>NC_092817.1:195055798-195387464 GCF_023375885.2 Dermacentor andersoni | reverse complement strand
CCTCTGGCAGCGATGTCCATGCAGATGTATTGCCCGTGGCGTCAGAAACCAGTGCGGGCGGGAGTGTCGTCTGTACCGCATAGATAATCCGGCTACACAGAGCTACACGGCATGTGAACGTTTCTTACATTTCGAGGCTTCACAGCATTTGCCGAGTTCGGCACTAGTGGTGTTGGGTGACTGCGTTAACTCGGAGCGAGCATGCCCGTGACGGCAGCAATCTGGCGAACGGTCGGTATACAGAGTGTCGCCAATATATCAAGTTGCCATGTATACTACGCCCACAAATACGATCACAACACCTACAGCACCTACGAACAGGCACTCCCCGTTTAACGAACTTTGTGGCCAAACAGGTGGACAAGAGCTCCAATTTGCCGTCGGTTACTCAGCAAGAACCTCGCAATAGGCAAGAACCCTGCCTGCATGCCAGCACTTGTATTTAGTGTTCACATTGTCAGAATAAACCAGGACAAGATTCTGGAGTTCAAACATTTCATTGCAGTCGTATCCGTAAGCAGCATGCAATCAAAATTTAGCCAGTGTCTGCTCCATCACTCCCGGCGATTGGACGAAGTTTATTCAAGGCGCCAGCCACAGTGCTTGCATCATACTCGCAGCTCTCGCTTCTGGGTCACTATTGTTACATTGCAGAAGTGACATATAAAGATCTGTTTACAATATTTACAAGAGAGACAACGATGCATAAACAAGATGGCTGTCGAGACCGATTCAACCTTTACATGTCAAATCACCTTCTTCCGAGTGGTGCCACTCTTGGTTGAGCCATAATAGAACCCCCGCCTCTAAAGGCGCCGTCTCGGCGCCAAAAAATAAAGGAGGTGAACTCGCTACAAAGTATGCCTTTAGCCGGACCGCATGCAAACGTGCGTGGGAATACGTCAGACCAGCGGAGCGATCTCGTAGCTCACATCGCCAGGCTGACGCAATATCGTGTAGGGCCCTGTGTAGCGTGGCAGAAGCTTTTCAGACAAGCCGGCACGGCGACATGTATTCCATAGGAGGACAACGGAGGCAGGAGGAAATCTAACTTCCCGATGTCGGCTGTCGTACCGGATCTTCTGCGTGGCCTGACTCATTGAGTCGGGAGCCGATCGTCTGCGGTTCGCCACTCTGCTGGATTTCGGAAGCGTGTAGCATACCGCGGACCAGTCGATAGATCTGGAGCATGAGACAGTTGTGAAGCGGCAACAGCACATGCAGAATGAACTCCAAGATTAGCTAGTATTTCGCGGACTAAGGCCTGAACAAATGGTGCTGCAGGCAAGTTATTCGGTTCACTGCATAGGGCGCGGAAAAAAAAGGCTGCAGAAACCACGGCTTCAAGTTCTTCTAGGATTATCCGCGGCACGTCATCTGATGATTATGGTCGTGGCATGCCTAGCCTGTCGCCACAAGAGGATGTCGCAGCTGTGTTCGGCAGACGTGCGAACGGCGTTGCAAAGCGGCGCTTCTTGGCCTCCTCAAAGCGTTGACAATCTTTTATGATGTCCTGTACTTTTTCCGTTTCACAATTTTTGCACATGAGCAGATTTAAAGCGTCAGTGATCCCCTTCAGTACATGCCCAATCTTTTATGACTCATCCATATCACTGTCGGCCTTGCGGTACAGAGCCAGCACGTCCTGGATGTGAAAGACGTATCATTCTGTGGACCTGTGGGCGTGGGTCGCTAGTTATTTTTGTTTGCACGTGTCTCAGTCGTTAAGCTCTTCCTCGTGGTTGGCATACCACACCTTCGCCGTGCCTTGTAAGTAGAAGGCAAATTAGCCAACATAATCGTTGGATCGCATTTCTTGCGGGCACTTATACGCTCATACGTGGCGATCCAGTCCTCCACGCCGAAGTGGTCGGTGCCACGGAACGTTCTTTGATCCCGCGGCTGACGCAGCACAGCCGTTGGGGTTGTAGGCGTTGATGTGGGCGATGCCATGTCGGGTCCTGTTTGGTCCGTCATGTTGTCCATTCCGAGGTGACGACCACGGCCGAGCTCCGTTGTTGTTTCTCATGGGTACCCCGCACCTCTCAGCAATTTGTTACATTGCAGAAGTCACATATAAAGATGTCTTTACAATATTTACAATAGACACAAGACTGCATAAACAAGATAGCTGTCGAGAGCGATTCCACATCTACATGTCAAATCGTTGTCTTCTGCATAGAGCCAGTGTTGGTGGCTCCGTAACATTATTACGCAATTGTAAAACTTCTACAATGAGTTTTGACGTTACTGGAGATCATGACGCTCTGAAATAAACGATCTTTCACTTGGCTGGGAACGTACCCACAAAACTGTGTCGATGCTATCAATCGGCATTGAGAGCATTCTGTCACAGTTGTGATATTTGGCAGGTCGCATCACAAAGGCGTTTCATTTTCAGTGAAGCGCTGTTTGCGTCAAGCCAACCAGCGGTATGCCCTTCAATGCACCTACAGTTGAACAAGCGTCAGAAGGCACTACAACAGATGACGTGATGAGCCGGTCGCGGATTATTATATCGCTAGCTGCAATGTGCGAGAGATTGTACCCGAAGTTCATGAGTAAATAAATGAGAATATTTCTAGAGATTTTGAGATTACAAAGCTCATTTATACTTCATAGTGCAGTGATTTTATTTACGATGAACACGGTGAGATGCAGTGTTGCATTGCAAAAAAGATAGCGTCATGACCTTTTTATCTGCCCTAATAGCCATTTATTTGATCACGCGAGCAGTCTTTGAAGTTTCCTCCAAGAAGCAAAAGCTAGTTGGAGGTAATTTTCTTTTATTGATGCCTGAGACTAAGTGCAATTATAAATTTTCTTTTACAGCATTCTATTGGCATACTTCTTTCATGTGACGTCACATTGAAAGCATTTTAGGAATTTTTTTTTCTCCCCAACTCTGGTCCGTCCAGCAGCTCAAACTCAACCTTCCGGTTCCGTTGTGGGAGACGCCCACTCCACGAGTGCCCCAAAGCTTTCGTGGCCTGCAGGACCTTGAAAAAAGTTGATTTCCTTCCTTCCTTAGAATTTTTTGCATAACCTGCGATAGTATTCAGCTGCAATATTTTCTCTGTCTTTTTGCTTCTTGTTATAGTGTATGCTAAAATAATTTGAAATAATTACAAAATATATTTTCCAGAATAAAACGCCCAAAGTTGACAAAAATGAATTTTTTACGACCTTCAGGTTAATGTAAGCATAAATGCCCCCCAGATAAATATATGTCAGATAGCTCCATATACGATCCGACCTGTTAAGTTCTCATTAAGAAATGTTCATTCCAATAAACCTTCTTTGAAGCAAGCAAAATAATCTTTCAAGCCAGCATCTAATACCAGGCACTGCGTACGTGCCACCGCTCTCCTCGCCGTCTGCCCGTCGTCATCCGCTCGTCTCGCCATCTGCCGCTCAGGAGACGGCAGCTGGTATACGGGGTGGCCATTTTTAAGCCGTATGGGATTTTTAAAAATGGCCTGTAGCCCATAATATAATTCTAGTCCTTGAGCTGAATTATTCAGAGCATATATTAATCTAACTAAACAATACTGCTAATTGCCTTCCTTAATAATTACTCTACGGGACATGTTGAAATTTACGAATTATAGCCGTGAGTCTGAAAGACAAAAAAGTACCGCGCGGGAAAAAGGAATACAAACATTTCAACGAAGGGTCTACAATGCCTGCGTATTCCTACAAGAAGCAGCCCTAATGTATGTGCTGAATCTTACTGAAGTCATCGGACCTGCCTAGAAAGGTTTCTTTGAAGGTCCGAAGCCGCGTCCAGAAGAAGTTCATAAAGAGGGATAATGATTTTGGACGCTCATGAACACGCGAACAGAGCCGGCATGCCGGTTTCGACATTCCGATCATTTACGTCACACTAATGCTTATGCGATTAGACATTAGGAAGCAGCAGGGAAAAAAGAGAAACCATGCATTGATGCAACATACGCCTCAGCGCTGCTAAAATGGGTGGAGGCACTGTCTGGCGCTGCGTACCCTTTGCCAGGCCTTCCACGGTTAATTAAAAGTCCTTCAGTGGTTTAATATAAAATGGCAACGGATAAGGCGATGCGATGCAGCCATGCGTGAGATAGTTCCTGATGAAGCCTGACTAAATGCCAGAAGTGCTACGCCATGTAGAAACTCAAATGATCCGTGCGACAATTACACACCCAGGACGCGCTGATAAAATTCACTTCGCGTGCACGTTGCACGTGGAGTCAATATCAATACACGAAGTGGGTAGTGTAGGTGAAAAAGCTCGCTCAGGGGCTGACCTTCATCGCAAACCAAAAAGAGCTTGAGCAACTTGTGCTTAACATATAATCTGCTTCAGTAAACCATGGCTCCCAACGTTTATTTGATATTCAAATATTGTCGATTAGTCACTAGGATATGAAACTCGAAGCCTCGCAATTAAAGGCGCTGCACACGATTTGCATGCCTTCCAGTGTGTCGAGTGCTCCTCGTGCAACGAAGTGCTATTTTCCGTGAGCCTAAGGGCAAATACAGTGTGTCGCAGCTAAAAAGAAAAAAAGGGAGTAGTGATAGCCTGGTGCAATTTACCATTATCACACCTACGGCGTATGGTCGTCAGGGGCCTCACGAACACCGTAGGCCTAAAAATCACACTTTGCACCATTTTTCGTTCTTTCTTTTGTTTTATGTTCAACAGCTTGGCAAATGTTAGCTGGGTCAGCCTACATAAGCCGATCATTTTTAAGCTCTCCGGAATACTTAAGATTCGCTTGTGGCAGGTTTCCTAGCACTTGTCCTTGAGGTGGAACATACGAAGAGGCGGACGTTACTTGTGCGAGAAATCGAGAGAAATATTCAGCGCGCTAAGAAAAATGAACTAATTGCATTGCTAATTATTTACTTTACGGTGCACATTACAATTTACGAAATGTAGCCGGTGAGTGCGACACCTATTCCCTTGAAACGAATCTCCAGGATGGCACCACTTTCGAGATAATATTTATCAATGTGTGCGAGGAAATACACGGGCGTTCCAGTTACTTTTGTGCTTCAATGCATAAAAGAGCATTTTATTAAGTTGAAAAACTCTATTTTTGGGGCGAGTTTGGCGGCGCATATCTCCGATGTGGTGTAAGTCTGCAAATTTCTTCCAAGTGGATACGCCTTGTAAATTCAGTGGCTACAACTCGCCAATGCCAATATGTGCCGTAAAGTAAATAATTAAGCTAATTGGTGATTTGTAAAATAGTTGAATACGTGCTTTGATTTCTCGTGCAATTAATGTCTGCCCCTCTGAATGATCCAGTTCAAGGACTAGAATTGCGGTATTTGCTGCAGGCTATGTTTAAGAATTTCGAAAAACTTAAGAATCATCACCCCGTACCATCTTTTCGTGTGTAGCGCCAGTCAACACAATAATTTAAATTGCTGCGCGAGTAACATTAGTGTATACAACATGGTGAGGGGAACGAGATATGAAGAAACAATTATCCTGAAAATATTCGTGAAACAAATCATCGTTAACTTCGCGAACGATTAAGGTATTCTTCGCGGCTCACAGCGACATCAACAAAATGGAGAACTCGTCGCGATAGCTCAACGGTTATGGCGTTACGCTGCTGAGCTCAAGGTCGCGGGTGCAACCCATGCCGTGGAGGCCGCATTCCGATGAAAACCCAATGCATATAAAAAAAATATAAGCGCTTATGTACCGTACTTGTGTGTGTGCGTGTGTTAAAGAATCCCAATTTGTCAAAATCGATCTCGGAAATCACACTACGGCGTGCCTTTGGGACATTAACCACCGCAATCTAAAAAGAAATAAGAAACTAGGAGGATTATGATTGCAGGCCGGTTTTTATACTGACACTTTTGCGGTAAATGTATGCAGCACGACGGCGAAGTGTAGCGGCATAAAAGAAATAGAGAGAATTTGTTAGAGGAATAGCAAAGAGAGAGGCATGAGCTAGCATGCCTTGGCCTGCTACTCAGCCAGGAAACAATGGAATGGGGAAGAGAAGATAGGATGAAGGAGGGCGCATATACAATAACCACCTAGCATAGTGTATTCATTACAGCCTCCGATCTAACCTTGTGCACTTCAAATTGTCCATAAGGGTCATTGTAGCTTCCTTCGCTGCTGCGTGGTCACACATTGGGGTCGGAATAGTACTTGCCGACAATGGTTGCCTTCCAATGCCTGCCACCGTCTTTCGCTGTTATACATAGTGAGGGCAGTCGCAAAACGTATATTGCAACGTCTCCAACGATTGACAATGTCCACAGTTCGGGATTTCCACTCTGCCGATAAGATGGGCACAGCGGCACAACATCAAGTAGCAAGTGAATGCCAGCTTCAATGAGACTATGTGACGACCACAAGAGTATTTTTTGTGATGACATTTCTGCCTACAGATACGCGGCTTTATTCCCCATAGCACAAAATTTTTCAAGACGCTTTGCATTTGTGCTCACTCCTACGCCGTATTTACAACCGATGCCGCGCAAATAATGGAACAAGAAAGGAGGATAGATAAAATACTCTGGGCGATGGGACTTCACATGGAGATTTCTGTACGTATAAAAGTTAATTATACGCTTTTTATTACAGGTTTCTGAAGGCATGTTCAGAGATGATTGCTGAATCCCGTTGCAATAGTGCGGAGTGTAGAGTGCCGTTCTGAGCTTGTGAAGGGTGTGATAAGACAAGAAGACTAGATCTAAAGTTCGACAACGAGGACTTCTCATTAAATCGCTAATAACAACAAAAACATAAGGTAGCCAAAAAAGAAACACCAGAGCTTTGGCCCATACCACATACAAAGGGAAGTCAGGCCTAAATAAGCTGCAAATTGCATTTATTATTCATTTAAACAACCAACAGAAGAGCAAGCTAAGAAATGTGATTAAGATAATGTAGCAGTCATTGTCGGTCGTTGCAGAGTACAAAGGAGCAAATTGAGATTATATGGTCTTTCTCCTACTTCAGAAAACTGGCACAATTGTTACTCCATACGCACCGAACACCGTGCAGCATCTCAGTAGTAACCGTTGGCCAGAAGGCAGCGAAAGTTTTGTTTCGGCGCGTGACACCTTCGGTGGACGCGAACGAGGGAATGCTTTAAATGCGCAAAGCCGTGCGTGCATTCCCCACAAAGTGGTAAGTGATGCCCAACACCCTCATGAACTGGCTGACTTCTAAATGAGTAATTAAATCCCGTGTTATATTAGAACCAGATGGACACGGTGATTATCACTCGGCGGTTATTCTGCATGCTCTTGAGTGTGACTGCGAAGCATAAAAAAATCACTTTCACTTAGTTAAAGGTGTTGAGAACCACACATGACTTATGAGCATTGCGGCCAAATAATTGTTGACCTCAAGGCTCCAAACACGGCGACTACAGGTTTTCAGCGATTTGTGAATATTCTCAAAGCAGGATGTTCTTCTCTGAGCTTGACAGTCGAATACAAGAAGCCTTGTTAATGAATAGCAAATACGTCCTACACATTGACTTAATCTTCTTCCGACGTCTCTTCCGCCGCGTTAAAAACTGATCCCAACCTCACGCTCAGTCGACCACTCCTTCATAGTCATCAAAACTCTAGTCAGCGGTGACGGCTAATTAATCCTTTAATACGGTGGCTCCGGCTATTCCACAGTCCTCCTTTGGTCTCCCGCTTACATCCAGCTGGCATACCTAGAGCCATAATCCCTTCAGTGCGAAGTAGATGGTCCTTTGATCTCTCCGATACTCTGACAAGTCTGTCCAGAAGCAACCTCCAGAACTGGCTGGCAGCATCTCAGTCGTAACCGTTGGCCAGAAGGCGGCGAAGGTTTTGTGACCCCTTCGGTGGACGTGAACGAGGCAATTATTTAAACGCGTGTCAGCTGCAACGTTCTTTGGTGGAGCGGCAGTGGTTAGATTTACAATCGTTGGACAGGCCCCATGATGTCGTAAAGGCGATAGTAGTGCTGGCACAGTGAACTTTGCATGTGGGACCTCAGTCAGATTTTCCGGGGCGAACTGCTCAGATTGGGAAGATTCATTAAACGCAGTTCGCATTCGAGAGGAGACCGACTGCGTAATAACTCTGTGTTTCGGAGCGAAAAGTGCAATTTAAAACAGAACATAGCCTGGGGAGAACATCCGATTAGAAATGTCGTTTTTCTCTTTTAACCTTTGAGACTTAGGAAATGGGAGTCAAACAAATCTCAATTTTTCTAAACTCATTTCTAACAGTAAATCTGCCGGAAACTTCTAGATGAGCAGCTCACACTTATAATCCTTGTGTCAATTTACTAAGCCTTCGGGGAACATTCCGTCTTTGTTTTGCATCGTTGGTGAAGCGCTCTTTCAGGCACATAACTCCTTGCAGCGTCTGCTACTCTTGGTGGGCTGAAGATTTGTTTGTTGTGACATGGCTATTTAAATTAAGGGGCTCTATAGGCTTCATCTATCTAAAAAAGAATTCACCCATGATTGCGATACTCTCTTATGGGAAACTTGAGCTAAGCTGTATACATGTTGCCATTTCGCCATGTAATTGCTGGCGCGGGCAATATGTCTCCGTGTTTCACCGGGCGCGCGGCAAGGCGAAAACGGAGCGAAGCATCGCAAAAACAGCAACATTCAAACATAACCATAGCGACGAGCAGAGTTGGCGATTGTCGAAAGTCTGATCCGCGGGTCACGCGCGTCTGCACGTGCGTCGAAGGTCCCACTGCAATCAATGGTGCCCGCATGGCTTTCAAAAAGCACTGCATAATTCGCGTCGCGCATGCAATGAGATTAAAAATATTATGGCCCCATCTCGTACACACTCAAGCAAATGTACACCCTTTGGGGTGTATATTTGCCCCGCAACAATAATCGTCATCTGTATTGCTTGCGTTTCCCTCCTTAAAAACGCTGCGCTCACTATTTTCCTGTCGAGAAGGCTCTGTCATGCTATTAACGGGCAAGCCGTTCGTGACATGAAAATACCGGGCTGACTGCTTTAAAGAAAGGAAATGCGGACAAGACAGATTACGATTATTGTTGTGTGGCAAAAAGCTGCAGTTTTGCTTAAGAGTAGTCTCGGGCGGCACTCTGCTTTCCTCCCAATTCGTTCGCCAGACTCTCCTCCTCCGCTTTCCTCTTCGCACTCTCTTCTTTCATCTCCCGCTGCGCGCCGCATTCGCTTTCTTCTTTCGCGGTGTTTGTTCACCCCGTTACGAGGGAGAACGCCGACGTTCGCCGCAGGAATAGGCGCTTAAGAGCGGCGCTCTAAAATTATGGGAAGCTGTTTCGCCCTTTTAATTATTTGCTTTAGTTAGGGTTAACTTGCTGAAGTCCAACTGATACGTGTACGTTATGTCTTTTATTATTTTCAGGTTGTTTATGCGTAACTGGCGTAACCGAGGACCTGTTGCCGCCGCGGACAATAGCAGTGACCCTCATATAGCGTTAACAAGAATAACGAATTTCTGCATTGATAACACGTTGAGGGAATTTAATAAGGCTTGTTTTTGTTTTGGAGAATTTCGTGCAGAAGGACTATAGAAACCTGTTTGAGCTTTTCTTAAATTAACGACAATTGGTTGCGTAGTGCGAACTTGTTGCACATAATTTACTGCTCACCACAGCGTTCCTTCGCTACATTTAGATCTGAATAAATTCCGCATGCCTTAATGGATCACATTGCTTTCAAAAACCGTAATGTCTGAGCCTACATTACGAAGTAAATATTAAGCCAAAGTTTTAATCTTAATCTTTAACATGTTGTTCAATTTATATGATCGACACTGATTCAACGCAAGAAATGTTTCTGAAATAAAAATTGCAAGAAGGTTTAATGATTATGCGGTATACGTTTACAAATCTAATCTGTGTTACCTTTGCAATCAACAATATTTACGAAGAAAGGTCATCTATCAGCAGAAAGTAACATTTATTACGCCAAGTACGGCATCCAGATCTAATCAGGAGCGCTTGAAGATAGTAAGCAATTCTTTTCTCAATTGTTTTGTCAACTTTTTTGACAAAGGTCTTATAGAAATATGTAGAAAACCAACCAGTATTTCATCAGCTATTGTTACTTGTTCTGCGACAGAAACTCAGAAACTCTCCTTGATAGGTACTTGTACTTCCCAAGCAAGTAATTAGTAACATTCAAGGCCTAAGCTAAACCGTCGGAACTGAAGAGCCTTTTATTCCAGTGATTATCACGTCGTAGAGACCATAAAGAACACAGTAGCAAAACTGTGAACGACGAAACTAACTTTTATTGGCCGACCATGTGCCCAGAAAAGGAAATGATAATCAAACCACAACGAAAGCGGCGAACACAGTCGGCGATCGTTGAAAATCCGGTCTGCGGATCAAATGCGTCAGCTTTTCCAGATTAGTGATGGAAGATTCCAGAGTAATCACTGGTACCCCGTGTCTTTCAGAAAGTACTACACAATTCACGTCGCGCATACAGCCAAATTACCTGAGGTTCGGTGAGAACAGGCAACGTTTACAACTACCGATAACATTCGAGAAACTTCCGATATGCAGGCGCGTGCAGCGCCGGACGATAACGTTAAAGATCTGTCAGGCGGTGAAAAGCGGTCACCGGAGGAAATAAACGAGTACACCTGTCAGTATAATAATCCACGTGATATTTTCTGGAGTACAGGTTACTTATTAAGAAAGATTTTGGCTCCTGTAGTGTCCACGTTACTAAAATACATCCCTCTGCAAAATCCTGAATTGCCATTGCAACCAGGCGCTCTCAGTACGTGCCGGCCTATCAGATTTCTTCGAATTCAGGCCACTTCGACTAGCATTTCCGGACGTGCCTAAATCCAAGTCTCGAACGTGGCTGATCGTTTGCAGTTCGAAAAGAGGAAAGCTATCTCCTTCAGCCGGACGGCTTCCGCAAACATCACGGGCCCATTTTGTGTATCTATTTACAGGTTCTTATCTGAATCGGACTTGTGTAAATAAGAACATCAGCTTGCATGTCGACACTAGGAATTGAGATTGATGGGATGCCTATTTCGCCCTTCAATACATGTCTACGAGGCATCATATATATACATATATATATAAATATATATATATATATATATATATATATATATATGTATTTCATCACAAGCAATCGATCGGCAATCAGAAGAACAATTCGAAAACGAATGCCATCTTTAGAACGATGCAAAGCTGTGTGATTGGTAAGGATTTGTAGTATGTAGAAAGTGGGCGCAAAAAACGCGGACACAAAAGGAGCTTGGAAATGCAGCCCAAACGACGTCTCAGCCACAGTAGGAACGGCATTTACTGGTCGTGAATCTAGTTTGAGGTATAGGGTGAGAAGTTCGAGAAAGTTTCACTAAACTTTAACGTTCGGAATCTGTATACTACACCACCGTTCAATCCATCGCAGCCAGGTTGGATAGCGGCCAGGTTACAGAATTGTGAAAGCACAAAGCAGAGAAGCAAGAAGTATCCGATGTTTTCTGCTGATAGAAAAATTGTTTGGTTCTGCGTTGTAGACAAACCTAAAAGCAAAATTGTTAAGCAAATTTGTGAATGCTCTTACTATGCTAAGTGCCATTCAAGCAAAAAGGAAAGATACAAATATTCATGCTGTATGGAGAATTATTTTCGGCGAAGCATTTGCTCTGTAGTCTCGCATAGCGTTGCGTAAAATTTAGAGCCCATACGGATTTCATTACCACAGCACAGCGCACCAGTGCCGTTTGTTCTTCTTTAGGCCATGATATATTAATGATAATAATAATAATAATTTGCAAAGTGTTACAAGATAACATAAAGAGTTCATGTAATGCGAGTAATTCTGTCTGGCACATGGAGCACATGTCTGATGGCAACGTCAAGACGACGGCACAATGACGGTCGCATGAAGGTGGTGTGCGACTACCCGGCACAACGAGAGCACGTGCGACTGCGACAGCACGTGCACGTACCTGCGCTAGGGTTACTTGGTGCGAACCCCACTCCCGGTCGAACGTTCATTTTCATTGAAGTATTCCCTGAGAAAGATAGACAGACCTCAGGTGGGAAGTGGCTTGAAGAGGCCAAGAAGTATTTTACATAAAAGCCTCGTAATGAAAATGGAAGGAAGGAAAAAAGTGGAGAAGGAAGGCAGGGAGGTTAACCAATTTAGCCTAACCGGTTCGCTACCCTACACATGGGAGCGGGAGGGGGGGATGAAAGATGGGGAGAAGAGACAGAGAGCACATAACACGGCACACACATCGTTGGTTACAGTCTGTCACTCTTGCGCGGTACGTGACATCACTGTCACAGCCGCTTGTCCAAGCCCGTCTATTTCATAAACCGAAGTAGACCCTTCGTCGCCTTCAGCTGCGATGTCTGCGATGTCTTCAGCTGCGTTGTCGGCGATATGTGAAAATGGTTGCAACTGACAATGGTCTATTGTCAAGGTGCGCTAGAACGGACGCCATGGACTGTCTCTGAACATTATATTGAGGACAGTCGCACAGAATGTGTTCCAGCGTCTCCTCGCAAAGACAGGCATTGCAGAGAGCGTTGTCGGCCATTCCAATGCGAAACGAGTAAGATTTTGTGAAGGCCACCCATAGCCATAAGCGATAAAGCAGGGTGGCTTCATTTCTGCGGAGTCCAGTTGGCATACAGAGATGCATCAAGGAGGGCAGGTCGTGTTGACTATAGCTCCGGTTGGTCTGGCTGCTTCGTGAGCACCATAGAGAGAGCGTGATCTCACGTGCAAGCACTTGACGTCGGCTGGCTGCGTCGGACCGTGAAAGTGGTATGGCCTCTTCCTGTGTATCTTCAAGAGCTGTCCGAGCGGCTTTATCGGCGTCTTCATTTCCTGTGACGCCGCAGTGACTTGGCAGCCACTGAAACGTCACGTGATGTCCTTTCTCATGTGATGTATGGAGTAGGCATCTAATATCGAGCACGAGCTGTTCGAATGGCCCGCGACGCAGAGCCGATAGCAGAGATTGTAGGGCTGCCTTTGAGTCACTAAAAATTGACCATTGTCGAGGTGGTTCCCGATTGACGAAACAAAGTGAAGCACGAAGAGCAGCTAGTTCCGCAGATGTAGATGTCGTTGGGTAGTCAGTCCTAAAGCTGATGGTAATACATCTTGCTGGGACGACCGCAGCACCGGACGAACACTGGATGTTTGTGGAACCATCAGTATAAATATGTGCACTGTCCGCGTAACTCTCGCGCAGAAGAAGCAGAGACAGTTGTTTCAGCACAGGCGACGACAGCTCAGACGTTTTCCCGATTCCTGGTACGCTGAGATGGACTGTGGGGCTGACAAGGCACCAAGGGGGTATCGATGGTTTAGATGCAGCGATGAAGCCCGACGGAAGTTTGTCGGTGTACCTGACGATAGTTTTAGAGAATGATGCTTGGTGCCTGTCTGAAGGTAGTGTGGCAAGGTGGTGATAGGGGGCACGTGCAAAATGTCTGATATGCGTTCTCAGAGCTTCCACCGTGAGGTGAGTTTGCATTGGATGGTCCCAAGCAATCGCAATAGTTGCCTCAGTTGACGTGCATCTGGGCAAACCAAGACAAACTCTGAGTGCTTGAGCTTGTGCTGCCTGCAGAACACGAATATTTGTCTTGCAGGTGTTGTTCAGTACAGGTAGACTATATCTTAAAAAACCGAGAAAGAGAGCTCTGTAGAGTCTCAGCACTGCGCCTACTGACATCGCCCACGTCTTTCCTGTCAAGTATTTAAACAACTGGGAGGTTTCTGTCAGGCGCCGCTTCATGTAGGCCACGTGCGGGCTCCAAAAGAGGTCTCGGTCGATAATTACGCTAAGAAATTCTGACATAGGACATGGTCCGCCCATTGAAAGGAAAAAAAGGGAACACAAGAGCAATATAGTGGAAAATTTCTGCGAACCTTGCTTGTGATGACGCCTCTTATGCGGAACAAGAATGCTAATTGGCCCATATATCTACATTCCCTAATATATATATATATATATATATATATATATATATCTATATATATATATATATACGTGTGTCTGTGTGTGTGTGTTCGTGTGTAGACATTATCATAAGTAGACAACAAACAATGACTTTCGTTTGAATTAATGAAATCTTCGAGCGTGTACATTGTTTGCCCTCAGTTTACTGATGTTATGAGCATACGTTTTGAACACTACCTTGCTGCAGTGTTTATTTTGTTAGCGCCATACTCTGGAGATGCAAATGATCAATAACTAAGACCCCTATAAACGTTTCTGTAACTATTGCGCAAATAATTGAATTACACACATTCGCCTACCTAAAATATAGTTCGCTGCAAAAAAAAATTTTTATCCGCAATGTATCCACGCGCAGACCGGCCGTTTATTACCAAGCATAATTGGGAACTGCGAAAGGCTTACATTCTAAAAGCTGGAATTGTCCTTACGAATGAGGACACCAGTATATCAAATATACTAAGAATTTTTGCCTGTAGGCACAACCTTTCTAATTAAACCAAAAGCTTTATTTTATGTTTTCTCATTTCAATTGCTGCTTAACATGTGAAAGATTCAATCTTATATGAAGCCCTATTAAGAGGCGTCCCATTTACCTGCTTTGAAACGTGCCGAAAGTTGAGACTGCGAAAACGATAAGTTAAATAGTCGCTTTACGTATTTAGCTTGCATTATAGTGCCAGCACGGATCAAAAGCACAGAAATAGTGTTCGTGTTAAGGTTACAATATGATGCCTTTTTGACACAAACCTAACACAAAAGCGACAATGTTGTAACCGCTCGCATCATCATCATCATCATCATGGTCCTATCTGATGTCCACTGCAGGCCGAAGGCCTCTCCCTTCGATCTTCAATTAGCCCTGTCCTGCGGCAACTGATTCCAACTAGCACCCGCGAGATTCCTTATTTCATCGCACCACCTAGTCTTCTGCCGACATCGACTGCGTTTCCCTTCCCTTGGTATCCATTTTGTTACCCTAATGGTCCAACGGCTATCTAACCTGTGCATTACATGGCCTACCCACCTCCATTCTTTTTTTCTTGATGTCAATTAGAATATTGTCTATACCTGTTTGCCCTCTGATCCAAACAGCTCCCTTTCTGTCTCTTAAAGTTACGCCTAGCATTCTTCGTTCCATCGCTCTTTGTGCGGTTCTTAACTTGTTCTCAAGCTTCTTTCTAAATCTCCAAATCTCTGCCCCATATGTCAGCACCGGTGAAATGCACTGAATGTATACCCGCCTTTTCAATGATAACGGTAAGCTTCGAGTCAGGAGCGCACGATGTCTGCCGTATGCGATCCAACCCACTTTTATTGTTCTGTGAATTTCCTTCCCATGATCAGGGTTCCCTGTAATTAGTTGACCTAGGTAAACGTACTCCTTCACAGAATCTAGAGGCTGACTGGCGATCCTGAATTCTTGTTCCCTTGCCAGGTTATTCATCATTATCTTTGTCTTCTGCAGGATAATCTTCAGCGCCACTATTACACGCTCCCTCTTAAGGCCCACAGTCATTTGTTGCAACTCATCTGCAGTGCTGCTGAATAGAACAATGTCATCGGCAAACCGAAGGTTGCTGAGGTATTCGCCGTCGATCCTTACTCCTAAATCTTCCCAGTTGAATAGGTTGAATATTTCTTCCAAGCACGCAGTGAATTGCATTCGAGAGATTGTGTCTCCTTGTCTGATTTCTTTCCTTATAGGTATCTTCCTGTCTTTCTTGTTTAGGATTGAGGTGGCTGTCAAACCTGTGTAGGTATTTTCCACGGTATTTACGTAAGCGGTCTGTACTTCTTGATTATGCAATGACTCTATGACTGCTGGTATCTGTACTGAATGAAAAGCTCTTTCGTAATCTATGAAAGCCATATAGAGAAGTTTATTGTACTATGCGGATTTCTCGATAACCTGATTAATGACATGGATGGGATCCATTGTAGAGAATCCCTTCCTAAAGCCCACTTGTTTCCTTGGTTGACTAAAGTCCAGTGTTGCCCTTGGTATTATTTACAGCGATGATGAGATGACTGTTTTTCCTGCACACGTTCTCCTGTTTCCAGATTTATTAATGTGACTTCAATGTGAGCAGCCAGCTTGCAGAATGTTAACTGGTACTAAGCGAAACCTTGAATAATCAGGAAATCACAGTACGTGGGGCCTGCATCTACGGCCAAGGCTCGTATAAACACGGGAAAAAGAGCTTTATTTTGAAAGTCGAGGTAAGTTTGAGGAAACATCAAAAGCCGGGCCCTACAAAACTAAGCAACGGACACAAAGCAACCGATAAAAATATGTAGTAATGCCACATTCGCGAATCGACTACAGGAAACGTAACATACAAAAAGGAACCAAATAATTTTGTACTCAACTTACAGTTACACTGCATTAATTGATCCCATCCCAGTAGCATATGTTTGTGTTCGTCCAGTAGTAGTTACCCATATGCGGATAAATCATTTCAGATGTTTGTGACGTACACCTCACTTAAGCGCTGGCACTTGTATGTAACAAGTACTGATGGGACTATCAACTTATAAGGTTGCCGCTCTAAAGCAGCGAAGCTCTAAGAGAATTTGGGCACGCCAACAAAGATGCTGCAGCAAGAGTTAGAAACCTCCTTTGGACCGAGCCCAAAGCCGCAGGCTTCCTGCACATATTTAACTGTTCAATTTCAATTGTCTTCGCTTGCACCCTACGCTCACCGAGCCTGATGCAAAAGTGAGAGCTGCTGGGACAGCACGCTTTACTCAAGCCTGACGACGGCACCTCTCGGTTTATTCTTATCTTCAGGCGCATGTGTCAGATTCACAGACACTTGTGTACGCAATACCTGTTTGTTATTGCCTTGAAATGGCACATTCGTCGTGAATGTGGGTCAGTTTTTCCTGCCAGGAGGGTTTGTTTTATGCGTGCGAACTGCTACGCGAGCAGGGGGCACTGAAGCGGATATATAGTTAGGAAAGAAGCATGTAGCTCACGCACGAACACTTGCGCACGGTGCAGATTCGCGGTAGAGAAAAGGTTATACTCTCCTGCGGCACCAGTGTTTCGTTAGCGCCACCAGTAAAACACGTAACGCCTGCACTCTTTCTAAGGACAGACTTGAACACGAGGAAATCCACTTGGCCGGTTTTTGAAAAGATAAGGTTATAGCTTAAAGTTAGCTTCGCCAAATCCTAAATTGTGTCGGTACATTAAAGACGCACTATTTTGAATTGCATTATAGCAACGAAAACTGCAAACTAAGCAAGGAAGTCAACAAAACGTCGCAAGTAGGAGACCGACCTCTAGAATATTTAATTATTTGATGAAACCCTTTCGTCTTCTTGCGTATTTTTCGCGTGCGAGAAGTGATCGCAATGGGCAGGGCTTCAAATTTCAAAATTGTTTGCCTTGAAGGTTTGAAGTACTCATACCGTCAACCTTGTATTTAATGCGCACACGAGTACTGAATCTATGGTTTAAATTCCCCCAGCAACAGACTTCTTCGTGAAGGATAGCTGGAGGAATGGTGCATACGCTGAGCATTGTTTGTTTTTGCATCCGGAAACGGTGACCGAAACCCGAATCACCAAGAAAGTGTCTACGTAGTGGAGAAATCGCTATTGCTAAAAAAAAAAAACCCTTTCACTTCTTTTCTGGCTCACTGATAGTCGGTGGACATTCGTAGAACCAGTATTTCAGGAATGTGAGGTAACAACTGACGTATAGTGATGGCCACTATGGATGCCGCATTCGCAAAGTGGGAAACGCCCCTTCTACCCCCATGCGAGAGCCGCCTTGGCGCTCGGCGACCATCATCTCACGTGTCTGGGGTCGCCGAGTGAAAGGGACTTTCCCGGTCGATCGCAGCGTCTCAATCAGAAAGCGTCAACGCGAAGGACGCGTTGGCACGAGGACAGGAAGCGCGCTATATAAACGGGCCCGTTGGTCGTCAGGCAACACAGAACCATCCTTTCTGCAAGTGCGCACAGAAGCCACCGGTGAGTGCTCTATAATTCTAGCTGCTTCTCCTTGGGGCACTGGAGGCTCGATTAACTTGTACTGCTTCGTATTTGTTTTGCGTGGAGCCTCCTCCATTCTTGACTCGGCGGTTGTGAAACTTAGTTGATAGGTGGAAGTAGTTAGCACTGACACGTGACACTTTCGCATGCAGCAACACTGTACGCTGGGACCGAAAAAAGTTTGTGTTCACACGGAAATCGATTTGCTAACGCAAATTTCATTTCGCTGCGCTTGTTATAGTAGTGTGGCTATCTCGGCCGAGAAGCAGACACTGGTTCTTGTATTTATCGCTAGGATATCTTAGATGCTAGATGACCTCTGTGGTCATTTGTGTTACATGCAAAATAACAAAATTAGTGCTTTAAAAAGTGCAGAATAAAATTGCGACTCAATTATCTCAAAACATGATTTGACTGAAAATTGGTGTAAGAACAAGCGTGAGCTTCCAGGAAACATCTGTATCGAGATTGTGTCGTGCAACTTTTTATCTGCTTGTGCTTGATTTTACAAATTTATTTACCGACTACGTACTTGTATCATAACTTACCTTCATCTGTAAACGTCTGAATTCTTCATGTGCGCATCAATGTTCAATTAAAGAGCCATTATAAAAAGACGAAAAAACGGACACTTTCCCACACTTAGACCTCAAAATATTAGAAGAATGGATTCTACACATCGTAAAACTTCGTTGTTGCTCTATACTTGCGGCCAGCCGTTAAATAGACAACTATACAAAGCTGCCCCAGAACGAATACTTGAGGTTCAAGCAAAGGTAAAAATAATCAAAATAGGAATGAAGAAGATGTGACGAATCCTTATACGCCTCGTTATTAAAGTACCTTCGTCAGTACTGGCGCTAACACGCCCGCCTACCCCCCGTTCGCAGAAAACGTTTTAAGGCGTAATGGGCTACAGTTTCGGAGGTTTCAAGTGATGCCTGATGTGTGCCGCATTTGCGTTGCAGTTGACCACAGTCATGATTGCCGTGAGCAGCAAATCCTTCCTTCTCGCCCTCCTGGTGTTGGCTGTCGTCTGCAGTCTTGCAGCCGCCCAGTTCGGCTTCGGCCGCGGCTTCGGAAGGGGCTATGGCGGCTACGGTGGCTACGGCCGCGGCTTGGGAGGGTACGGCCGCGGCTTCGGTGGATACGGCCGTGGGTTCGGAGGCTATGGACGCGGCTTCTACGGCTGAGCCCCGATTGCAGAAGCATGATTGAGGACACGGAAACGCCCCAGAACAGCGGAGGCGCAGCTAGATTATTCAAGACAAAGAACGGAGCAATAAATAATATATTTTGGCCAAGGGAGTTTTATTCTTCAAGTTCTTCATCGAGTGAACCTTGGTTGCGCCTATCAGCTGAAAGAAAATCACCTTAGATCCTCTCACCCAGGCATAAGTTCGCCTCCTGATTGGCAGCTGCCTCACACTGACCTGTCAGAGCAGACAGCGACAATGAAGTGACGGTGGAATAAATAACGAAAGCAGGTTGCCGAAAACAAAGCTTGATGGTCAGTAACGCTGCATCTAGAAGGCTTTGCATACCAACGGATGAGTAGCTATACAACGTAGTTACCAGCGGGAAGTTATGCAACGCAGCTCTGTTGCGGTGTTATACCTGCAAGTCCGCTTCGGCGAAGTTGCGAAAAACTGATCCCAGCTCAGCAGGCTTTGCCACATTAACCGTGCGCTCGAAT
The DNA here is from genome assembly GCF_023375885.2 of Dermacentor andersoni. NCBI lineage: Eukaryota > Metazoa > Arthropoda > Arachnida > Ixodida > Ixodidae > Dermacentor > Dermacentor andersoni. The sequence continues at coordinate 195,367,782 of NC_092817.1, read as the reverse complement.
ACTGGCCGAATTGACGTCGACTGACGTAATAAGCAGAGGTTTCTTAGCGTAATGCAAGATATGAAAAAAGTTGATGATAAATAGGAAAAATATAACTATGCAAAAACTAAACTGTGCTTTCAGCACAGAGGTATGACGCTGAATGACAGGACGGCAGGACAGGATGCCGAGAAAAGGAAAACGTAGTATATATTCTGCTGATGATATTACGGAATGTTCAAGGACTTGGTGTGCACGGTTTTCGTAAACCACGAGCGCATAAATGTGAGCTGGAATGATGTTTTATCCTGTCGTGGGTCTGACCAGCGTTATGATGATTAGATATGACTGCTTGGTGAATGCTAATTGACCACATATGAAAATTTAATTTCCTGGAAACAGTCAACTAGGAGCAGCCTCTTGAGAATACACGCGAACATAAGGCACAGATATCTTTTACAAGTCAAGGAGAGAGATATTCTATGTCGTTCATTGTAAATGAAGCGCATAATCAGTTTTTGAACAGCTGTGACAGCTGCAACTTCTTACGGATGTCTTATTACAATGTTTTTGATAAGCCTTCACGTAATCTCGGAGTTATTATTTTTCAATACAGTTGCACAGAAACCCTTGGTAGAAGAATACTGAGCTATTCGACCACAATGCGCATAGTGAAATTATACTAAATAAATATTATACCAGTATTTGGTACTCTTTTAGAGGTCTTGCGTTTGGAAGAAACTGTTATACGTCGTAAAACTGCAGGGGTATATATTTATTGTTGAGCTTTTGAGGCGTTTTCACCACCGCAGCAGCTCTAACAATAATAACCAATGAAAGTTACTGTTGACAGTATGTTTATGGTCCTAACCTTTCAGAGCTCTTTGAAGCTCTAGCACCAAAAGCCGACAAGAGTACGTGCAAGAATACAGAATTTGACTCTTGTAGGTGAATTTAGGTTACGCTATAATTCGATGAAGTTGTTACGCATGAGATGAATTTATTTACAGTATGATCGAGTAGCGTAGAGAAGAGATTGCAAGCAGTCAGGCATTCTCTAATATCCTCTTCTGGGGCTCCTCCGCGCAGCGTAACGTCTTCCTCCGACGCAGACGAAGCTCGCCGAGCGAGTCAGGAAACCATGTGAGTGGTACTTCTTGATTAGGGAACCCTATGATGGTCCTGCTTCAGATGGACCAGACGAACCACTTGAGTCTCACGCGACCGGTGATTAAAGATGGTCACGTTTGTTATGACGCAGTTGATGCCACTTAATCGGTTGAGTATCACGAAGGGACAGCTGTACGTTGAGAAAAATTTGCGATAGAAGCCTTTCTTCAGTAGACGTGTTAGAATGTGGTCGCCTGGAGCGAAGGTGACGTGTATATGCCGGGAAAAACACGGGGAAGGCGGCAGAAGGAAATTCAAGACGACGAGCAAAACGAGAACAAGGTAAAAGCGGGGGCCAATGTTTCGGCAAGTGGACTTGTCTTTTTCAAGGAGACATATGCATTCCTCGGTATAGATAGCGTTCTTCTAAAGGGGGAGGGACCAAGCCGGGTGGACGAGGCAGCGACCGAGGGTGTGTTAGCGCCGAGGGTGTAGACTTGACTGGAAAACTTTATTATGGTCCTGCATGGTCATAATAAATAATAAATAAATATTCATAAATACTGCTACTACTACTGCTACTACGACTACTACTACTACTACTACTAATAATAATAATAATAATAATAATAATATCTTTATTGCCATAACAAGTACACATAGTTATCATCAGGCCTGTCTAAGCCTACAAGGACTTGTGCGACACGGCCCTGAAGATTGGCAATGCAATACATTAAAATAGGAAAACAATCACATAACGAAAAATAACGCTGTTAAGTTAAGCGCACGACATTATATTTGGCTACGCAAATGTATTAGAGCAGTACATAGAGCTCAAGCTTACGTAAAACGAACAAACAAACACACAAAATGCGAGAATTCAAATATTTGAAACAATTTCCACATAAATGTTACACTAGGTAAGAAAGCACAGCTAATGTGAATATTGAACATGATTAACCTACAGAACACGGATCATCTTTTTCGAACTTGCTGTGAACCCGCCGTGGTTGCTCAGTGGCTATGGTGTTAGGCTGCTGAGCACGAGGTCGCGGGATTGAATCCCGGCCACGGCGGCCGCATCTCGAGTGGGGCGGAATGCGAAAACACCCGCGTACTTAGATTTAGGTGCACGGTAAGAAACCCCAGGTGGTCGAAATTTCTGGAGTCCTCCACTCCGACGTACCTCATAATCAGAAAGTGGTTTTGGCACGTAAAACCCCATAATTTTGAACTTGCTGTGAAAGTGTGCCACTGGTAGATTGTTATACAGATTAGCAACGTACACACATCGCCGGGCCTCACCGTATGTCGTTGTGGAAGGAGGTACGGTGAAACGCAAACCCAAACGGAGCATGCGCGCAGGTTTATGCTCAGCTTTGAAATCCGAGTCCTAAAAATGACGTAACAGCACTGTTTGAACAAACAACGTGTTTCGATATGAAAGAAGAGGCGAGTTATATGCTACATATTGGAGCACATTTTTTAAAGAGCGTTCACCCGGCTCCCAACGCGCAGAACAGAAGGCAAAAATTGTGATGTCATACCTCAATATTCTGTACGCAACAGCTTGCACAATTGTTTTTTTGACCGAAAAAGGAACTGTATTTTTACAGTCATAAAGTACCAAGGCAACACTTCGGAGTTTACTACATAAATGCGCTAAATGCGTTTCCCGCGACAGGCTTGAGTAAAAAAATACACCCATGTACTTTATTGACTGCGTATACTCCACTGGAGTACAACTACATGGCGAACAAATCTTGTTGTGCAAATCAATATACGGATCTGTCGACGTCACCTTCAAGCAATTTCTGAAACAAATCGGCTTTGTTTCGAAATATTGATTAGAAGAAAGTTTTCAGAAAAAATCAATTAATTTATAGACATCTTTCGTAGCATACTGAACGCCGATTTATAGCATAAATGCTTTGTTAGTCGAACGGTGTCATCGGTGTATCGAAAATTGTGCATTTTGAAACAGCTTACGCAGCGTCATTCATGAAAATATTAAACGGTAGGGGGCTATGATAGACCCGTGAGGGACTCCAGTTTTATTAGACAAAATCGAGCTAAAGGGATTGCCTAATACTACTGTTTGTGATTTATTCGAGAGATAACTTTTAAGGATGTCGTGATAGGGTCCCCGGAAGCCCAATAAATGTAATTTGTTCAACAGAATGTCGTGATTAACTGTTTCGAAGACTTTACTGATATCTAGGAATAATGAAATGCTATAATAATAATAATAATAATAATAATAATAATAATAATAATAATAATAATAATAATAATAATAATAATAATAATAATAATAATAATAATGATGTTTCTTGTCACAAAGAATACAAAACAACACAAACAGTCCGGTCTAAGCCTCACTTGACTTGTAAGGCCGTGCTTAGGAATATGATAGAGATGGCACGAAAAAAAAATGCATAAGTTGACAAGACGTGTAGAATAAACAAATAAAACAAATATTTGAAAAAGTAACTATTTTTATGCAAAAATGTTCTGGAGGTTAATTTCAACATATCTGTTTTAATAACTATTTCAGCGCGCTTTTCGATGTCGCGTTAAAATTTTCTTCAGGCAGGTTGTTAAAGATGTCCGGCAGATATGCACAGCGTTTGGCCGCACCATACCTTGTGGCTGAACGAGGAACTCCGTAATGGACGTGTTTTCTAAGTTCTCTTGTGGCGGCACGTTTTTGTTTGAAAGCGGAATTGCTAAAATGTTTAACGACAACTGTTCCTATAAGTAAATAGTGAAAATTCGGTAGACCACGTTCACGGAAGATATTTGCAGCTCTTACTATTGGGGAATTGTAGGCAACATTTTTAAGAATATTTTTGATAATCCTTTCTACCCTGCATCTCCAACAATCCCAACAGAAGTCGTAGACTGTAATACCGTATCTCAATACACTGTAACCCAGTACATGTATTATAATCTTTTTTACAGACAAGGGTACAATACTTTTTATATTAAACAACAGCCAAGCTGCTGACCTAAGTTTATAACAAATAAGTGATAAGTGATGTTACCACACTAAGTTACTATCGAAATAGATTCCGAAATATTTCACACAGTTCACTTATGGGATTGGAGCACATTTACAAGAAGCAGTCTGTAAGTAGAACGGCATGTTAATTACAATTGTCTTGAGTGGAGAGCGAAAACAAACAAGTTGTGTTTTTGGGCATTAACAACCATTGCATTATTAGTGAACCAAAGCATTGCCTTGTACACGTCATTTTGTAACATTTCAGTGGACATGGAGTAAGAGAGAGAGAGAGAAAACAAGGGTAGGAAAGGCAGGGAGGTCAACCAGAACAGCATCCGGTTTGCTACCCTACACTGGGGGGGGAAAGGGGAATAGAAAGAGGAAGAAAGGGAGAGAGGAAGCACTGAGTACGTGTGGGAGCGACACCATACACAAGGACACTATAAACGGTCTGTTAAGCCCGTGCACTTCAAGTACCGCACTAGTGCACGAATCGCTTTTCGAGTCAGTGACGGGTGTGGCCACGGTCCGAGTATCTTTGACTCGGTGAAAGATCTCGAGTCCAGTCTGCGTAAAGTTGTCCGCAGAGAGAGGCGTTGGACATCGTAGCGAGGGCAGGTACACAATAGGTGCTCGATGGTCTCCTCGCACCCACAGGAGTCGCACATCGGGCTCTCGGCCATTCCCATACGGTAGGAGTATGCATTCGTGAACGCCACTCCCAGCCACAAGCGACACAACAAGGTTGCTTCGCCGCGGGGAAGGCTAGATGGCAGTTGTAGCCGTAGCGTGGGGTCCAGTTTACGTAATCTGCAATTGAAGCCACTTGAAATCCAGAGATCTTGGGACTTCTTACGCGCAAGTTGGCGAAGTTCTCTGGCAGCGTCCGAGCTCGCCAAAGGTGTTGGACGCGTCTTGGTATCTTCGTGGGCACACCGGGCAGCCTTGTCAGCTAGGTTGTTGCCGACGATGCCACAGTGAGCAGGAATCCACTGCAATATAATGTGGTGTCCACTTTCCAGAGCATGGTGGTGGAGTTCCCTGATTTCAGATGTCATTTGCTCGTAAGTTCTGTGACGTAATGCGGACTTGATGCTGTGAAGGGCTGCCTTAGAGTCACAAAATACGACCCATTTCTCTGTAGGCTCTTCGGTGATGTACATCATAGCGTAGCGACATGGAGAGCTGCAAGTTCTGCCGATGTAGATGTAGTCGTGTGCGACAATTTGAATTTAACTGTAATGTTCTTGGCTGGAACGACGAATGCGGCAGTTGAGCTGGTAGGTGAGGTGGAACCATCGGTATATATATGTATGCGGTCATGATACGTCTGGTGCAGTAATATGAGCGTAAGTTGCTTCAGAGCCGGCGATGGATGATTGGACTTTCTTGTAATTCCAGGAATAGCAAAATTCACTTGAGGCTGTCGCAGGCACCACAGGTGAGAGGAAGGCTTCGCCGCCGGTGTAAATGATGCCGGTATGTACTCATGATGCGCGCTAATAACTCGTGAAAAGGTCGCTTGAGGTCTCTCGGCTGGTAGGGAGGCCAAATGATGGTTGGGGATCCTTGACAGATGGCGAATGTGCGCTCTGAGAGAGTCGACAGCTACATGTGTCTGGATTGTATGGTCTCCTGCGATGGCGATTGTCGCTGCTGTTGAGGTGCACCTAGGCAGCCCTAAACACGTGCGTAGGGCTTGACCTTGTATGCTCTCCAAGGCGCGAAAGTTCGTCTTGCATGCATTTGACAATACTGGTAGGCTGTAACGAAAGAGTCCGAGAAACAAAGCCCTGTACAGCTGCAACATAGAATGGACTGGTGTACCCCAGTTTTTCCCGCATAGAAATTGGAAGACCTGAGCAATGGCGACTAGCTTCTTCTTCAGATAGACGCAGTGAGGGCTCCACGAGAGGTTGCGGTCAATGATGACGCCCAGAAAGCGATGCGTCTTAACATAGAGTACAGCTTGACCATTGATGGTAACAGGATACGATGACATTAGTTTCCGCGTAAAACCAAGTAATGCGCACTTTTCAGTAGACACACTGAAGCCTTGCTCTCGGAGATAAGAAGCCGTCATGGTTGCCGCCCGCTGAAGCCTGGCTCTTAGCTGAGGGCGAGTCACCGCAGAGGCCCAGATGCAAATGTCGTCGGCGTATATTGAGACATGTACTGTCTGCGGTAGGTAATCCACTAGTCCTACCAGGACGAGGTTGAACAAAATAGGGCTCAACACTCCACCCTGTGGCACACCACGGCAGATGGAATGGTCTGAAGTTGGGCCGTCTTCGGTCTGTAAGAAAAAATGCCACTCAGTCAAATAGTCCGGAATCCATTGATACATCCGGCCACCAACTCCAACAGCCTCAAGTGAGTTTAGTATGGCCTCATGGGCGACGTTGTCGTATGCTCCTTTTATATCCAGAAAAAGTGCCGCAGATAGGCGCTTGAGGCTTTTTTGATTTTGGACCCATGTTACGATGTCAATGACGTTGTCGATGGACGTGCGACCTCGACGAAAACCTGTCATGGCGTCCGGATAGATGTTGAATCGTTCTAGGTACCATTCCAATCGAGCAAGAATCATTCTTTCCATCACTTTGCCGACGCAGCTCGAAAGCGCAATCGGACGATATGATGAGATCTCAAGCGGAGACTTTCAAGGTTTCAGAATGGGGATCAAGCGGCTCGATTTCCATTGTTTAGGAACGGCGCCGTTCTGCCAAGATTCATTGTAGTAGTTGAGCAGCTCATCACGTGCGTCATGTCCAAGGTGGCATAGGGCAGCATACGTGATGCCATCAGGTCCTGGTGACGAAGAACGCCGGCAGGTCGCCAACGCAGCATCGAGCTCTTCGAGTGAAAATAGCACGTTCATTTCTGGTACACGTGCCTCAGGGATGTCATTCAATGCTGCGTCAGTAATGATGGCCACGGACCCAGCAACCCGTGCACAGAACTAACTCTTCAGCCACTTGTAGTTCCGAGCGGAGTTGGTAGAGGGCCAGAGCAGCGAAGGGCTTCCTTTGATGCGGAGATGAGCGAAGACCCCTAACCGTTCTCCATATGTGCGAGAGCGATTTGCGGGGATCAAGCGACTGACAGAATGCTTTCCATCTCTTATTTTCCAATTTATCCATGCGACGCTGGACTTTCTTTTGTATGCGTCGTGAAGCCCTCAGATCCAAGACGGACTTCGTGCGCCGATACTTCCTCTCCGCTTGTCGGCGTGCTGCACGCAGCCTCTCCAGTTCCATGTCCAAGTCTGTTCGCCTTGTTGACCTTGGAAGCGAGCAGATGGATGTTTTCAATGCCTCTGCGATTGCTTCTTCGATAGTGTGTGAGAGGCCTTCCCGACATGTGTCATCCATATCCTTCTGAAATTTTGACCAATCAACTGTACGCAAGGCAGTAGAGGAGCGTTGCTCAACTCCTCTAATCTTTATGTATGTTGGAATATGGTCGCTTCCATGTGTTTCTATGTCTGTAAACCATTGGACGCTCGAGGCAAAGCGCCGTGACACCAAATGTAATCCAAGCAGCTACTGTAGGTCGTGCCTCGCAGAAATGTAGGGCTGCCGTCATTCACGCAGCACAAATCATGGTCGGCAGCAAAGGAGGCAAGGCTCCTGCCTTTAGAGTCAATTTTAGTGCTTCCCCATAGCTGGTGATGCGCGTTGAAATCACCTGTGATAACCCAGGGGCCATTGTTCATTAGTAATATTTTCTTTAGTCGTTCACCGTCAAAGTGACCCGCTGGGGATATGTAGGCTCCAATTAGTGTAAATGACACATTCTTCTTTTGGACATTTACGCAGACATATTGGTTGTCGTCATAAGGCTCTATCGCATTAGCGACATATGTTAAGTCCGTGCGGATGTAGATGATCACTTTCGTGCTCGCACCGCATGTGGACGAGACGAAAGATTCATAACCGGACAGTCTGAGTGGAGTTGATGTAAGAAAGATGTTTTGCAAGTAACACAGTGGACGAGACGAAAGACGAGATTCATAACCGGACAGTCTGAGTGGAGTTGATGTAAGAAAGATGTTTTGCAAGTAACACAGTGTCCTCCGCATAATGGAACTCGAAACATTTGGAAATTGCGAAAGGAAAGTCGTTAAAGAAAATAATAAACATCAATGGCTATAAATTGGGCCCCTGAGCAACTGCAGCTTTCAACGACAGCTGAGAACTGAAAACGCACTTATCATCGGTAGCGGCCACTTGAAATCTGTTGCTCAAGTAATTTCGGAAAATGTTGTAAAAATGCCCACGAAATCCCAAAAAATGCAGTTTACTTAAAAAGATTTGATGATTCAGGGATTCAAATGCTTTCGCTACATCTAATAACAGCGCACACGTGAAGAAATTCTGATCGAATGCCGAAAACCTTTCATCTGAAAATTCTTCAAGCAGTGCCACAGTACCCCGCCCTGAAACAAAGCCAAACTGTCGATCAGTAAGGATGGAAAATTAAAGAAAAAAGAAGACATAGTGTGGAAAATAAATTTTTCTAAGACCTGAGCAATAACCGACCATATAGAAATTGGCCGATATATAGTTTTCAATACTATCTTTCTTCCCTGACAGGAGGCAGCGCCTCATGATCGGAAATGCAGCTGTAATAATAATAATAATAATAATAATAATAATAATAATGTGAGAAAGCGCCATGTGTCAGCCGGTTGAAGTGTCACCACGTTTTTTTTTTCGTGGAAGGGGCCTGGGTGACGGGTGGGGGGGGGGGGGGGCTTAACTGCTTTGCTGGAGTTTAGTGAACTATCGTTTCTCTGCAAGAGGGCACAGAAGAGGCAGAGAGTGGTGCTTAAGGAAAAACATATCATAAACTAGAACAAATGTATATATATATATATATATATATATATATATATATATATATATATATATATATATATATATATATCTACCGGAAAGGAAAGAGAAAAACTGAAAAAGAAGACACTTCGCAACCCAATGAAATATAACTAAGTGCTGTTGCCTATAGCTTGAAATTTAGCATAGCGAATAGATTCTAAAGCTCCTCTTGAAACGTTTATGCCAGTTTGTTGCAATGCCTTGACCGTATGACTTAGGTGTGATTCTCCTTATTTCCAGTTTCGCGCAAAACGGAAATTTGGTTGTAGAATGTTGAGATTACGTTAACCAAGGCTATGACATGGTTGGTTGAAATGCTCGGCGACAGCTTTGGGAAGCTTCTTAGCAGTTTCCGTGCGATGTGCTTTAAACCTGACGTTCATTGATTTTCCCGTTTCACCGATGTATTTTTTCCAACAGAATGAACATTGAAACATATAAATGACATCGGAACTACTGCAAGTAAAGATAGTTTTCCCTTTGTGCATTTAACTAGTGTGGTGCTTTTAAATTTATTGTCACTGTGGAGGTTCCTGCGGGTTTCGCACCTGGGGCGACAGCATGTTTATTACACGGGAATGATGTTGGCTTACTTTCGCATGCGCTAACATGTCTTTAAAGTTTCTGTTGCTTTCTGTTGCAATGCTTTTCGGAGACGTTCGTTACTTGATAATATTCGGTGGATTTTCGTTGGATGTTGTTAATGTCTTGGATGACATTAGAATATTTTGTTATAAAGGCCGGCGGTTTGTCAGATTCTGATGTAGGCTGCTTCTTAGCTAATTCAGACTGCCTCTACAGTCTTGACGCGACATCATAAGCCTTGTCGAAAGGAAATTGTGCATAGTTTCTTTCGGCTAGCGTTGCTTTAGGATCATCTAGGTGGTGGATGCAATCGTTGTCTTCGCTACAGATTATTTTTTTTTGTTTCCTTTGTTCGACATAAATTCCTCGCTTGCAGTGTCGCGTGTAGTGACTGTTGTAGTCTAAATATTGCTATATATGCGCAGGATTCCGCTAAAGTGTCATACTGCGTTTCCCATCTTCTCTTTAGACCGTCGCATCGAAGAAGTTGATTTGAGTCGGAGAGTGGGTGAGCAGTAAATTTAATACTCGGATGAAAGCGGTTGAAATGGCTGATGAAGTCGGTTAACGCGATTCTGTCAGGTTCCCATGTTATAAATATGTCGACAATGTAACGCAGATATGTGTGGGGCTTTAAAGGGTATGATTTTATCAGGTTTGCTACAAGCTGTCCTACGAAAATGTTGGTAAACGTGGGAGCGAAAGATGTTTGCCTGCTAGTGCTAAACGTTTGCAGGAAGTAAATAGAATCGAATTCAAAAATATGCCGGGCTTCATAGCATGCCTCGGGTGAAACTTGAGAAGAGGGTGTTCTTACGTGAGCAAGCCGACGCGCTTCTTCGGCACGAAGTATATTTACATGTGTGGTCCTACAGTGTGATTGACAAAATTGTGGCCAAATACGCTTGGGGAGTGCGTGCATACAATAGATAGAAAGGCACACACCCGGCTACTTCGCACTTGGCTGTATTGTACGCGAAATTGTTGTGATCATCTGAGACGTACTGTGACAAGTTGTTAAGTGTACGATTAGTGCGTTCGGTGAGGCCGTTTGGTTGTGGGTGGTGCGGCCTTTTATGGCGATAAGTAGAACCGCAAAGGCAAAGCCATTTTTCAACACCGTCTGCGGAAAAATGCCGTTCACGGTCACTTATAACACGTGGAGCACCGTGACGCAAGGTGACCGAACTATGCAGAAAGCACGGCACATCGTGAGTGGTAGCAGAGGCAATAGCCGCGGTCTCAGTATATCGCGTCATGTAGTCGACGCACACAGTAATTCAGCGACGGCCGGTATAGCTCTTGGGAAAAGGGCCGAGCAAGGCGACACCAACTTTACAGCGAAGCTGTGTACCTCTACCGCCCAAAAAAGTTTTAGTGTCATTGGCGGGGTAAGCAAAAAACTCCCCATACGTTGCCCGATCGCAGAGATAGTGCAATGCCGAGCCGGCCCGCGGCGGAGCTGAAGCAGGCGTTAAGCACGTAACACGGCGCACACATCGTTGGTTTACAGTCTGTCACTCTTGCGCTGTACGTGACATCACTGTCACAGCCGCTTGTCCAAGGCCGTCTCCTTGATAAACCGAAGTAGTCCCTTCGTCGCCTTGAGCTGCGATGTCTTCTGTCGGCGATATGTGGAAATGGTTGCAACTGACGATGGTCTATTGTCAAGGTGCGCTAGAACGGACGCCATGGACTGTATCTGAACATTATATTCAGGACAGTCGCACAGAATGTGTTCCAGCGTCTCCTCGCAAGGACAGGCAATGCAGAGAGCGTTGTCGGCCATTCCAATGCGAAACGAGTAAGATTTTGTGAAGGCCACGCCTAGCCATAAGCGATAAAGCAGGGTGGCCTCATTTCTGCGGAGTCCAGTTGGCATACAGAGATGCATCAAGGAGGGCAGGTCGTGTTGACGACTGCTCCGGTTGGTCTGGCTGCTTGGTGTACACCATAGAGAGAGCGTGATCTCCCGTGCAAGCACTTGAAGTCTGCTGGCTGCATCGGACCGTGGAAGTGCTATGGCCTCTTCCTGTGTGTCTTCAAGAGCTGTCCGAGCGGCTTTATCGGCGCCTTCATATCCTATGACGCCGCAGTGACTTGGCAGCCACTTAAACGTCACGTGATGTCCTTTCTCATGTGATGTATGGAGTAGGCATACAATATCGAGCGCGAGCTGTTCGAATGGCCCGCGACGCAGAGTTGATAGCACAGATTGTAGGGCGGCCTTTGAGTCACTGAAAATTGACCATTGTCGAGGTGGTTCCCGATTGACGAAACCAAGTGCAGCGCGAAGAGCAGCTAGTTCCAGAAATGTAGATGTCATTGGTTGGTCAGTCCTAAAGCTGATGGTAATACCTCTTGCAGGGACTACCACAGCACTGGACGAACACTGGATGTTTGTGGAACCATCAGTGTAAATATGTGCACTGTCCGCGTACCTCTCGTGCGGAAGAAGCAGAGACAGTTGTTTCAGCACAGGCGACGACAGCTCAGACTTTTTCCCGATTCCTGGTACGCTGAGATGGACTGTGGGGCTGACAAGGCACCAAGGGGGTATCGATGGTATAGATGCAGCGGTGAAGCCCGAGGGAAGTTTGTCGTTGTACTTGACGATAGTTTTAGAGAATGACGCTTGGTGCCTGTCTGAGGGTAGTGTTGCAAGGTGGTGATAGGGGGCACGTGCAAAATGTCTGATATGCGTTCTCAGGGCTTCTGCCGTGATGTGAGTTTGCATTGGACGGTCCCCAGCAATCGCAATAGTTGCCTCAGTTGACGTGCATCTGGGCAAACCAAGTGAACTCTGAGTGCTTGAGCTTGTGCTGCCTGCAGAACACGAATATTTGTCTTGCAGGTGTTGTTCAGTACAGGTAGACTATATCTTAAAAAAACCGAGAAGGAGAGCTCTGTAGAATCTCACCATTGCGTCTACTGACATCGCCCACATCTTTCCTGTCAAGTATTTAAGCAACTGGGAGGTTGCTGTCAGGCGCCGTTTCATGTAGGCCACGTGCGGGCTCCAACAGAGGTCTCGGCCGATAATTACGCCAAGAAATTCTCACATAGGAAATGGTCCGGTTATTGAAATGAAAAAAAGGGAACACAAGAGCAATATAGTTGACATTTTCTGCAAACCTTGCTTGTGATGACGCCTCTTATACGGAACAAGAATGCTAATTGGCCCATATATCTACTATACCTAATCTATATATATATATATATATATGTGTGTGTGTGTGTGTGTGTGTTCGGGTGTAGACATTATCATAAATAGCCAACAAACAATGACCTTCGTTTGCATTAATGAAATCTTGGAGCGTGTACATTGTTTGCCCTAAGTTTACTGATGTTATGAACATACGTTTTGAACACTACCTTGCTACACTGTTTATTTGGTTAGTGCCATTCTCTGGAGATGCAAATGATCAATAACTAAGACCCCAATGTACGTTTCTGTAACTATTGCGCAAATAATTGAATTACACAGATGCTCGTACCTAAGATATAGTTCGCTGCAAAAGAATTTTTTATCTGCAATGTATCCACGCGCAGACCGGCTGTTTATTACCAAGCATAATTGGGAGCTGCGAAAGGCTTACGTTCTAAAAGCTAGAATTGTGCTTACAAATCTGGACACCAGTATACCAAATATACTTAGAATTTCCGCCTGTAGGCACAACCTTTCTAATTAAACCAAAAGCTTTATTATCGTTTTCTCATTTCAGTTGCGGCTTACGATGTGAAAGATTCAATTTTATATATGAAGCCTTATTAAGAGGCGTCCCATTTACCTGCTTTGAAAAGTGTCGAAAGTTGCGTCTGCGAAAACGATAAGTTAAATAGTGGCTTTACGTATTTATAGCTTGCATTGTAGTGCCAGCACGGTTTGCATTGTAGTGCCAGCACGGATCAAAACAACAGAAATAGTGTTCGTGTCAAGGTTAAAATTTGATGCATTTTTGACTTAAACCTAACACAAAAAAGACAATGTTGTAATGGCTCGCATCATCATCATCATCATCATCATGGTCCTATACGATGACCACTGCAGGCTGAAGGCCTCTCCCTCCGACCTTCAATTACCCCTGTCCTGCGCCAACCGATTCCAACTAGCACCCGCAAGTTTCCTTATTTCATCGCACCACCTAGTGTTCTGCCGTCCTCGACTGCGTTTCCCTTCTCTTGGTATCCATTTTGTTGCCCTAATGGTCCAACGGCTGTCTAACCTGTGCATTACATGGCCTACCCACCTCCCTTTTTTTTTTCTTGATGTCAATTAGAATATTGTCTATACCTGTTTGCTCTCTAATCCAAACAGCTCCATTTCTGTCTCCTAAAGTTATGCCTAGCATTCTTCGTTCCATCGCTCTTTGTTCGGTTCTTTACTTGTTCTCAAGCTTCTTTCTATGTCTCCAAATCTCTGCCCCATATGTCAGCACCAGTGAAATGCACTGATTGTATACCCGCCTTTTCAATGATAACGGTAAGCTTCCAGTCAGGAGCGCACGATGTCTGCCTTATGCGATCCAACCCACTTTTATTCTTCTGTGAATTTCCTTCTTATGGTCACGGTTCCCTCTAATTAGTTGACCTAGGTAAACGTACTCCTTCACAGAATCTAGAGGCTCACTGGCGATCCTGAATTCTTGTTCCCTTGCCAGGTTATTCATCATTATCTTTGTCTTCTGCATAATAATCTTCAGCGCCACTCTTACACGCTCCCTCTTAAGACCCTCAATCATTTCTTGCAACTCATCTGCAGTGCTGCTGAATAGAACAATGTCATCGGCAAAGCGAAGGTTGCTGAGGTATTCGCCGTCGATCCTTACTCCTAAATCTTCCCAGTTGAATAGGTTGAATATTTCTTCCAAGCACGCAGTGAATTGCATTCGAGAGATTGTGTCTCCTTGTCTGGCTTCTTTCTTTATAGGTATCTTCCTACTTTTCTTGTGTAGGATTAAGGTGGCTGTCAAACCTGTGTACGTATTTTCCAAGGTATTTACGTAAGCGGTCTGTACTTCTTGATTACGCAATGAATCTATGACTGCTGGTATCGCTACTGAATCAAAAGCTCTTTCGTAATCTATGAAAGCCATATAGAGAGGTTTATTGTACTATGCGGATTTCTCGATAACCTGATTAATGACATGGATGGGATCCATTGTAGAGAATCCCCTTCTAAATCCCACTTGTATCCTTGGTTCACTAAAGTGCAGTGTTGCCCTTGGTATTATTTACAGCGATGATGAGATGACTGCATTTCCTGCGCACGTTCTCCTGTTTCCAGATTTATTAAAGTGACCTAAATGTGAGCAGCCAGCTTGCAGAATGCTAACTGGTACTAAGCGGAACCTTGAATAATCAGGAAATCACAGTACGTGGGGCCTGCATCTACGGCCAAGGCTCGTATAAACACGGGAAAAAGAGCTTTATTTTGAAAGTCGAGGTAAGTTTGAGGAAACATCAAAAGCCGGGTCCTACAAAACTAAGCAACGGACACAAAGCAACCGATAAAAATATGTAGTAATGCCACATTCGCGAATCGACTACAGGAAACGTAACATACAAAAAGGAACCAAATAATTTTGTACTCAACTTACAGTTACACTGCATTAATTGATCCCATCCCAGTAGCATATGTTTGTGTTCGTCCAGTAGTAGTTACCCATATGCGGATAAATCATTTCAGATGTTTGTGACGTACACCTCACTTAAGCGCTGGCACTTGTATGTAACAAGTACTGATGGGACTATCAACTTATAAGGTTGCCGCTCTAAAGCAGCGAATCTCTAAGAGAATTTGGGCACGCCAACAAAGATGCTGCAGCAAGAGTTAGAAACCTCCTTTGGACCGAGCCCAAAGCCGCAGGCTTCCTGCACATTTTTAACCGGTGAATTTCAATTGTCTTCGCTTGTACCCTACGCTCACCGAGCCTGATGCAAATGTGAGAGCTGCTGGGACAGCCCGCTTTACTCAAGTCTGACGACGGCACCTCTCGGTTTATGCTTATCTTCAGGCGCATGTGTCAGATTCACAGATATTTGTGAACGCAATACCTGTGTGTAATTGCCTTGAAATGGAATATTCGTCGTCAATGTGGGCCAGTTTTTCCTGTCAGGAGGGTTTGTTTTATGTGCACGAACTGCTACGCTAGCAGGGGGCACTGAAGCGGATAAATAATTAGGGAAGAATCGAGTAGTTCATGAACGAGCACTAGCGCACGGTGCAGATTCGCGGTAGAGAAAAGGTTATACTCTCCTGCGGCACCAGTGTTTCGTCAGCGCCACCAGTAATACACGAAACGCATGTACTCTTTGTAAGGACAGACTTGAACACGAGGAAATCCACTTGGCCGGATTTTGAAAAGATAAGGTTATAGCTTAAAGTCAGGTTCGCCAAATCCAAAAATGTGTCGGTACAATAAAGACGCACTATTTCGAACTGCATTATAGCAGCGAAAACTGCAAACTAAGCAAGGAAGTCAACAAAACATCGCTAGTAGGAGACCGGCCTCTAGAATATTTAGTTATTTGATGAAACCCTTTCGTCTTCTTGCGTATTTTTCGCGTGCGAGAAGTGATCGCAATGGGCAGGGCTTCAAATTTCTAAATTGTTTGCCTTGAATGTTTGAAGTACTCATACCGTCAACCTTGTATTTAATGCGCACACGAGTACTGAATGTATGGTTTACATTGCCCCCAGCAACAGACTTCTTCGTGAAGGATAGCTGGGGGAATGGTGCATACGATGAGCATTGTTTGTTTTTGCATCCGGAAACGGTGACCGAAACCCGAATCACGAAGAAAGTGTCTACGAAGTGGAGAAATCGCCAGTGTGAAAAAAAAACCCCTTTCACTTCTTTTCTGGCTCACTGATAGTCGGTGGACATTCGTAGAACCAGTATTTCAGGAATGTGAGGTAACAACTGACGTATAGTGATGGCCACTATGGATGCCGCATTCGCAAAGTGGGAAACGCCCCTTCTACCTCCATGCGAGAGACGCCTTGGCGCTCGTCGACCATCATCTCACGTGTCTGGGGTCGCCGAGTGAAAGGGGCTTTCCCGGCCGATCGCAGCGTCTCAATCAGAAAGCGTCAACGCGAAGGACGCGTTGGCACGCGGACAGGAAGCGCGCTATATAAACGGGCCCGTTGGTCGTCAGGCAACACAGAACCATCCTTTCTGCAAGTGCGCACAGAAGCCACCGGTGAGTGCTCTATAATTCCAGCTGCTTCTCCTTGGGGCACTGGAGGCTCGATTAACTTGTACTGCTTCGTATTTGTTTTGCGTGGAGCCTCCTCCATTCTTGACTCGGCGGTTGTGAAAGTTAGTTGATAGATAGAAGTAGTTAGCACTGACACGTGACACTTTCGCATGCAGCAACACTGTACTCTGGGACCGAAAAAAAGTTTGTGTTCACACGGAAATCGATTTGCTAACGAAAATTTCATTTCGCTGCGCTTGTTATGGTAGTGTGGCTATCTGGGCCGAGAAGCAGACACTGGTTCTTGTATTTATCGCTAGTATATCTTAGATGCTAGGTGACCTCTGTGGTCATATGTGTTACATGCAAAATAACAAAATTAGTGCTTTAAAAAGTGCAGAATAAAATTACGACTCAATTATCTCAAAACATGATTTGACGGAAAACGTATGTAAAAACAAGCGTGAGCTTCCAGCAAACCTCTGTATCGAGATTGTGTCGTTCAACTTTTTATCTGCTTGTGCCTGATTTTACAATTTTATTTACCGGCTACGTACTTGTATCATAACTTACCTTCGTCTGTAAACGTCTGAATTCTGCCTGTGCGCATCAATGTTCAATTAAAGCGCCATTATAGAAAGAAGACAAAAAACTGATACTTTCCCACACTTAGACCTCAAAACATTAGAAGAATGGATTCTACACATCGTAAAACTTCGTTGTTGCTCTATACTTGCGGCCAGTAGTTAAATAGACAACTATACAAAGCTGCCCAAAAATGAATACTTGAGGTAAATGCAAAGGTAAAAATAATCAATATATGAATGAAGAAGTTGTGACAAATCCTTACAAGCCTCTTTATGAAATACCTTCGTCAGTACTGGCGCTAATACGCCCCTTCATTCGCAGAAAACGTTTTTAGGGGTGATGGGCTACAGTTTCGGAGGTTTCAAGCGATGCCTGATGTGTGCCGCATTTGCGTTGCAGTTGACCACAGTCATGATCGCCGTGAGCAGCAAATCCTTCCTTCTCGCCCTCCTGGTGTTGGCTGTCGTCTGCAGTCTGGCAGCCGCCCAGTTCGGCTACGGCCGCGGCTTCGGAAGGGGCTATGGCGGCTACGGTGGCTACGGCCGCGGCTTCGAAGGGTATGGCCGCGGCTTCGGTGGATACGGCCGTGGGTTCGGAGGCTATGGACGCGGCTTCTACGGCTGAGCCCCGATTGCAGAAGCATGATTGAGGACACGGAAACGCCCCAGAACAGCGGAGGCGCAGCTAGATTATTCAAGACAAAGAACGGAGCAATAAATAGTTTATTTTGGCAGAGGGAGTTTTCTTCTTCGAGTTCTTCATCGAGTGAGCCTTGGTTGCGCCTATCAGCTGAAAGAAAATCACCTTAGATCCTCTCACCCAGGCATAAGTTCGCCTCCTGATTGGCAGCTGCCTCACACTGACCTGTCAGAGCGGACAGCGACAATGAAGGGACGGTGGAATAAATAACGAATGCAGGTTGCCGAAAACAAAGCTTGATGGTCAGTAACGCAGCATCTAGAACGCTTTGTATACCAGCGGATGAGTAGTTGTGCAACGTAGTTACCAGCGGGAAGTTATGCAACGCAGCTCTGTTGCGGTGTTATACCTGCAAGTCCGCTTCGGCGAAGTTGCAAAAAACTGATCCCAACTCAGCAGGCTTTGTCACAATAACCCTGCGCTCGAATGCTGGCCGAATTGACGTCGACCGACGTAATAAGCAGAGGTATCTTAGCGTAATGCAAGATATGACAAAAGTTGATGATAAATAAGAAAAATATAACTATGCGAAAACTAAACTGTGCTTTCAGCACAGAGGTATGACGCTGAATGACAGGACGGCATGATAGGATGCCGAGAAAAGGAAAACGTAGTATATATTATGCTGAGGATATTATGGAATGTTCAACGATTTCGGGTACACGGTTTTCGTAAACCACGAGTGCATGAATGTGAGCTTGAATGATGTTTTATCCTGTCGTGGCTCTGACCAGCGTTATGATGATTAGATATGACTGCTTGATGAATGCTAATTGACCACATGTGAAAATTTAGTTGCCTGGAAACAGTCAACTAGGAGCAGCCTCTTGAGAATACACGCGAACATAAGGCACAGATATCTTTTACAAGTCAAGGAGAGAGATATTCTATGTCGCTCATTGTAAATGAAACGCATAATCAGTTTTTGAACAGCTGTGACAGCTGCAAGTTCTTACGGATGTCTTATTACAATGTTTTTAATAAGCCTTCACGTAATCTCGGTGTTATTATATTTCAATACAGTTGCACAGAAGCCCTTGGTAGAAGAATACTGAGCTATTCGACCACAGTGCGCATAGTGAAATTATACTAAACAAATATTATAGAAGTATTTGGTACACTTTTAGAGGTCTGGCGTTTGGAAGAAGTTGTTATACGTCGTAAAAGTGCAGGGGCATATATTTATTGTTGAGCTGCTGAGGCGTTTTCACCACCGCAGCAGCTCTAACAATAAAAACCAATAAAAGTTACTGTTGACAGTATGTATATGGTCCTAACCTTTCAGAGCTCTTTCAAGCTCTAGCACCAGAAGCCGACAAGAGTACGTGCAAGAATAAAGAATTTGACTCTTGCGGGTGAATTTAGGTTACGCATTAATTCGATGAAGTTGTTACGCATGAGATGGATTTATTTACAGTATGATCGAGTAGCCGTAGAGAAGAGATTGCAAGCAGTCAGGCATTCTCAAATCTCCTCTTCTGCGGCTCCGCCGCGCAGCGTAACATCTTCCTCCGACGCAGACGAAGCTCGCCGAGCGAGTCAGGGAAACATGTGAGTGGTAGGTCTTGATTAGGGAGCCCTATGATGGTCCTGCTTCAGATGGGCCAGACGAACCACTTGATTAAAGAAGGTCACGTTTGTTATGACGTAGTTGATGCCACTTAATCGGTTGAGTATCACGAAGGGACAGCTGTACGTTGAGAAAAATTTGCGATAGAAGCCTTTCTTCAGTAGACGTGTTAGAATGTGGTCGCCTGGAGCGAAGGTGACGTGTATATGCCGGGAAAAACACGGGGAAGGCGGCAGAAGGAAATTCAAGATGATGAGCAAAACGAGAACAAGGTAAAAGCGGGGGCCAAAGTTTCGACAAGAGGACTTGTCTTTTTCAAGAAGACATATGATTTCCTCGGCATAGGTAGCGTTTTTCCAAAGGGGGAGGGGGCAAGCCGGGTGGACGAGGCAACGACCGAGGGTGTGTTAGCGCCGAGGGTGTAGACTTGACTGGAAAACTTTATTATGGTCCTGCATGGTCATAATAAATAATAATTAAGTATTCATAAATACTACTACTATTACTGCTACTACTACTACTACTACTACTACTACTACTAATACTACTAATAATAATAATAATCATAATATCCTTATTGCCATAACAAGTACACATAGTTATCATCAGGCCTGTCTAAGCATACAAGGACTTGTTCGACACGGCCCTGAAGATTGGCAAAGCAATACATTAAAATAGGAAAACATTCACCATACCGAAAAATAACGCTGTTAAGTAAAGCGCGCGACATTATATTTGGCTGCGCAAATGTATTAGAGCAGTACATAGAGCTCAAGCGTACCTAAGACGAACAAACCGACACACAAAATGCGAGAATTCAAATATTTGAAACAATTTCCACATAAATGTTACACGAGGTAAGAAAGCTCAACTAATGTGAATATTGAACATGATTAACCTACAGAACACGGATCATCTTTTTCAGTGATATTTTTTGAACTTGCTGTGAGAATGTGCCACTTGTAGATTGTTATACAGATTAGGAACGTACACACATCGCCGGGCCTCACCGTATCTCGTTGTGGAAGGAGGCGCGGTGAAACGCAAACCGAAACGGAGCATGCGCGCAGATTTATACTCAGCTTTGAAATCCGAGTCCCAAAAATGACGTAACAGCACTGTTTGAACAAACCACGAGCGGAACGAAGGAAAACCTACGGTAGTAGATACGTTTCGAGACGAAAGAAGAGGCGAGTTATACGCTACATCTTGGAGCACATTCTTTAAAGAGCGTTCACCCGGCTCCCAACGCGCAGAACAGAAGGCGAAAATTGTGATGTCATACCTCAATATTCTGTACGCAACAGCTTGCACAATTGTTTTTTTAACCGAAAAAGGAACTGTATTTTTACAGTCATAAAGTACCCAGGCAACACTTCGGAGTTTACTACATAAATACGCTAAATGCGTTTCCCACGACAGGTTTGAGTAAAAAAATACACCCATGTACTTTATGGACTGCGCATACTCCACTGGAGTAAAACTACATGGCGAACAAATCTTATTGTGCAAATGAATATACGGATCTGTCGACGTCACCTTCAAGCAATTTCTGAAACAAATCCGCTTTGTTTAGAAATATTGATTACAAGAAAGTTTTCAGAAAAAGTCAATTAAGTTATAGACATCTTTCGTAGCACACTGAACGCCGATTTATAGCATAAATGCTTTGTTAGTCGAACGGTGTCATCGGTGTATCGAAAATTGTGCATTTGGAAACAGCGTACGCAACGTCGGTCATGAAAATATTAAACAGTAGGGGGGCTATGATAGACCCGTGAGGGTCTCCAGTTTTATTAGACAAAATGGAGCTAAAGGGATTACCTAATACTACTGTTTGAGATCTATTCGAGAGATAACCCGGAAGCCCAATAAATGTAATTTGTTCAACAGAATGTCGTGATTAACACTCTCGAAGACTTTACTGATATCTAGGAATAATGAAATGCTATAATAATAATATTAATAATAATAATAATAATAATAATAATAACAATAATGTTTATTGCCATAAAGAATACTAAACAACACAAACAGGCCGGTCTAAGCCTCACTTGGCTTGTAAGGCCGTGCTTAGGAATGTGATAGACGTGGCAAGAAAAAGAAATGCATAAATTGACAAGACGTGTAGAATAAAGAAATAAATCAAATGACAAAGAAATTGAAAAGAACAAAAGAACATTTGGTATATCCACTTAAAACAAATGGTTGAAAAAGTACCTATTTTGATGCAAAAATATTCTGGAGGTTAGTTTCAACAAATCTGCTTTAATAATTACTTCTGCGCGCTTTTCGATGTCGCGTTAAAAATTTCGTCAGGCCGTTTGGTAAAGATGTCCGGCACATATGCACAGCGTTTGCCCACACCATACCTTGTGGCTGAACGAGGAACTCCGTAACGGACGTGTTTTCTAAGTTCCCTTGTGGCGGCACGTTTTTGTTTGAAAGCGGAATTGCGAAAATGTTTAACCACAACTGTTCCTATAAGCAATTAGTGAAAATTCGGTAGACCAAGTTCACGGAAGATGTTTGCAGCTCTTACTATTGGGTAACTTTATAGGCAACATTTTTAAGAATATTTTTTTTATAATCCGGTCTACCCTGCATCTCCAACAATCCCAACAGAAGCCGGAGACTGTAATGCCGTATCTTGACACACTGTAACCCAGTGCATGTATTATAATCTTTTTTACAGACAAGGCTACAATACTTTTGATATTAAACAGCTAAGCTACTGACCTAAGTTTATACCAAATAAGTGATAAGTGATGTTACCACGATAAGTTACTATCGAAATAGATCCCGAGATATTTCACACAGTCCACTTATGGGACAGGAGCACATTTACACGAAGCACAGTCTGTAAGTAGAGCGGCATGTTAATTATAGTTGTCTTGAGTGGAGAGCCAAAACCAACAAGTTGTGTTTTTGGGCATTAACAACCATTGCATTATTAGTGAACTAAACCATTGCCATGTACACGTCATTTTGCAACATTTCAGTGGACTTTGTAAGAAAGATGTTTTGCAAGTAACACAGTGTCCTCCGCAACTGGAACACGACACATTTGGATATTGCGAAAGGAAAGTCGTTAACGAAAATAATAAACAACAATGGCGATAAATTGGGCCCCTGAGCAACTGCAGCTTTCAACGACAGCTGAGAACTGAAAACGCACTTATCATCGGTAGCGGCCACTTGAAATTTGTTGCTCAAGTAATTTCGGAGAATGTTGTAAAAAGACCCACGAAATCCCCACAAATGCAGTTTACTTAAAAAGATTTGAAGATTCAAGGATTCAAATGCTTTCGCTACATCTAAGAACAGCGCAAACGTGAAGAAATTCTGGTCGAATGCCGAAAACCGTTCATCTGAAAATTCCTCAAGCAGTGCTACAGTACCCGGCCCTGAAACAAAGCCAAACTGTCGATCAGACAGGATGGAACATTTGTTAAAAAAGAAGACTTAGTGCGGAAAATAAATTTTTCTAAGACTTCAGCAATACCTGGCTATATAGAAATTGGCCGATATATAGTTTTCAATGCCATCTTTCTTCCCTGACATGTGTAGTGGTCAAACAACTGCAGTTTTAAGGCATTCTGGAATTTCGTCACCTTCCAAAATACCATTCAGTACATGCGAGATAATATTTGACAGCGCATTGAAATTCCTTCTGATGGTGTGTAAAGATATTCAATCAAATACAGTGGGCTTGTTAGGACGGAAACTGTAAATAACTTCTTCCAGATCCCCCTCACCCTTCAAAATTGTCGGAAGAAAAACTGATGCAGATACGGATTTCCCTAACGATCGAGTGTTTGTGGATGGAGAGACAGCTCTTTGGGACGCTCTAACAAAGTGCCTGTTGAAAGCATCAGTCACTACTGTGGGAGGTTGCTGAAAAGCGCCGAAAACTGGCCATTTACTAGAACTTCATTTACTGCTCTGAGATGATTACCCAAATACCAAATTTTGCTTACATTGTTTGAAAATAGTTGGAATTTCTAAAAAAACTAACAGCGTTTGGCGCCACGCAGAAGAGGAATAACTCTATTTCTTGCCGGCTTGTATTTTATGCTCAGTTCTTGGTTTTTGGGATTTCTTCTGCGGCGTTTCCACAAAGTGCCTCGATACGAAATGGAAGCAAGTATTTCCGTGTTCATCCAGCAGTGACCCTTTGTTACCGGGCAGCCGTGTGCAACCTAATTCAATTTTATTTCAGTTGCGTACAGGACCTTTTAGTGCCCTATACCCGGCGAATCTTCTTTGGTTAAGGGTGCCCAGTAAAACGAACCCATAAGCTTATCAAGCTTGGATTGATTAACATTAGGGACAAGGCATTTGTGCTGCCCAGATGCAGTCTCGACCGACAGTGTTCCAGACGCGTCCGGTAAGTAACAAGACGGCATGCTACAAAGTAGGGGTCCGCCAACCTTTGTAGAATAGTACATGACCTAAATGAATAGCTGGTAGCTCTGACCACTATGTGATCTAAACAAGATTGCACTAGGCTATTATTAACCGATTAGAGACCAGCGTGACCATATGGTGACGTTAGTCTGCACAGTGGATTTCAATTAATTAAGATTAACAAAACGGCACCAAAATCGCCTTTGACGTGCCATTTGACAGATTATAATTCCCTTTATGGATTCCAAGTGGCAGCAGCTGTCAGTCGTTTTGTGGGAGTCCCTCGCAAAGGCAGGAATAAGTGTTGCTCTGCGAGTAGCGTTGCCATGCGTCGCTCCAAGGGGTAAGTGTGTTTTTTTTTACTACTTGTTTAAGCAATAGTCAGATATCCTTACCTCCGTATTGTTATTTGAATATGTGACCTTCGATGACCATTTGTGAAAGATTAATGTATGATTTATCCATGAACGAGCGCGTTATCTTGCGCGTTGCCATATGGTCACGCTGGGCCTTTAGGCCACCTAACTTTTTATTTTTTTAACTGCATTCTCAACTCGTGCACGGCTGCTGGCGCGTTCTCGCAGTGGTTATTTCTTATTTTATTGTCCGAGTAGGTTGATGTTGGAAGAAATAGCGAAGATAGTCGTAGAGGAGCATGACGACGTGTCAGTGATATATATCGAGCCGCCAGAGGCTAGCACCTATTCGGATGAAAACTCGGCCGATGAAGACTCAGGTGGGCTCATTGACAATCTAAGCAGGTGGTAGCTATTAGCCGGCGCTGAAACTGCTTTCTCTGACGGACGCCGCATTGGTGGATGCGACTCGTACGATGACGACCCCGGCGAGCAAGGTGACGGAATATGAGAAGTTTCTTCTTCTGTAGTTGATGCGGCCATTCCGGCAAAATTATCCACTGCTTCTAAGTGGACGAAGGGTGATCTCCAGATAAGCCTTGGCATATTTCCCGACCCAAACTTTGCTGCTTACAGGGACTTTTCACCTGTTGAGTTGTTCGATCTTTTTGACAACGCCGTCGTGGAGCTGCTAGTCGTACAAACAAGAAAGTATGTGTTATTTGGAATATGCCCGATCCGGAGGTTACCAAAGAAGAATTAGGTTTTCTTGGAGTACTCGTTTTGTCATGCTATAACCGCTTGCTAGAGAAAACGTGCTATTGGGACAGCGGCACGGATATGCGCAACACGATGGCCTACAATGCTATGCGAAGAAATCGCTACATTCAGATAATGCGATTCCTGCACTGTGCCAAATGCAAGCTTAGCACTTAGTTTCAAGTTGGCAAAGTTGCGCCCATTGATGGCACTATGGAATGCAAGGTTTCTGGAGCATTTTCAACCTGTGCGTCGCCTGAGCTATGACGAAAGTATGATTCAGTATTATGGTCGTAATGGGTGTAAACAGCTTATACGTGGAAAGCCTATGCGCTTCGGGTATAAAGTATGGCGCCTAAATGCCAAGAACAGATACCTTGTAAACTTCAAAGTGTATCAAGGGAAGCAGGGGATCCCGGAACATCCGAAAAATATGAAAATGACTTCGGAAAAGCAGCGGTGCCACTTTTCAAATGGTGGAAGAACTCGCAGCAGTGACGCACGACCTTCCTTTCTTTTTCTATTTTGATAATTTATTCACAAGCATGCAGCTATTCAGGCATCTCAAGGCAGATGGCTACGAAGGCACCGGCACACTGAAGCAGAACCGTGTTCCCAAAGAGTGCCCTATCGCTTGACCAGAATTCGTCAAGCGCCAACCTAGCGGGCACGAAGAACCCGTGCTGAGCGACAATGGGATAATTGTTGTCCGCTGGATGGACAGTTCTGTAGTAACGATCGTAAGCACCATTCACGGCGTAGAGCCAATGTCATCTGCAGACAGGTACTCGTATGTTGAGAAGAAGCGAATCAAGTTGGCCCATCCAAACACTCTTGCTAAGTACAAGTTTTATAGGAGGTACGGACCAGATAGATGCAAATGCAGGCGCCTATAGGATTGCAATCCGTGGCGAAAAGTATTGGTGGCCGATTTGCACTTGACTTTGTGATGTATCTATCAGCAACGCTTGGGCGCTAACTCGTAGCACAGGGTTCAACGTCACGCAGGTGGAATTCCGCAGGCAAATTGCACAAAGCTACCTGATGCGATGGCACCAATACCTAATGGCAAGAGGTGGAGGTGTGCATGAGATAACTGCAAGAGCTCGGTGCACACATAATGCACAAAGTATGACGTCGGCATGTGTATGCCATGATATAAACTATATCACACTAAATAAGTGCTCGACTATTCGCTATATATGTTTCATGTGATGTTTCATGGCTTGAAATAAATGTATTTAACTTCGCGTATTTTGCTGTAGCGTAAGGGCCCAGTGTCACCATATGGTCACGGGCTATATTTCAAAAACTAATTAGGCAAGAGTAATAATTTCTTTCATGTGAATTATTAGTATAAATGTAAGTTAATATATGAGATTTATTTCAAGATAGCAAGAAAAAAAGGAAACCGGGCCCTAATGGGTTAACTAATACCGCTCTAGTAGGAGCTCCAAGTGTACATTCGAGACCATACGTGGACAACGTAGATAAATAAACATAAACCTTCACTTTTACAGAGCATAAAATATTGATATTAAAGTGTCTGATCAAGGAGAATTGGCCAAATGAGATCCAGTGTCATCGAATTTCAACAAGCTCTACAAGAAACCGTGAAAGGCTGCATGAAGGTGGTCGTTAAATCGATAAGATATGGATAGGTTTGACCATCGCATTTTTGGCATGTACAAAAGATGCATCAACAGAAGAAACTTCACAGTTATCTCCTACAAAAAGAGCAATACCTCCGCCACGACGCCCACTTCGTGTGACAAAATGTGCGGAAAAGCTCTGCAAGGTAAACGTGTGAAGGCAAGCCTGGGAAACATTGATTTCTGTTCTCAAAGAAACGTCTATAAAGTCAGCTGTCGATTTAGCCTGAAATTTCAGTTCGTCCCAGCATTTATGCAGGCTTCGAATATTAACGCTCACAACGGTAAAATCTTTCTCCGAACTGCACAGAAATACTGTTTTAAATGAACTGAAGTCCGGTAGTTCGCTGAATGAAAAAGGCACGTTGGCTAAGCAAGGTTTTCCAAGTCTGCTTATTTACCGATTCACACAAGAGACGCTGTTTCATTCTTTTTCGCGAAGATCTCGCCTCCTTTCGTCCCAAAAAAACCGATAACACTTCTCCTTTGCCTTCGTTCTGGCTTTCCACAAGAGATCACGGTTAAATTTGTTCAAGGTATCATTGAAGTAGATCTTTGGAAATGATACACCTTTACGTAGTATCTTCCGCTTTCCGCGCGCTTCAAACCATTTTTTCTTACAAATTACACATTGAAAGCGTACTAGGACCACAAATGCAGTACAACTGATTTTTACTTTTAAGAGATGTACGGCCGCAATGTCGTCAGACGAAAACATCGACCAGTCTAGATTTGCTGCCATTTGCGTGATTGTTTGTGTTAGGCTTTCATTACTTTTCCCTGGCAAACCGTGAATTTCACGATTCTTTGGTCTGCTGTACTGTTGACTTTCATATTGGTTTTCTTCTAGCTTTTGTATTACTGCTGCCCGAGTTAACGCGGTTGTTTTCAGAGATTCCAGTTCAGCACAATCAGACATTTGACGTTCCTGAATATCCTGTTGTTTCAAAACAGAATCGTACTTCTCGGACAAAAACGAGACCGATCATTCTAGTTCCTTAACTGATTTCAATACAGCCGTGAACTCTTCCTGCAGCAATAGGAGAGAATGAACCCTCTTATGTAGAATCGGCAAAGCTTGCAAACTTTTTTCCTGATTTCCCTTAGCTCATCCAACAGTGAGAACTCAGAAACACTGTCTTTCTCAAGAGTTTTTCTCTCAGTCTCTGGGCCGCTGTTTAGTTTCTTGTTACTTCGGCACGTTTTACAGACCCACGCATCTCTCTTAGCCTTCCTCATAGTAGTGAAAGTGCTAGCTCCTATTCCAGAGTATGACTGTCTTAGATGATATGGATATTTGCATTGAGCACATATCAGCATTTTTCGATCAGTAGGGAGCGCCTTATCATAGGAAATACAGCTGTAATAATAATAATAATAATAATAATAATAATAATAATATAGTAGTAGGAATATGAGTAAGCGCCATGTGTCAGCCGGTTGAAGTGTAAACCCGTCGTTTTTTTTTTTCGTGGAAGGGGCCTGGGTGACGGGTGGGGGGGGGGGGCGCATTAACTGCTCTGCTGGACGTCAGTGAACTATCGTTTCTCTGCAAGAGAAAACAGAAGAGGGAGAGAATGGTGCTGGAGGAAAAACATATAATACAACAGAATATATATATATATATATATATATATATATATATATATATATATATATATATATATATATATATACATATAGATATAGATATGTATATAACAAAGAAGACTGGGAAAAACCTAAAAAGAAAACACAAGTGCTGTTGCCTATAGCTTGAAATTTAGCATAGGGAATAGATTCTAAAGCTCCTCTTGAAATGTTTATGCCAGTTTGTTGCAATGCCTTGACCGTATGAGTTAGGTGTGATTCTCCTTATTCCCAGTTTCGCGCAAAATGGAAATTTGGTTGTAGAATGTAGATATTACGTTAATCAAAGTTATGATGTGGTTGGCTGAAATGCTCGGCGACAGCTTTGGAAAGCTTCTTAGCTGTGTCTGAGCGATGTCCTTTTAACCTGACGTTCATTGATTTCCCCGTTTCACCGATGTATTGTTTCCAATAGAATGAACATTGAAACATATAAATGACATCGCAACTACTGCAAGTAAAGATAGTTTCCCTTTGTGCATTTAACTATTGCGGTGCTTTTGAATTTAATGTCACTGTGAAGGTTCCCGCGGGTTTTGCACCTGGGGCGACTGCATGCTTTTATTACACGGGAATGATGTTGGCTTACTTTTACGTGCGCTAACATGTCTTTAAGGTTTCTGTTGCGGCGATAAGTCACCTTTTGGCACCACCGCGAATGCTTTTCTGAGACGTTCGTTACTTGATAATATTCGGTGGATTTTCGTTGGATGTTGTTAATGTCTAGGAGGACATTAGAATATTTTGTTATAAAGGCCGGCAGTCTGTCAGACTCAGACGTAGGCTGCTTCTTAGCTAATTCAGACTGCCTCTACAGTCTTGACGCGACGTCATAAGCCTTGTCGAAAGGAAATTGTGCATAGTTTCTATCGGCTAGCGTTGCTTTAAGATCATTTAGGTGGTGGATGCAATCGTTGTCTTCGCTACAGTATATATTTGATCGTTTCCTTTGTTCGACATAAATTTCTCACTTGCAGTGTCGCGTGTCGTGACTGTTGTAGTCTATATATTGCTGGATATGCGCAGGCTTCCGGTGAAGTGTCATACTGAGTTTCCCATCTTCTATTTAGACCGTCGCGTCGAGGAAGTTGATTTGACTAGGAGAGTGGGTGAGCAGTAAATTTAATACTCGGATGAAAGCGGTTGAAATGGCTGATAAAGTCGGTTAAGGCGATTATGTCAGGTTCCCATCTTATAAATATGCCGACAATGTAACGCAGATATGTGTGGGGCTTTAAAGGGTATGATTTTATCAGGTTTGCTACAAGCTGTCCTACGAAAATGCTGGTGAACGTGGGAGCGAAGGATGTTTGCATGCTAGTGCTAAACGTTTGCAGGAAGTAAATAGAATCGAATTCAAAAATATGCCGGGCTTTATAGCATGCCTCGGTTGAAACTTGAGAAGAGGGTGTTCTTACGTGAGCAAGCCGACGCGCTTCTTCGGCACGAAGTATATATACATGTGTGGTCCTACAGTGTAAATGACGAAATTGTGTCCAAATACGGTTGGGAGTGCGTGCATACAATAGATAGAAAGGCACACACCCGGCTACTTCGTGCTTGGCTGTATTGTGCGCGTAATTCCTGTGATCGTCTTAGGCGTGCAGTAACAAGTTATTAAGCGTAAGCTCTTTTTTCAGTGTTTATTCGAGCCTTGGCCGTAGATGCAGGCCCCGCGTACTGTGATTTCCTGATTATTCAAGGTTTCGCTTAGTACCAGTTAGCATTCTGCAAGCTGGCTGCTCACACTGAAGTCACTTTAATAAATCTGGAAACAGGAGAACGTGCGCAGGAAATACAGTCTCATCATCGCTGTAAATAATACCAAGGGCCACACTGGATTTTATTCAACCAAGGAAATAAATGGGCTTTAGGAAGGAATTCTCTACAATGGATCCCATCCATGTCATTAATCAGGTTATCGAGAAATCCGCATAGTACAATAAACCTCTCTGTATGGCTTTCGTAGATTACGAAAGAGCTTTTGATTCAGTAGAGATACCAGCAGTCATAGAGTCATTGCGTAATCAAGGAGTACAGACCGCTTACGTAAATACCTTGGAAAATACCTACACAGGCTTCACAGCCGCCTTAATCCTACACAAGAAAAGTAGGAAGATACCTATAAAGAAAGAAGCCAGACAAGGAGACACAATCTCTCGAATGCAATTCACTGCGTGCTTGGAATAAATATTCAACCTATTTAACTGGGAAGATTCTGGAGTAAGGATCGAGGCGAATACCTCAGCAACCTTCGGTTTGCCGTTGACATTGTTCTATTCAGCAGCCCTGCAAACGAGTTGTAACAAATGATTGAGGACCTTAAGAGGGAGCGTGTAAGAGTGCCACTGAAGATTATCATGCAGAAGACAAAGATAGTGATGAATAACCTGGCAAGGGAACAAGAATTCAGGATCGCCAGTCAGCCTCTTGATTCTGTGAAGGAGTACGTTTACCTAGGTCAAGTAATTACAGGGAAGGAAATTCACAGAAGAATAAAAGTGGGTTGGATCGCATACGGCAGACATCGTGCGCTTCTGACTGGAAGCTTACCGTTATCATTGAAAAGGCGGGTATGCATTCAGTGCATTTCACCGGTGCTGACATATGGGGCAGGGACTTGGAGACTGACAGAGAAACTTGAGAACAAGTTAAGGACCGCGCAAAGAGCGATGGAACGAAGTAGGCTAGGCATAACTTTAAGCGACAGAAAGGGAGTGGTTTGGAGCAGAGAGCAAACAGGTATAGACAATATAATAATTGACATCAAGAAAAAAAATGGAGGTGGGTAGGCCATGTAATGCACTGGTTAGATAGCCGTTGGACCATTAGGTTTACAAAATGGACACCAAGAGAAGGGAAACGCAGTCGAGGACGGCAGAAGAGTAGGTGGTGCGATGAAAGAAGGAAACTCGCGGGTTCTAGTTGGAATCGGTTGGCGCAGGACAGGGGTAATTGAAGATCGGAGGGAGAGGCTTTCGGCCTGCAGTGGGCATCATATAGGACCATGATTATGATGATGATGATGATGCGAGCGGTTACAACATTGTCTCTCTTGTGTTAGGGTTGAGTCAAAAAGGCATCAAATTTTAGCCTTAACACGAACACTATTTCTGTCACTGGCATTTATATATAAACCGTGCTATATATATAACCGTGCTAAAGCCACTATTTAACTTATCGTTTTCGCAGTCGCAACTTTCGGCACGTTTCAAAGCAGGTAAATCGGACGGTTCTTAATAGGGCTTCATATAAGATTGAATCTTTCACATCTTAAGCCGCAACTGAAATAAGAAAACATGAAATAAAGCTTTTGGTTTACTTAGAAAGGTTGTGCCTACAGGGAAAAATTCTAAGTATATTTGATATACTGGTGTCGAGACTCGTAAGGACAATTCTAGCTTTTAAAACGTAAGCCTTTCGCAGCTCCCAATTATGCTGGGTAATAAACGGCCGGTCTGCGCGTGGATACATCGCGGATAAAAAAATTTGTTTTGCAGCGAACTATATCTTAGGTAGGAGCATGTGTGTAACTCACTTATTTGCGCAATACTTACGGAAACGTTTATTGGGGTCTTAGTTATTGATAATTTGCATCTCCAGAGAATGGCACTAAGAAAATAAACAGTGTAGCAAGGTTGTGTTCAAACGTATGCTCATAACATCAGTAAACTTAGGGCAAACAATGTACACGCTCCAAGATTTCATTAATTCAAACGAAGGTCATTGTTTGTTGGCTACTTATGATGATGTCTACACACGAACACACACACGTATATACATTATATATATATATATATATATATATATATATATATATATATATATATATATATATATATAATAGGTATAGTAGACATATGGGCCAATTCGCATTCTTGTTCCGCATAAGCGGCGTCGTCACAAGCAAGGTTTGCAGAAAATTTCCACTATGTTGCTCTTGTGTTCCCTTTTTTTTATTACGAGGCTTTTATGTAAAATACTTCTCGGCCTCTTCAAACCACTTCCCACCATAGGTCTGTCTATCTTTCTCAGGGATTACTTCAATGAAAATGAACGTTCGACAGGGAGTGGGGTTCGCACCAAGTAACCCTCGCGCAGGTACGTGCACGTGCTGTCGCAGTCGCACGTGCTGTCGTTGTGCCGGGTAGTCGCACACCACCTTCATGCGACAGTCATTGTGCCGTCGTCTTGACGTTGCCATCAGACATGTGCTCCATGTGCCATACAGAATTACTCGCATTGCCAATTATTTGCCAACATTGCCAATTATTATTATTATTATCATTAAGATATCATGGCCTAAAAAAGAACAAACGGCACTGGTGCGCTGTGCTGTGGCAATGAAATCCGCATGGGCCCCAAATTTTACGCAACGCTATGCGAGACTACAGAGCAAATGCTTAGCCGAAAATAGTTCTCCATACAGTATGAATGTTCGCATCTTTCCTTTTTTCTTGAATGGCACTTAGCATAGTAAGATGATTCTCAAATTTGCTTCACATTTTTGCTTTTAGCTTTTTCTACAACGCAGAACCAAACAATTTTTCTATCAGCACAAAACATCGAATACATCTTGCTTCCCTGCTTTGTGCTTTCACAATTCTGTAACCTGGACGCTATCCAATCTGGCTGCGATGGGTTGAACAGTGGTGTAGTATACAGATTCCGAACGTTAAAGTTGAGTGAAACTTTCTCCAACTTCTCACCCTATATCTCAAACCTGATTCACGACCAGTAAATGCCGTTCCTACTGTGGCTGAGACGTCATTTGTGCTGCATTTCTAAGCTCTTTTTGTGTCCGCATTTTTCGCGCCCACTTTTTAGATACCACAAATCCTTACCAATCACACAGCTGTGCATCGTTCTAAAGATGGCATTCGTTTTCGAATTGTTCTTCTGATTGCCGAGCGATTGCTTGTGAAGAATTATATATTATATATATTGTCACGTGGTGGTGACGTTAAGAACACAGTAGCAATACTGTGAAAGGCAAAACTAGATTTTATTGGGTGAACCTGTGCCCACAAAACAGGCTACACTTATAGCACAACGAAAGCGGCGAACACAGTCGGCGATCGTCGAAAATCTGATCAGCGGGTCAAGCGCGTCGGCTTTTATACAGAATCGTCGAATGTTCCAGACTAATCGTTCGGACCCGCGTGCATTCCACAAAGTTCTACACCATTCGCGTCAGGCGAATAAATCAGATAACACAAGGTTCGGCGACAACAGACTGCGGATAGAAGCATCGATAACTTTCCAGAAGCTTCGGATACATGCAAGCGCGTCCCGCGCTGTGCGATAAGATTTGTTAGGCGGCGAAACGTGGTCGCGCGATAAATATAAGTACACGTGTCAATACCCCCCTCTTAAAAAGCATCGACCCGATGCTGCATACAAGTGAAAGTAATAAAGAAAAACACCCGTAGCAAAGAAAACGAAAATAAGGAAGGTCGTCAGCGTTCGTGAAAGGGTTTCAGACGCACCACGTGGACTACTTCAGATCGTGTGCGGCGCCGCCGTGAATGCGAAATTCCGTCTGGCACGACCTCATAGTCCAGTGCGCCAATACGTAGGATGATCTTGTACGGTCCGAAATAGCGACTCAAGAGCTTCTCGCTCAGTCCTCGTCGGCGTATAGTGGTCCAAACCCAAACACGGTCACCGGGCTGGTACTCGACAAAGCGTCGTCGGAGGTTGTAGTGTCGGCTGTCGGTCCTCTGCTGGTTCTTGATCCGCAGGCGGGCGAGCTGTCGGGCTTCTTCGGCGCGCTGGAGATAGCTAGCGACGTCAAGATTTTCCTCGTCAGTGACGTGCGGCAGCATGGCGTCGAGCGTCGTCGTCGGATTCCTGCCGTAAACCAGCTTAAACGGCGTGATCTGTGTTGTTTCTTGCACCGCCGTGTTGTAAGCGAATGTTACGTACGGCAGGACGGAATCCCAGGTCTTGTGTTCGACGTCGACGTACATTGCTAGCATGTCGGCGAGGGTCTTGTTCAGGCGCTCCATGAGACCATTCGTCTGCGGGTGGTAGGCAGTTGTCCTCCTGTGGCTTGTCTGGCTGTATTAAAGAATGGCTTGGGTGAGCTCTGCTGTAAAAGCACTTCCTCTGTAGGTGATGAGCACTTCTTGGGCACCATTTCGCAGCTGGATGTGCTCGACGAAACATTTCGCCACTTCGGCTGCGCTGCCTTTTGGTAGAGCTTTAGTTTCAGCGAAGCGGGTCAGGTAGTCACTTATTCACTTATTCCCGGATGTTGACGTCGGAAACGGCCCCAACAAATCCATCCCAATCTGCTGGAATGGTCGACGAGGAGGTTCGATCGGCTGTAGTAATCCTGCTGGCCTTGTCGGTGGTGTCTTGCGCCGCTGACAGTCTCGGCATGTCTTGACGTAACGGGCGACGTCGGCGGTGAGACGCGGCCAGTAATACCTTTCCTGTATCCTCGACAGCGTCCGGGAGAATCCGAGGTGCCCAGCAGTTGGGTCGTCGTGTAGGGCGTGCAGTACTTCTGGACGCAGCGTTGACGGTACAACAAGAAGGTAGCTGGCGCGGACTGGTGAGAAGTTCTTCACGAGCAGGTTGTTTTGAAGCGTGAACGAAGACAACCCGCGCTTAAATGCCCTAGGGAAAACGTCGGTGTTCCCTTCCAAGTACTCGACGAGGCCTTTTAACTCCGGGTCTGCTCGCTGCTGTTTAGTGAAGTCTTCCGCGCTTATTATTCCAAGGAAGGCGTCCTCGTCCTCGTCGTCTTGCGGCGGGGGATCGATGGGGGCACGTGATAAGCAGTCGGCGTCGGAGTGTTTTCTTCCGGACTTGTATATTACCGTGACGTCATATTCTTGTAGTCTGAGGCTCCACCGGGCCAGCCGTCCTGAAGGGTCCTTTAAGTTAGCTAGCCAACAAAACGCGTGATGGTCGCTGACGACTTTGAATGGCCTGCCATAGAGGTAAGGGCGCAATTTTGCTGTAGCCCAAACGATGGCGAGGCATTCCTTTTCAGTCGTAGAATAATTGCCTTCCGCTTTTGACAGTGACCGACTAGCATAAGATATCACCCGTTTTAGTCAGTCTTTCCTCTGGACTAGGACGGCACCGAGGCCTACGCTACTGGCGTCAGTGTGGATTTCAGTATCGGCGTCCTCGTCGAAGTGTGCAAGTACCGGCGGCGACTGCATGCGTCGTTTGAGTTCTTGAAATGCGTCGGCCTGCGGCGTTTCCGACTTGAACTCGACATCACATATCGTTAGATGTGTTAGCGGCTCCGCGATGCGTGAAAAGTCCTTGACAAAGCGCCTATAGTAGGCACACATGCCAAGGAATCTGCGCACTGCCTTCTTGTCGATTGGCTGCGGGAACTTTGCGATGGCAGCTGTCTTCTGCGCGTCGGGGCGTACTCCAGATTTGCTGATGACGTGGCCTAGGAATAGAAGCTCATCGTAAGCGAAGCGACACTTTTCCGGCTTCAGAGTGAGCCCTGATGACTTGATGGCCTCTAGTACTGTCGCAAGCCGCTTAAGGTGATAGTCGAAATTTCCGGCGAAGACGACGACGTCATCCAAGTAAACAAGACAGGTCTGCCACTTCAATCCTGCTAAAACCGTGTCCACCACGCGCTGGAACGTTGCAGGCGCCGAGCACAGTCCAAATGGCATAACCTTGAATTCATAGAGGCCGTCTGGCGTGATGAAGGCGGTCTTTTCGCGATCCCTTTCGTCGACTTCTATTTGCCAGTAGCCAGACTTGGGGTCCATCGATGAGAAGTATTTAGCATTGCAGAGCCGATCCAATGCGTCGTCTATACGAGGGAGGGGGTATACGTCTTTCTTCGTGATTTTGTTCAGTCGACGATAATCGACGCAGAAACGTAGGGTTCCGTCCTTTTTCTTCACTAAAACAACTGGAGACGCCCACGGGCTTTTCGACGGCTGGATGATGTCGTCGCGCAGCATTTCGTCGACTTGTTGTCTTATAGCTTCGCGTTCTCGCGTCGAACCTCGGTAAGGGCTCTGGCGTAGTGGTCGAGCGCACTCCTCGGTTATTATGCGATGCTTGGCGACTGGTGTTTGTCGAATCCTCGATGAAGTCGAAAAGCAGCCTTTGTATCGTTGGAGCAGACTTTTGAGCTGCTGTTGCTTAATCACGGAGAGACTTGGATTAATGTCGTAGTCTGGTTCGGGAACCATGGTCGTCGGGGTAGATGCGGCGGAATCCGAGAGGACAAACGCATTACTGGTTTCCAGAATTTCCTCGATGTACGCGATCGTCGAGCCCTTGTTGATGTGCTTGAACTCCTGGCTGAAGTTTGTCAGCAACACTTTCGTGTTTCCTCCGTGCAGTCGAGCGATCCCTCTTGCGAAGCAAATTTCACGGTCGAGCAGTAAACGTTGGTCGCCTTCGATGACGCCTTCTACGTCAGCGGGTGTTTCGGTGCCGACCGAAATAACAATGCTGGAGCGAGGCGGGATGCTCACTTGATCTTCGAGCACACTTAAGGCATGGTGACTACGAGAGCTCTCCGGCGGTATCGCTTGATCTTCAGACAGAGTTATCGACTTCGACTTCAGGTCGATGACTGTGCCGTGTTGGTTTAGGAAGTCCATGCCGAGAATGACGTCGCGTGAACATTGTTGGAGGATAAAGAAAGTGGCAGGGTAAGTCCGGTCATGAATGGTAATTCTTGCCGTGCAGATTCCACTCGGCGTGATGAGGTGGCCTCCAGCGGTCCGAATTAACGGGCCTTCCCATGCAGTCTTAACTTTCTTCAATTGGGCTGCGATGGGTCCACTCATGACGGAGTAATCGGCTCCTGTGTCTACTAAGGCGGTAACTGCGTGGCCGTCGAGAAGCACGTCGAGGTCGGTGGTTCTTTGTCTTGCGTTACAGTTAGGCCTCGGCGTCGGATCACGGCTGCGTCGAGTTGACCTGTGGTTGGTATGTGGCGTCGTCAGGTGGTCTTTCTTCGGCGTGTTCTTTCCTGCCAGACTTCGTCGGGACGGCGGTGTGACGTCGTTGTTATGTCGTCGATGTAGTCTTTTCGGCGTCTTCGTCGGCGGCGGAGGATCTTCGTCAGTTCGACGAACAGCAACCGCACCTCCATCGGTTGCTGCGTTTAGTTTTCCGGATATGGGCTGACGGACCGACCCCGGGCTGGGCCATTGTATGGTCGGCGCTGTGGCGACAGGTAGCGGCCTGGTGACGGCGAACGGGACGGTCGTCGAGGACTCCACTGAGTAGCCGCGAGGTAGTCGGCGATGTCACGAGGGCGTTCACCTTCCAGAGGGCGCGGTGCGTCGACGGCGAACCCTCGCAATCCCAGGTCGCGGTATGGGCATCGGCGGTACACATGGCCGGCTTCGCCGCAGTGGTAGCAGAGCGGGCGGTGGTCGGGGGCTCGCCAAATGTCAGTCTTCCTCGCGTAGCTGCGCTGGGCGATGGGTGGGCGTGCTGGCGGCGGCGGACGACGGAATTGCGGCGTTGCAGGGCCCTGGCGCGGTCGCGGAGGGGGACCTTGACGGCGTGCGACGGCGGCCTAAGTCATCGCTTCTGGCTGGGGCTGCGCTACTTGTGGTTGCACCTCAGGAACACCAAGCGATCGGTGCACCTCTTCTTTCACGATGTCGGCGATCGAGGCCACTTGAGGCTGCGACGATGGCAAGACCTTGCGCAGTTCTTCGCGCACAATGGCCCTGATGGTCTCGCACAGATCGTCCGTGACCAGTGATTGAATTGCGGCGTAGCTTGTCGGCTTGGTGCGTCGGTAGAATTGCCGGTTCCGCAATTCCAGTGTCTTCTCGATGCTCGTCGCCTCACGAAGAAACTCGTCGACGGTCTTCGGTGGGCTTCTTACCATTCCGGCAAAAGTTCCTCCTTTACACCACGCATCAGTAGGCGTACTTTCTTCTCCTCGGACATTTCTGGGTCGGCGTGGCGGAACAGACGGCTCATTTCCTCAGTGAAGATCGCGATCGTCTCATTCGGCAGCTGCGTTCTGGTCTCCAGTAGAGCTTGGGCTCGCTCTTTTCGCACGACGCTTGTAAATGTTTGCAGGAAGCCGCTTCGGAAGAGGTCCCACGTCGTCAAGGTGGCTTCTCGATTCTCGAACCCCGTCCTGGCGGCGTCCTCCAATGCGAAATAGACATGTCGTAGCTTGCCCAGTTGTTCAACGTAGCGACCCTCTCATACGTTTCCAGCCAGCTTTCCGGGTCCTCAAATGTGGAACCGCGGAACGTCGGGGGTTCCCTGGGCTGCTGCAGCACAATGGGTGACGCTGGGGCTGCCATTGGGGTTGCCTTGGTCACAATCTTCTTGGTCTTCTCCGGTAGAAGTCCGTGCTCCGGGGGCAGCTGTTGAAGACGGCGGCTTGCTCGATGGTCCGGGACTACGTTGGTGTTCTCTTTGCGGTACGGGCTTGGATCACAGCTTGTCGGGGGCGTCTTGTACATGAACAAATAGCACCTCCAGCAGATGTCACGTGGTGGTGACGTTAAGAACACAGTAGCAATACTGTGAAAGGCAAAACTATAATTATTGGGCGAACCTGTGCCCACAAAACAGGCTACACTTATAGCACAACGAAAGCGGCGAACACAGTCGGCGATCGTCGAAAATCTGATCAGCGGGTCAAGCGCGTCGGCTTTTATACAGAATCGTCGAATGTTCCAGACTAATCGTTGGGACCCGCGTGCCTTCCACAAAGTTCTACACCATTCGCGTCAGGCGAATAAATCAGATAACACAAGGCTTGGCGACAAGAGACTGCGGATAGAAGCATCGATAACTTTCCAGAAACTTCGGATACATGCAAGCGCGTCCCGCGCTGTGCCATAAGATTTGTTAGGCGGCGAAACGTGGTCGCCCGATAAATATAAGTACACGTGTCAATATATATATATATATATATATATATATATATATATATATATATATATATATATATATATATATATATATATAATTTTCTGATGCCTCGAAGACATGTATTGCAGGGCGAAATAGGCATCCCATCATTCACAATTCCTAGTGTCGACATGCAAGCTGATGTTCTTATTTACACAAGTCCGATTCAGATAAGAACCTGTAAATAGATACACAAAATGGGCACGTGATGTTTGCGGAAGCGGTCCGGCTGAAGGAGATAGCTTTCCTCTTTTCGAACTGCAAACGATCAGCCACGTTCGAGACTTGGATTTATTCACGTCCGGAAATGATAGTCGAAGTGGCCTGATTTCGAAGAAATCCGAGAGGCCGGCCCGTACTGAGAGCGCCTGGTTGCAATGGCAATTCAGGATTTTGCAGAGGGATGTATTTTAGTAACGTGGACACTACAGGAGCCAAAATCTTTCTTAATAAGTAACCTGTACTCCAGAAAAATATCGCGTGGATTATATTACTGACAGGTCTACTCGTTTATTTTCTCCGGTGACCGCTTTTCACCGCCTGACAGATCTTTAACGTTATCGTCCAGCGCTGCACGCGCCTCCATATCGGAAGTTTCTCGAATGTTATCGGTAGTTGTAAACGGTGCCTGTTCTTACCGAACCTCATGGTAATTTGACTGTATGCGCGACGTGAATTGTGTGGTACTTTCTGAAAGACACGGGGTACCAGTGATTACTCTGGATTCTTCCATCACTAATCTGGAAAAGCTGACGCGTTTGATCCGCAGACCAGATTTTCAACGATCGCCGACTGTGTTCGCCGCTTTCGCTGTGGTTTGATTATCATTTCCTTTTTTGGGCACATGGTTGCCCAATAAAAGTTAGTTTCGTCATTCACAGTTTTGCTAATGTGTTCTTTATGGTCCTTACGACGTGATAATCACTGGAATAAAAGGCTCTTCAGTTCCGACGGTTTTGCTTAGGCCGTGAATGTTACTATTTACTTGCTCGGGAAGTACAAGTACTTATCAAGGAGAGTTTCTGAGTTTCTGTCGCAGAACAAGTGACAATAGCTGATGAAATACTGGTTGGTTTTCTACATATTTCTATAAGACCTTTGTCAAAAAAGTTGACAAAACAATTGACAAAGGGATTGCTATTTTCAAGCGCTCCTGATTTAAACG
Organism: Dermacentor andersoni; assembly: GCF_023375885.2. NCBI lineage: Eukaryota > Metazoa > Arthropoda > Arachnida > Ixodida > Ixodidae > Dermacentor > Dermacentor andersoni. The sequence goes on along the minus strand of NC_092817.1, from coordinate 195,327,282 downwards.
TCACCAAACTGGATGCCGCACTTGGCATATTAAATGTTACTTTCTGCTGATAGATGATCTTTCTTCGCAAGTATTGTTGATTGCAAGGGTAACACAGAATAGTTTTGTAAACGTATGCCGCATATACGTTAAGCCTTCTTGCAATTTTTATTTGAGAGAAATTTCTTGCGTTGAAGCAGTGCCAATCATATAAATCGAACAACGTGTTAAATATTAAGATTAAAACCTTCGCGTAATATTTACTTCGGAATGTAGGCTCAGACATTACGGTTTTTGAAAGCAATGTGATCCATTAAGGCATGCGGAATTGATTCACTACTAAACGTAGTAAAGGAACGCTGTGGTGAGCAGTAAATTATATGCGACAAGCTCGCACTACGCATCCAATTGTCGCTAATTTAAGATAAGCTCAAACAGGTTTCTATAGTCATTCTGCACGAAATTCTCCAAAACAAGAACAAGCCTTTTTAAGTTCCCTCAACCTGTTATCTATGCACAAATTCGCTATTCTTGTTGACACTATATGAGGGTCACTGCTATGGTCCGCGGCGGAAACAGGTCCTCAGTTACGCCAGTTATGCACAAAAAGCCTGAAAATTAATAAAAGACATAAAATACACGTATCAGTTGGACTTCATCAAATTAACCTTAACTAAAGCAAACAATTAAAAGGGCGAAACAGCTTCCTATAATTTTAGAGCGCCGGTCTTAAGCGCCTAATCCTGCGGCGAACGTCGGCGTTGTCCCTCGTAACGGGGCGAACAAACACCGCGAAAGAAGAAAGCGAATATCGTCTCTACGCCACCACGATCATTTCGTGAATAGATCCATCTCATCAGTAACGACTTTGGTGGACGGCACTGGGTAATCGATCTGGGCAACCTTCTACGCACCGTCCTGCACTATGAGTGGGTGGACATTCGTAGAACCAGTATTTCTGGAATGTGAGGTAACAACTGACGTATAGTGATGGCCACTACGAATGCCGCATTCGCTAAGTGGGAAACGCCCCTTCTACCCCCATGCGAGAGCCGCCTTGGCGCTCGTCGACCATCATCTCACGTGTCTGGGGTCGCCGAGTGAAGGGGCTTTCCCGGCCGATCGCAGCGTCTCAATCAGAAAGCGTCAACGCGAAGGACGCGTTGGCACGCGGACAGGAAGCGCACTATATAAACGGACCCGTTGGTCGTCAGCCAACACAGAACCATCCTTTCTGCAAGTGCGCACAGAAGCCACCGGTGAGTGCCCTATAATGCGAGCTGCTTCCCCTTGGGGCACTGGAGGCTCGGTTACCTTGTACTGCTTCGTATTTGTTTTGCGTGGAGCCTCCTCCATTCTTGACTCGGCGGTTGTGAAAGTTAGTTGATAGATGGAAGTAGTTAGCACTGACACGTGACACTTTCGCATGCAGCAGCGCCGTACGCTGGAACCGAACAAATGTTTGTGTTCACACGGAAATCGATTTGCTAACGCAAATTTCATTTCGCTGCGCTTGTTATAGTAGTGTGGCTATCTGGGCCGAGAAGCAGACACTGGTTCTTGTATTTATCGCTAGCATATCTTAGATGCTAGGCGACCTCTGTGGTCATTTGTGTTACATGCAAAATAACAAAATTAGTGCTTTAAAAAGTGCAGAATAAAATTACGACTTAATTATCTCAAAACATGACTTGACTGAAAACTGATGTAAAAACAAGCGTGAGCTTTTAGGAAACCTCTCTATCGAGATTGTGTCGTTCAACTTTTTATCTGCTTGTGCCTGATTTTAAAGTTTTAATTACCGACTGCGTACCTTTATCATAACTTACCTTCGTCTGTAAACGTCTGAGTTCTCCATGTTCGCATAAATGTTCAATTAAAGAGCCATTATAGAAAGAAGGCAAAAAACTGATACTTTCCCACACTTATACCTCAAAATATTAGACGAATGGATTCTACACATCGTAAAACTTCGTTGTTGCTCTATACTTGCGGCCAGTAGTTAAATAGCCAACTATACAAAGCTGCCCCAAAATGAATACTTGAGGTACACGCAAAGGTAAAAATAATCAATATATGAACGAAGAAGTTGTGACGAATCCTTACAAGCCTCTTTATTAAATACCTTCGTCAGTACTGGCGCTAATACGCCCCTTCATTCGCAGAAAACCTTTTTAGGGGTGATGGGCTACAGTTTCGGAGGTTTCAAGTGATGCCTGATGTGTGCCGCATTTGCCTTGCAGTTGACCACAGTCATGATCGCCGTGAGCAGCAAGTCCTTCCTTCTCGCCCTCCTGGTGTTGGCTGTCGTCTGCAGTCTGGCAGCCGCCCAGTTCGGCTACGGCCGCGGCTTCGGAAGGGGCTATGGCGGCTACGGTGGCTACGGCCGCGGCTTCGGAAGGTACGGCCGCGGCTTCGGTGGATACGGCCGTGGATTCGGAGGCTATGGACGCGGCTTTTACGGCTGAGCCACTATTGCAGAAGCATGATTGAGGACACGGAAACGCCCCAGATCAGCCGAGGCGCAGCTAGATTATTCAAGACAAAGAGCGGAGCAATAAATAATTTATTTTGGCAAAGGGAGTTTTCTTCTTCGAGTTCTTCATCAAGTGAGCCTTGGTTGCGCCTATCAGCTGAAAGAAAATCACCTTAGATCCTCTCACCGAGGCATAAGTTCGCCTCCTGATTGGCAGCTGCCGCACACTGACCTGTCAGAGCGGACAGCGACAATGAAGTGACGGTGGAATAAATAACGAAAGCAGGTTGCCGAAAACAAAGCTTGATGGTCAGTAACGCAGCATCTAGAACGCTTTGCATACCAGCGGCTGAGTAGTGCTGTCGGAGCCCCACTGCCGTGGCGGGAAGTTATGCAACGCAGCAACGTAGCTCTGTTGCGGTGTTACACCTGCAAGTCCGCTTCGGCGAAGTTGCGAAACACTGATCCCATCTCAGCAGACTTTGTCACATTAACTATGCGCTCGAATACTGGCCGAATTGACGTCGACCGACGTAATAAGCAGAGGTTTCTTAGCGTAATGAAAGATATGAAAAAAGTTGATGATAAATAAGAAAAATATGTCTATGCAAAAACTAAACTGTGCTTTCAGCACAGAGTTATGACGCTGAATGACAGGACGGCAGGACAGGATGCCGAGAAAAGGAAAACGTAGTATATATTATGCTGATGATATTATGGAATGTTCAAGGACTTGGTGTGCACGGTTTTCGTAAACCACGAGTGCATATATGTGAGCTGGAATGATGTTTTATCCTGTCAGGGGTCTGACCAGCGTTATGATGATTAGATATGACTGCTTGATGAATGCTAATTGACCGCACATGAAAATTTAGTTGCCTGGAACCAGTCAACTAGGAGCAGCCTCTTGAGAATACACGGGAACATAAGGCACAGATGTCTTTTACAAGTCAAGGAGAGAGATATTCTATGTCGTTCATTGTAAATGAAACGCATAATCAGTTTTTGAACAGCTGTGACAGCTGCAACTTCTTACGGATGTCTTATTACAATGTTTTTAATAAGCCTTCACGTAATCTCGGTGTTATTATTTTTCAATACAGTTGCACAGAAGCCCTTGGTAGAAGAATACTGAGCTATTCGACCACAGTGCGCATAGTGAAATTATACTAAATAAATATTATACCAGTATTTGGTACTCTTTTAGAGGTCTTGCGTTTGGAAGAAACTGTTATACGTCGTAAAACTGCAGGGGCATATATTTATTGTTGAGCTATTGAGGCGTTTTCACCACCGCAGCAGCTCTAACAATAATAACCAATGAAAGTTACTGTTGACAGTATGTTTATGGTCCTAACCTTTCAGAGCTCTTTCAAGCTCTAGCACCAAAAACCGACAAGAGTACGTGCAAGAATACAGAATTTGACTCTTGCAGGTGAATTTAGGTTACGCATTAATTCGATGAAGTTTATTTACAGTATGATCGAGTAGCCGTAGAAAAGAGATTGCAAGCAGTCAGGCATTCTCTAATCTCCTCTGCTGCGGCTCCGCCGCGCAGCGTAACATTTTCCTCCGACGCAGACGAAGCTGGCCGAGCGAGTCAGGGAACCATGTGAGTGGTAGTTCTTGTTTAGGGAACCCTACGATGGTCCTGCTTCAGATGGAGCAGACGAACCACTTGAGACTCCCGCGACCGGCGATTAAAGAAGGTCACGTTTGTTATGACGTAGTTGATGCCACTTAATCGGTTGAGTATCACGAAGGGACAGCTGTACGTTGAGAAAAATTTGCGATAGAAGCCTTTCTTCAGTAGACGTGTTAGAATGTGGTCGCCTGAAGCGAAGGTGACGTGTATATGCCGGGAAAAACACGGGGAAGGCGGCAGAAGGAAATTCAAGACGATGAGCAAAACGAGAACAAGGTAAAAGCGGGGGCCAACGTTTCGACAAGTGGAGTTGTCTTTTTCAAGGAGACATATGCATTCCTCGGTATAGATAGCGTTCTTCTAAAGGGGGAGGGGGCAAGCCGGGTGGACGAGGCAGCGACCGAGGGTGTAGACGTGACTGGAAAACTTTATTGTGGTCCTGCATGGTCATAATAAATAATAAATATTTACTCAGAAATACTGCTAGTACTACTGCTACTACGACTACTACTACTACTACTACTACTACTACTACTACTACTACTACTACTACTAATAATAATAATAATAATAATAATAATAATAATATCTTTATTGCCATAACAAGTACACATAGTTATCATCAGGCCTGTCTAAGCCTACAAGGACTTGTGCGACACAGCCCTGAAGATTGGCAAGGCAATACATTAAGATAGGAAAACAATCACATAACGAAATTTAACGCTGTTAAGTAAAGTGCACGACATTATATTTGGCTACGCAAATGTATTAGAGCAGTACATAGAGCTCAAGCTTACCTAAAACGAACAAACAGACACACAAAATGCGAGAATTCAAATATTTGAAACAATTTCCTCATAAATGTTACACTAGGTAAGAAAGCACAGCTAATGTGAATATTGAACATGATTAACCTACAGAACACGGATCATCTTTTTCGAACTTGCTGTGAACCCGCCGTCGTTGCTCAGTGGCTATGGTGTTAGGCTGCTGAGCACGAGGTCGCGGGATTGAATCCCGGCCACGGCGGCCGCATCTCGAGGGGGGCGGAATGCGAAAACACCCGCGTACTTAGATTTAGGTGAACGGTAAGAAACCCCAGGTGGTCGAAATTTCTGGAGTCCTCCACTCCGGCGTACCTCATAATCAGAAAGTGCTTTTGGCACGTAAAACCCCATAATTTTGAACTTGCTGTGAAAGTGTGCCACTGGTAGATTGTTATACAGATTAGCAACGTACACACATAGCCGGGCGTCACCGTATCTCGTTGCGGAAGGAGGCACGGTGAAACGCAAACCCAAACGGAGCATGCGCGCAGGTTTATGCTCAGCTTTGAAATCCGAGTCCCAAAAATGACGTAACAGCACTGTTTGAACAAACGAGCGGAACGAAGGAAAACCTACGGTAGTAAATATGTTTCGAGATGAAAGAAGAGGCGAGTTGTACGCTACCTTTAGGAGCACATTTTCTAAAAAGCGTTCACCCGGCTCCCAACGCGCAGAACAGAAGGCAAAAATTGTGATGTCATACCTCAATATTCCGTACGCAACAGCTTGCACAATTGTTTTTTTTTTTTGACCGAAAAAGGAACTGTATTTTTACAGTCATAAAGCACCCAGGCAACACTTCGGAGTTTACGACATAAATACGCTAAATGCGTTTCCCACGACAGATTTGAGTAAAAAAATACACCCATGTACTTTATTGACTGCGCATACTCCACTGGAGTACAACTACATGGCGAACAAATCTTGTTGTGCAAATGAATATACGGATCTGTCGACGTCACCTTCAAGCGATTTCTGAAATAAATCGGCTTTGTTTCGAAATATTGATTAGAAGAAAGCTTTCAGAAAAAGTCAATTAAGTTATAGACATCTTTCGTAGCATACTGAACGCCGATTTATAGCATAAATGCTTTGTAAGTCGAACGGTGTCATCGGTGTACCGAAAATTGTGCATTTTGAAACAGCGTACGCAACGTCATTCATGAAAATATTAAACAGTAGGGGGGCTATGATAGAACCGTGAGGGACTCCAGTTTTATCAGACAAAATGGAGCTAAAGGGATTGCCTAATACTACTGTTTGTGATCTATTCGACAGATAACTTTTAAGGATGTCGTGAAATGGTCCCCGGAAGCCCAATAAATGTAATTTGTTCAACAGAATGTCGTGATTAACTGTCTCGAAGACTTTACTGATATCTAGGAATAATGAAATGCTATAATAATAATAATAATAATAATAATAATAATAATAATAATAATAATAATAATGTTTATTGCCATAAAGAGTACAAAACAACACAAACAGGCCGGTCTAAGCCTCACTTGGCTTGTAAGGCCGTGCTTAGGAATGTGATAGACGAGGCAAGAAAAAAAATGCATAAATTGACAAGACGTGTAGAATAAAGAAATAAAACAAATGACAAAGAAATTAAAAAGAACAAAAGGACGTTTGGTTTACCTACTTAAAAAAAATGGTTGAAAAAGTAACGATCTTGATGCAAAAATGTTCTGGAGGTTAATTTCAACATATCTGCTTTAATAACTACTTCAGCGCGCTTTTCGATGACGCGTTAAAAATTTCGTCAGGCAGTTTGTTAAAGATGTCCGGCACATATGCACAGCGTTTGGCCGCACCATACCTTGTGGCTGAACGAGGAACTCCGTAACGGACGTGTTTTCTAAGTTCTCTTTGGCGGCACGTTTTTGTTTTAAAGCGGACTTGCGAAAATGTTTAACGACAACTGTTCCTATAAGCAATTAGTGAAAATTCGGTAGACCAAGTTCACGGAAGATATTTGCAGCTCTTACTATTGAGTAATTTTATAGGCAACATTTTTAAGAATGTTTTTTTTATAATCCTGTCTACCCTGCATCTCCAACAATTCCAACAGAAGCCGCAGACTTTAATGCCATATCTCAACACACTGTAACCCAGTGAATGCATTATAATCTTTTTTACTGGCAGGGGTACAATACTTTTGATATTAAACAACAGCCAAGCTATTGACCTAAGTTTAGAACAAATAAGTGATAAGTGATGTTACCACGATAAGTTACTTTCGAAATAGATTCCGAAATATTTCACACAGTGCACTTATGGGATTGGAGCACATTCACAAGAAGCAGTCTGCAAGTAGAGCGACATGTTAATTACAGTTGTCTTGACTGGAGAGCGAAAACCAACAAGTTGTGTTTTGGGGCATTAACAACCATTGCATTATTAGTGAACTAAACCATTGCCTTGTACACGTCATTTTCCAACATTTCAGTGGACATGTTGTAAGAAAGATGTTTTGCAAGTAACACAGTGTCATCCGCATACTGGAACACGAAACATTTGGAAATTGCGAAAGGAAAGTCGTTAACGAAAATAATAAACAACAATGGCGATAAATTGGGCCCCTGAGCAACTGCAGCTTTCAACGACAGCTGAGAACTGCAAACGCACTTATCATCGGTAGCGGCCACTCGAAATTTGTTGCTCAAGTAATTTCGGAGAATGTTGTAAAAAGACCCACGAAATCCCCAAAAATCCACTTTACTTAAAAAGATTTGAAGATTCAGGGATTCAAATGCTTTCGCTACATCTAAGAACACCGCAAACGTGAAGAAATTCTGATCGAATGCCGAAAACCGTTCATCTGAAAATTCCTCAAGCAGTGCCACAGTACCCCGCCCTGAAACAAAGCCAAACTGTCGATGAGTCAGGATTGAACATTTGTTAAAAAAGAAGAGATAGTGTGGAAAATATATTTTTCTAAGACTTCAGCAATATCTGGCCATATAGAAATTCGCCGATATATAGTTTTCAATACTATCTTTCTTCCCTGACATGCGTAGTGGTCAAACAACAGTAGTTTTAAGGCATTCTGGGATTTCGTCACTTTCCAAAATACCGTTCAGTACATGCGAGATAATATTTGACAGCGCATTGAAATTCCTTCTGATGGTGTGTAAAGATATTCAATCAAATACAGTGGGCTTGTTTGGACGGAAACGGTAAATAATTTCTTCCAGATCACCCTTCAAAATTCTCGGAAGAAAAACTGATGCAGATACGGATTGCCCTAACGATCGAGTGTTTGTGGATGGAAAGACAGCTCTTTGGGACGCTCTAACAAAGTGCCTGTCTAAAGCATCAGTCGCTACTGTGGGAGGTTGCTGAAAAGCGCCGAAAACAGGCCATTTACTGGAACTCCATTTGCTGCTCTGAGATGATTAACCAAATACCAAATTTTGCTTACATTATTTGAAAATTGTTGGAACTAACAGCGTTTGGCGCCACGCAGAAGAGGAACAACTCTATTTCTTGCCGGCTTGTATTTTATGCTCAGTTTTTGGTTTTTGGGATTTCTTCTGCAGCGTTTCAACAAGGTGCCTCGATACGAAATGGAAGCAAGTATTTCCGTGTTCATCCAGCAGTGACCCTTTGTTACCGGGCAGCCGGGTGCAACCTAATTCAATTTTATTTCGGTTGCATACAGGACCTTTTAATACCCTATACCCGGCGAATCTTCTTTGGTTAAGGGTGCCCAGTAAAACGAACCGATAAGTTTATCAAGCTTGGATTGATTAACATTAGGGACAAGGCATTCGTGCTGCCCAAATGCAGTTTTGACCGACAGCGTTCCAGACGCGTCCGGTAAGTAACAAGACGGCATGCTACAAAGTAGTGGTCCGCCAACCTTTGTAGAATAGTACATGACCTAAATGAACAGCTGGTAGCTCTGTCCACTATGTGATCTAAACAAGATTGCACTAGGCTATTATTAACTTATTTCGCTCTAGTAGGAACTCAAAGGGTACATTCGAGACCATACGCGGACAACGTCGATAAATAATCACAAACCTTCACTTTTACAGAGCATAAAATATTGATATTCAAGTGTCTGATCAAGGAGAATTGGCCAACTGAGATCCACTGTCACAGAATTTCATCAAGCTCTACAAGAAACCGTGAAAGGCTGCATGAAGGTGGTCGTTAAATCGACAAGATATGGATACAAAATGACCTCTTGCAGACTTTGACCATCGTATTTTTGGCATGTACAAAAGATGGATCAACGGAAGAAACTTCACAGTTGTCGCCTAAAAAAGAGCAATACCTCCGCCACGACGCCCGCTTCGTGTGACAACATGTGAGGAAAAGCTCTGCAAGGTAAACGTATGAAGGCAAGCCTGGGAAACATTGATTTCTGTTCTCAAAGAAACGTCTATAAAGTCAGCTGCCGATTTAGCCCGAAATTTAAGTTCGGCCCAGCATTTAGACAGGCTTCGAATAATAACGCTCACAACGGTAAAATCTTTACCCGAACTGCACGGAAATACTGTTTTAAAGTGCGGTAGTTCGCTGAAAGAAAAAGGCACGTTGGCTAAGCAATGTTTCCCAAGTCTGTTTGTTTACCGATTCAAACAAGAGACGCTGTTTCATTATTTTTCAAGAAGATCTCGCCTCCTTTCGTCCCAAAAAAACAGATAACGCTTCTCCTTTGCCTTCGTTCTGGCTTTCCACAAGACATCACGGTTAAATTTGTTCAAGGTATCATTGAAGTAGATCTTTGGAAATGGTACACCTTTACGTAGTATCTTCCGCTTTCCGCGCGCTTCAAACGATTTTTTCTTCCAAATTACACATTAAAAGCGTACTAGGACCACAAATGCAGAACAACTGATTTTGACTTTTAAGAGATGTACGGCCGCAATGTCGTCAGACGAAAACATCGACCAGTCTAGATTTGCTGCCATTTGCGTGATTGTTTGTGTTAGGCTTTCATTACTTTTCTCTGGCAAACCGTGAATGTCAAGATTCTTTGGTCTGCTGTACTGTTGACTTTCATATTGGTTTTCTTCTAGCTTTTGTATTACTGCTGCCCGGGTTACCGCGGTTGTTTTCAGAGATTCCAGTTCAGCACAATCAGACATTTGACGTTCCTGAATATCCTGTTGTTTCAAAACAGAATCGTACTTCTCGTACAAAAACGAGACCGATCATTCTAGTTCCTTAACTGATTTCAATACAGCCGTGAACTCCTCCGGCAGCAATAGGAGAGAATGAACACTCTTATGTAGAATCGGCAAAGATTGCAAACTTTTTTTCTGATTTCCCTTAGCTCATCCAACAGTGAGAACTCAGAACCACTGTTTTGCTCGAGAGTTTTACTCTCCGTCTCTGGGCCGCTGTTTAGTTTCTTGTTACTTCGGCACGTTTTACAGACCCACGCATCTCTCTTAGCCTTCCCCATAGTAGTGAAAGCGTTAGCTCCTATTCCAGAGTATGACTGTCTTAGATGATATGGATATTTGCATCGAACACATATCAGCCTTTATCGATCAGTAGGCAGCGCCTTATGATAGGAAATGCAGCTGTAACAACAACAACAACAACAACAACAATAATAATAATAATAATAATAATAATTATAATAATAATAATAATAATAGGAATATGAGAAAGCGCCATGTGTCAGCCGGTTGAAGTGTAACCACGTTTTCTTTTTTTTTTAGTGGAAGGGGCCTGGGTGGACGGGTGGGGGGGGGGGCATTAACTGCTTCGCTGGAGGTCAGTGAACTATCGTTTCTCTGTAAGAGAAAACAGAAGAGGCAGAGAATGGTGCTTGAGGAAAAACATATAATACAATGGAAACATATTTCATTTCATTTATTTTCACCTTAAAGGCCCGGAGGCATTACATAAGGGAGGGCTTTAATCCTTGTAACAATGTTAGAAGAAATGTACAGAACAGTAAAGAACAACAATAAACAAATACAACTCAGGAACAATTGTGAAAAAGAAGGGAACATCGTGTTAGAGTAAGGGTTGGTGGAATCGGCAATTAAGCAGTGTGGTTATTTAACCTTTCGCGGAACGTTTTACGGTCAGTGCATGTCACGATATTTTCTGGAAGATGGTTCCAATGGGTTATAGCGTCGGGAAAGAATGAAGTGTTCATGGCAGATGATCGGGTGTTAATGTTTGCTATGGGACGACTGTGGCTTAAGCGAGAGGATGTACGTAAGGGTGGATTTAAGAGGGAATGCCTGGAGTGTGGATGGTAATAAAAGGTGTGAAGCAAGCAGAGACGAGAGATGATCCGGCGGGAAGCAAGTGATGGTAGTTCAAGTGTACGTTTTAGTGCGGTTATGCTGGTATCACGAGAGTAATTGAAAGTTATAAACCGAGCAGCGCGGTTTTGTATTGCTTCTATGTCATAGGTTAGATATGATTGGGAGGGGTGCCAGATAGATGACGCATATTCTAACTGCGGACGTACGAATGTTAGATATGCTAGCTTTTTTATTTCTGGTGATGCGGCTTTTAGGTTGCGTTTTAAGTATCCAAGGGTGCGTGAAGCATTAGAACAGATGGTGTCAATGTGAGTTGCCCATGATAGTGTCGATGTCATGTGAACGCCGAGATATTTGTAAAACGGGGCATGATTGATAGGGGCTGAATTTATTGTGTAGGTGTGACTGGTTAAGCTGTGGTTGCGGGTGAATGACAGAGCTTTGCATTGAGTAAGGTTAAGCGGCATGTACCATTTCTCGCACCATACTGCGATGGAGTCGAGATCTGTTGTAGAGCGGCGATTTCAATCGAGCCGTTGATTGGGGAATATAGGACACAGTCATCCGCGAAAAGACGTAATTTGAGACGTATATGTATAGATCTATATATATATATATATATATATATATATATATATATATATATATATATATATATATATATATATATATATATACATATATATATACATATATATATATATATATATATATATATAACGCAAAAGACTGGGAAAAACCGAAAAAGCAAACACAAGTGCTGTTGCCTATAGCTTGAAGTTTAGCATAGCGAATAGATTCTAAAGCTTCTCTTGAAACGTTTATGCCAGCTTGTTGCAATGCCTTGACCGTATGACTTAGGTGTGATTCTCCTTATTCCCAGTTTCGCGCAAAACGGAAATTTGGTCGTAGAATGTAGAGATTACGTAAATCAAAATTATGACATGGTTGGCTGAAATGCTCGGCGACAGCTTTGGGAAGCTTCTTAGCTGTGTCTGAGCGATGTCCTTTTAACCTGACGTTCATTGATTTTCACGTTTCACCGATGTATTGTTTCCAATAGAATGAACATTGAAACATATAAATGACATCAAAACTACTGCAAGTAAAGGTAGTTTTCCCTTTGTGCATTTAACTATTGTGGTGCTTTTAAATTCAATGTCACTGTGGAGGTTCCCGCGGGTTTTGCACCTGGGGCGACAGCATGCTTTTTACACGGGAATGATCTTGGCTTCCTATCGCGTGCGCTAACATGTCTTTAAAGTTTCTGTTGCGGCGATAAGTCAGCTTTGGTACCACCGGGAACGCTTTTCTGAGACGTTCGTTACTTGTTAATATTGGGCGGATTTTCGTTGGATGTTGTTAATGTCTAGGAGGACATTAGAATATTTTGTTATAAAGGCCGGCGGTCTTTCAGATTCTGATGTAGGCTGCTTCTTAGCTAATTCAGTCTGCCTCTACAGTCTTGACGCGAAGTCATAAGCCTTGTCGAAAGGAAATTGTGCATAGTTTCTTTCGGCTAGCGTTGCTTTAAGATCATTTAGGTGGTAGATGCAATCGTTGTTTTCGCTACAGTATATATTTGTTCGTTTCCTTGGTTCGACATAAATTCCTCACTTGCAGTGTCGCGTGTAGTGACTGTTGTAGTCTAAATATTGCTATATATGCGCAGGCTTCCGGTAAAGTGTCATACTGAGTTTCCCATCTTCTATTTAGACCTTAGACCATCGCGTCGAAGAAGTTGATTTGAGTCGGAGAGTGGCTGAGCAGTAAATTTAATACTCGGATGAAAGCGGTTGAAAAGGCTGATGAAGTCGGTTAACGCGATTATGTCAGGTTCCCATCTTATAAATATGTCGACAATGTAACGCAGATATGTGTGGGGCTTTAAAGGGTATGATTTTATCAGGTTTGCTACAAGCTGTCCTACGAAAATGTTGGTAAACGTGGTAGCGAAGGATGTTTGCATGCTAGTGCTAAAACTTTGCAGGAAGCAAATAGAATCGAATTCAAAAATATGCCGGGCTTCATAGCATGCCTCGGTTGAAACTTGAGAAGAGGGTGTTCTTGCGTGAGCAAGCCGACGCGCTTCTTCGGCACGAAGTATATTTACATGTGTGGTCCTACAGTGTGATTGACAAAATTGTGGCCAAATACGCTTGGGGAGTGCGTGCATACAATAGATAGAAAGGCACACACCCGGCTACTTCGCACTTGGCTGTATTGTACGCGAAATTCTTGCGATCATCTGAGGCGTACAGTGACAAGTTGTTAAGCGTACGATTCGTGCGTTCGGTGAGGCCATTTGGTTGTGGGTGGTGCGGCCTTGTATGGCGATAAGTAGAACCGCAAAGGCACAGCCATTTTCGAACACCGTCGGCGGAAAATTGCCGTTCACGGTCACTTATAACACGTTGAGCACCGTGACGCAAGGTGACAGAACTATGCAGAAAGCACAGCACATCGGGAGTGGTATCAGAGGCAAGAGCCGCGGTCTCAGTATATCGCGTCATTTAGTCGACGCACACAGTAATCTAGGGACGGCCGGTATAGCTCTTGGGAAAAGGGCCGAGCAAGGCGACACCAACTTTACAGCGAATCTGTGTACCTCTACCGCCCAAGGAAATTTTAGTGTCATTGGCGGGGTAAGCAAAAAACTCCCCATACGTGGGCCGATCGCAGAGATAGTGCAATGCCGAGCCCGCCCGCGATGGAGGTGAAGCAGGCATTAAGCGCTCCGCATACGTGGGCCCATCCCGAAGATAGTGCAATGCCGGGATGACCCGCGGCGGAGGTGCAGTTCGCCATTAAGGGGCACACATACACAGTTTGGCTGGTCTTCCTACTTCGCAGAGTGGAAGGGCACTGAAATTTTTTTCAAATGGTAACGTAGGTGGCTTCTCCGGTTCCAAAAGCCTGCAGGAGGCGTTGCGGGCTTCTTATGACATTGGTAAGCTGGACAACTGGCAATGAGCTGTCTTGTGCTCTTCCATAGCTGCATGCAATAAAAGCGCTAGCGTAATCAAAGGAGCCTGCGAGGAAAGCCAAGGTGGCCCGATGTGACGTCATCAAAGATGGCATGAAGAATCGTAGTACGCAGGCGTTCAGGAATGACTAGGAGCAAAGCAGCGCTGTCAGCAGATTAATTCTTTTTGCAATGGAGGCCATCACATAGCGTGGAATGCATATTGGCCTGACGTGCGGGCAGCCTCCACTAAAGGTATGAGTAGGATCGCGGTGTTGTTCACAAATAAAGGTACTGACGCCAAGAAACTCGGTAATTATGGCAAAGTAGTCGTCGAAGTCTTCGTCGTTAGCGGTGGAGTGCGGTGATGGGAGACGAGGCAAGCAGTTGGCGTCGGTATTACACCGACCGCTCTGGCAGCCGAAGGAAAAGTTGTATTCTTGAAGGCGCAACGCGCAACGTGCCTAATGTCAAGAAGGATCCCGCAGTCCAACGAGCCAGCAAATGAAATGATGACCCTTCAATGACTTGAAATGCCTAACGTACAGATATTGCCGAGCCTTTTCAACGATGAAGACTATTGCAGTCGTTCCGTTTCGGTGACAGTGTGATTTCACTCTTACGTCGGCAGTACCCGACTTGCGCACACAACGGCGTGCTGGCGTTCATGATGAAGTTGAACGGGGACGGCGCCAATGCCCGCACCGCTGGCATCAGTGGCTAGCTCAGTCATGGCCTCGGGATCGAAATGGCGCAAGACTGGCCCAGAGGTGAGTAAGTACTTATGCTGACGGAACGCGGCCTCGCACCTTGTAGTCCATACGTACCGATTCTCTTTGAGAAGGAGCATGTGAGTGGGTGAAGAAGTTGGGAGAATTTGTTAATAAACCGGCGGAAATACTAACACAGGCCTAGAAAACTCTGGATGACTTTCGCTGTTTTCCGTTGGCAAAAATGGCTCACTGCCGCAATCTTTTCAGGGTCAGGTCGTATAGTATCTTTCTTGATGAGAAAATGGAGTGCGAGAGTCTGGCGCTCACCGAAGTGACACTTCTTTGGATTTAAAGCTTGTCCAGCTTTTTGGATGCGGTCCTGTACGTCGCCAGGTCACTGATTGTGCTCCTCAAGTGTTTTGCCAAAAAATGATCACGTCATCGACACAGCACATGCAGATCTGCCATTTCAATCCGCGTAGCGCTGTATCTATAGATCTTTCAGAACTTGTTGGTGCGTTGCATAAACCAAAAGCCATGACATTAAACTCGAAGAGTCCGTCTTGGGTCACAAATGCAGTTTTCTCTTTATCTGTCGGGAGCATCGTTATTAGACAGTATCCCGATTGTAAGTCGACGGAGAAGTAGGACGCTTCATGAAGGCAATCGATAGCATCATCGATGCGTGGCACAGGGTACATGTCCTACTTTGTGGCTGCGTTAAGTCTTTGATAATCATCACAGAGACTACAAATACTGTCCTTTTTATTAACTAGTATCACTGCAGCTGGCCAGGGACTGCAAAATTTCTGGATATCGCCTCTGCGCAGCATTTCTTCTACTTGTTCATCGATTACATATCGTTCTGCAAGGGAGACATGGCAGGGCTTCCGGCGAACAGGCGTCACCTGACCCGTGTTTAAACGGTGTTGCGTTCGCAAGTGAGGAATCGAAACTGGACGCTCGTTTTGCGCGAAATCAAATAGTAGTGCATAGCGGACGAGTCCCTTTTACAATACTTTCCGCTCTGAAGAGGATAGCGATTTGTTCGTCATGCCGTAGAATTCCACGCAGTGGTCGTGATTTGCTGCCCTCGCATCGGTAAAAGTGTCAAAGTCATCAGTACTGACAGTCACTTCTGAGTCAAAGGTGGCCAGCTTGAGTCCTGCCGGCAGTAAAACTTGCTCCAAAGAGATGTTCACCGTCCGTACGTGAACACGACCATCTACGCATTCTATGCATCGATGAACCAGTATATTTTTCTTCAACATGGTTTGAGAGTACTGCTCAATTAAACCATGACAGCGAGGCGGAAGACATGCGTGGAAGTCACCGGAACAAATACTGCTGTCTGAGCCGGCAAAAGGACGTCATATGACACAGAAAATACTACCTGCCTGTCCACATCAGATACTGCTGGTATGGGTGTCGGCACGTAATTTCGAAGAAAAATTTCACCATCTTCACAATCTAACAGTGGGCCGCATTCACAAAGAAAGTCAATCCCATGGATGCTGTTTCGAGTAGTATGTTCCAAAACAAGAAATTCAGTTGGGAAATCCTGTCCAGCAGCACCCACTATAGCATAGCAAACACCAACGGGCTGCAAGTGTTCGCTCCGAACTGCACGTTCCCACGTGAACAACACTTTGTGTCCAAGACGATTTTGAAAGAAATTTATTACTGAAATTTCAGCACCGGTATCCACTAAGGCACCATTATGTAAACGATCAACGGAGACACTTACTTTGTTCTCGAGTATGACGAAAGGCGGAGGAGTACGTGACCATCCGTCGACCTCATCTCCACCGGCCCCACCAGCTAGTTCTACAGCTGGGATGGTGATGAAAGCAGCGATAGCTGGTCGGAGGTGGAGTAAGACTCCAGTCGGAAGCTGGAGACTATCGCCAGGATACACGTTCACGCGGATGTCCAAGAGATGCAGCGATCTGCCACAGCTCTCTGTGCTGGCCTACAGATCGATAATAGAGGGTGACCGAAACATGCTGCTGCCGTCGGCGACAATACCTGGCGATATGTTCACGGATTCCAGAGCTAAGGCAAATAGGTGACTCCCGGTACACAAGGTAGTCATAAAACGGGTCTAAGGTTTTCTGTATCGGGGAGAAAGGCGTTGGGATGGTTCGGCCTGATGGAATTCGAAGGTAGCGGAAAGATGCCGAAACTCTTCCATGTGGATGCGTGCGAATTCATCATGCAAGGGGCAATTTTGGCTGTTTGCAATTTGCAAAGTACTGGCTGTTCAGGACCGCGTACGCCAGGTGCACGTTGGCGGTACTCCCGTCCTGCGTCTCTTCCTCCACCTTGTGCTCGAAAGAGTGCCAATTTCTTTTTAAAGGGTTCACGTGCTAGCAAGGCAATGTCATGGGAGGTGGCGACGTCCTCGCTTGCCACTGGAGAAATGTTGTCGAGTCTACCAAACTTTGGTACTCGTCGCGTCTTTGCACTGCCTCAACAGCACGGAAGTGATGTGTTAGAGCAGACGTAGTACGCATGTCTTCCTTTGATGTAAGAAATTTGTAGCTTTAGCGATGCCCGTAGGGAGATGTCTAACCTTATCTTTATCCGACATGCACGTGTTCACAATTCTGCAGTTTCAGTACTTCTTCAAAGCAAGTTGTGCACGCATCTCCTGACAACTGTGCTCTTCGCGAAAGCATGTGCTCAGCTTTATTTCTTTTTGACAGTGAGTTCTCGAAGCAGCTCTTGAGTTCCTCAATGAACCTTTTCCACGTTGTCATGGTGCTCTCGTTATTATCGAACCAGAGAAGTGCGGTTCCGGCGAATAGGAAAATGACTAATAATTCCGCCTTGGGCGCTCACTGTCATCTAGTATGCTTGTGTCATGGCTCACGGCAAAAAAAAATTATGGGGTTTCACGTGCCAAAACCGCTTTCTGATTATGAGGCACGCCGTAGTGGAGGACTCCGGAAATGACGACCACCTGGGGTTCAACGTGCACCTAAATCTAAGTACATGTGTGTTTTCGCATTTCGCCCCCATCGAAATGCGGCCGCCGTAGCCGGGATTCGATCCCGCGACCTCGTCTCAGCAGCCTAACACCATAGCCACAGAGCAACCACGGCGGGTGGGCTGCCGCCAGCTGCTTGCGATTCGTTCATGTTCGTGTCTTCAGGCGGTAGTTTGACCAAGCGCCGGCTTCGTTGGACGGTGCGTAAAAAAAACATTAAATTATGGGGTTTAACGTGCCAAAACCACTTTCTGATTATGAGACACGCCGTAGTGGAGGACTCCGGAAATTTCGACCGCCCGGGGTTCTTTAACGTGCGCATAAATCTAAGTACACGGGTGTTTTCGCATTTCGCCCCGATCGAAATGCGGCCGCCATGCCCGGGATTCGATCCCGCGACCTCGTGGTCAGCAGCCCAACACCATAGCCACTGAGCAACCACGGCGGCTGACGGTGCGTAGAAGGTTGCCCAGATCGATTACCCAGCGCCGTCCACAAGAGTTGTTACTGATGAGATGGATCTATTCACAAAATGATCGAGGTGGCGTAGAGACGATATCGCAGGCAGTCGGGCCGTTTCTACACAGCGCGCATTTCTTCCATCTCGTCTTCTTCGGCTCCTCCGTGTAGCGTAACAACATTATTACATATGTGACGCAGAGGCTGCGTGGTGGTTTTACTTTTCTGCGAGTATGTAGCGCTATAATATGCATGCGTGCATGAAAGCGAAATTTTGCCTGTACTCTGGTACTGTCTTTTCTTTCATTGGTCTGCAGTACAGGAGTTAAGTTTTCTTTATCAATTAATTAGTTTGTAATTCCTGAAACAGTAAACTTAGGTCCGGTCATAAGCAATACCCCTGTCAAGCGGGCAGGTGCACTGACGGGGAGTGCACTTCGGGAGCTTGAGTGACACTTTAGGCTACGCGGTGCTAAATGGTAAAACCGAGCAAACTCGCACTAAAAAAAAAAATGACGACAGGCTAAATTCATGTTTTTTGAAGATGTAGATTAAAATAAGAAAGAAATTCTCAAAAGCGATTGTTTTATTGTGTATTGTAAACAAAGCACTATCTTAATCTATATTTATTCGAAAAGAACGGAAATATTTTTTATCATAAAAGCGTTAGAAGTAAAGGCCGGCCAAGACGAATGCCTAGCCAATCCAGAACAATATAGTGGCTTGCGATGAGGCGGAATTTTATTCTGCTAGAACCGAATACTAGCGAGTTCTGTCCTGACTATTTTGTTAAAAGCTGGTCGACAGCTAGAAGGAACTTCTGGGTTCTTTTTCTATGTATTACATTTTGTATCGTTGAAACCGCTGGCGGTGAGGCTACGCACTCGACCAGCAAAGTGCGTTCCGTGAATGCACTCCGACCGGAGTGCACTCTTCTGCGAATATAGACTCCGCTTGCGACGTTTAGATTTCGGAAAGTGCACTTAATACCGAGTGCACTCTCCGTAAGGGCACTTGTCCGCTTGACAGGGGTATAACATAGAGTTGGTAGCCTCACCATTGGCGTATCTGCTGCTGTATCGCTGAAAGAACAACACCTCTTCCCAACCACCCTCTAATCAGTTTACACACACGTAACCCTGCAATGTGCCCTGTCGTCCATTCCTTCGTCGCTCGTGCGTTTTCGCACTCGCTGTTTTTAATAGGCGGAACTTCTGAAGCAACGCTTGGAATCGGCATTGTGACAATTTGACAATTAGACATTGTGAGCGTACGCGTTCCCAAATACAATTCATCCAGGGTTCCTTTCTCTAGTTATAAAGAACCGATGATGCTGATATTTAAAAAAAAAATGAAAACGGAGGATGAGGTTTGGTGCACTGCTTCCACATGAATATGGACAGAATTTGCCCCCCAAAAAAGCACTATTATCGACACTCTGGGTCTGTGATGCAATAAGATATTCATCACAACCACTTAGTTCATTTCTATCTTTTCCTTTATTATATATCGCTTTGTGATTTTCCTTTTTATATTTGAGCCTGCCCTTACCCCTTCCTCAGTGCAGGATAACAAACTGGACATTTATCTCCTGGTTAACCTTACCACCTGTTACACCTCATTTATCTTTTTCTCTCTCTCTATTCTTAATGGCGGCATGCAACATCCCTCTGACAAGGTCAAGCTATACGAAAAATTAAAAATAGAAGTCGTTCATGAGCATTTCCGATAAAGGGGCCTGAGTTACGTGTGGGCCTGCATTGAGTACACGCGAGTGGCCGCTCAAGCAAGAAACGAACCAGACAAGGCGCAAAAAAGGAGTGCGTGTGCCTACCAATGCTATTGTTTACGTGCGCTGGGCACATGCTTATCTGTTTATTTGTCCACGTTTGCTTGACGGAAAAGCTTAAAACAGTGGCTTTCCCAAACTGCTGTCTTTGCGAGCACTTTCCTGACGCTCCGAAAGTTTATCTACTTATATCCAAGTGGCCGCCGGCGATATAAGCTACAAAGTGTCACTGAAAAGTGGATTATATATAAGTCGATTTATCTCACCTTATTGTAACCATTGACCTTAGTGCATCAAAGGGGTTGTTTTGGTTCCCAGATTTACCCTAAGCTTTGGCGTCCATTCCGCCGAAGAATAAAAATGAAAGCATTACATAACAAAAACGGCAGCCTCGTGCAACAATGTATTATCGCAACAACTTTCAGCGAGGCAGAGCTCAAGACACAGAAGCCACAGCAATCAGATGTGGTCTTCTAGACTGCGCGAGGTCCATCAGAGCCGTCATCTGGCGAATACTTGCGAACAAAAAAAAACACAGAGCATGGATTTTTTTTCTAGAGTCGTCTGCTAGGAACTATGGATACATGTACATAAAGGTTGCACATAAAATCAAGTCATCAGGGCTCACTCTGAAGCCGGAAAAGTGTCACTTCGCTTACGATGAGCTTGTATTCCTAGGCCACGTCATCAGCAAATCTGGAGTACGCCCGACCCGCAGAAGACTGCTGCCATCGCAAAGTTCCCGCAGCCCATCGACAAGAAGGCAGTGCATCGATTCCTTGGCATGTGTGCCTACTACAGGTGGTTTGTCAAGGACTTTTCACGCATTGCTGCTCCGCTGACACATCCAACTAAATGTGATGTCGAGTTCAAGTGGGCAACGCCGCAGACCGACGCACTTGAAGAACTCAAATGACGCATGCAGTCGCCCCCAGTACTTACGCACTTCGACGACGACGCCGATAACGAAATCCACACTGACGCCCGTAGCGTAGGCCTCGGTGCCGTCCTAGTCCATAGAAAAGACGGACTTGAACGAGTGATATCTTATGCTAGCCGGTCGCTGTTAAAAGCAGGGGGGGGGGGGGGGAGAGAATTAAACTTTATTGTTAGACCAGGCTTCTTGAGCCCAAAGGTGGGTGGCCTCCTCAGTCCAGGTAGCCATGGCTCGCTGCCGCCGCCCGAGCCCTGTTCACCAACCGTAGCTGGCTGTCAGGGTCCTGCGTCACCAGCAGAGCCTCCCACTGGTCTTCCGATTCTTCCTCTATACCCGCTTCTTCCTGCATGTTATGACCTGGTGGTGATGATGACGGTGGTACCTCGCGGTTATTTCTGCACTCCCGTACCATATGGCGCAAGGTGTCGGGCGTGTCCGGCGGGCAGAACTTGCAGTCTCGCCCGTAGGTGCCCGGATACATGGCGTGCAGCAGTGTTCCATGCGGGTATGTTCCAGCCTGGAGTCTTCTCCAGGTTACCGCTCGTTCCCTACTCATAGTCTTATGCGCGGGTGGATAGCGACGCCTCTGCTTCCTGTAGTGCGCCAGGATGTCCGAGTACTTCTTGGATATCCGTTCATCATCCTCGTCGCAGTCGTTGGTCCGTGTTCTCTGCGTGTCGGAGATGGCTCGGCGTGCATGATCTCGAGCCGCGGCGTGCGCCGCCTGGTTCCCCGCGAGAGACTCGTGTCCCGGCGTCCAGAGGATTTGTGCTGTTTCTATCTCGGTGTTGGTCAAGACGTGAAGTGCTGCGTTTCCGATCTTTCCGTTCACGTACCTCCTGCATGCTTCTTGCGAGTCCGTCACCACGGTAACCAGGGTCTTCTTGCACGTTGCGATGGCCAGGGCTATGCCCAGCTCCTCCGCTGTGCCCGCATCCTTGGCACGTATGGATGTGGCTGTAAGTTGTTCGCCCCTCTCGTCGACCACGCTGATTGCAAATCGGTCGTTTGTGCCGTACGCAGCTGCGTCCGTATATCTCACATTTTCTTCTTTGCTGTTGGTGCGTTCCAGTATGTGCTTGAGCGCCTGTATTCTCGCCTGTCTCCTTTCCTTGTCGTACTCGGGATGCATGTTTCTGGGAATGGTACTTATGTGTAGCTTGTCTCTGATCTCGTGGGGAATACGCTGAGGTAGGTGCCTCTCATCCTCGACTTTGTAGCCCAGATCTTGGAGCAGGGCTCTTCCCGTTTTTGTTAACTTTAGTCGCTCCAGTTGGTTGACGTTGTGCGCTTCCACGAGCTCTTCCCACGTGTTGTGAACTCCCATTTTGAGTAGTTTCACTGTGGATGTGGAAGGGGACAGGCCCAACGCAATTTTGTAGGATTTTCTGATGAGGGCGTTTACTTTGTCTCGTTGACTGTTCTTCATGTCTACGTATGGGGTCCCGTAGGTGACGATGCTCGTGAGCAGCGCTTGTATTATTCTCGTGCAGTCTTCCTCCTTGAGTCCGTGCCTTTGGCTCGTCACTCTTTTGATAAGGTGGGTTATTTGTTGCATTGTTTTCTGAATTTTTTCCAACTCTGCAACCCCGGCACCGTCCTTTTGAATCCGGAGTCCGAGGATGCGGAGCCTCGTTACCTGCGGAATCATGATGCCTCCCACCTTTACTTCCGGGTCTGGTATATTCTGCGGTTTTCGGCCTCTTGTGCGCTTTCTTAGCACCAAGAGCTCTGACTTTTCTGGTGCGCATGTCAGTGCACATGCTTCCAGGTACCTCTCCGTTGTGTCAACCGCTTCTTGCAGAGCGTCTTGCTGTTTACCTGTCGACCCTCCCGTAGTCCAGATGGTGAGGTCGTCAGCATATATTGCAGGACCAATCCCTTCTATTTGCTTCAGTTGTTTGGGTAGCGAGCTCATCGCTAGATTAAATAGCATCGGCGAAATCACAAAGCGGAAGCAAATTATTCTACGACTGAAGAGGAATGCCTCGCCATTATTTGGGCTACAGCAAAATTCCGCCCTTACCTGTATGGCAGGCCATTCAAAGTCGTCAGCGACCATCACGCGTTGTGTTGGCTAGCTAACATAAAGGACCCATCCAGTCGGCTGGCGCGGTGGAGCCTCAGACTGCAAGAATATGACGTCACCGTAATATACAAGTCCGGAAGAAAACACTCTGACGCCGACAGCTTATCATGCGCCCCCATCGATCCCCCGCCGCAAGACGACAAGGACGACGACGCCTTCCTTGGAATAATAAGCGCGGAAGACTTCACTCAACAGCAGCGAGTAGACCCGGAGCTAAAAGGCCTCGTCGAGTACTTGGAAGGGAACACCGACGTTGTCCCTAGGGCATTTAAGCGCGGGTTGTCTTCGTTCACGCTGCAAAACAACCTGCTCGTGAAGAAGAACTTCTCACCAGTCCGCGCCAGCTACCTTCTTGTTGTACCGTCAGCGCTGCGTCCAGAAGTACTGCACGCCCTACACGACGATCCAACCGCTGGGCAACTCAGATTTCCCGGACGCTGTCGAGGATACAGGAAATGTATTACTGGCCGCGTCTGACCGCCGACGTCGCCCGTTACGTCAAGACATGCCGAGGCTGTCAGCGACGCAAGACACCACCGACAGGCCCAGCAGGATTACTAAAGCCGATCGAACCTCCTAGTCGACCATTCTAGCAGATTGGGATGGATTTGTTGGGGCCGTTTCCGACGTCAACATCCGGGAATAAGTGGATCGTCGTGGCGACGGACTACCTTACCCGCTTCGCTGAAACTAAAGCTCTACCAAAAGGCAGCGCAGCCGAAGTGGCGAAATTTTTCGTCGAGCACATCCTGCTGCGACATGGTGCCCCAGAAGTCCTCATCACCGACAGAGGAACGGCTTTTACAGCAGAACTTACCCAAGCCATTCTTCAATACAGCCAGACAAGCCACAGGAGGACAACTGCCTACCACCCGCAGACGAATGGTCTCACGGAGCGCCTGAACAAGACCCTCGCCGACATGCTAGCAATGTGCGTCGACGTCGAACACAAGACCTGGGATGCCGTCCGGCCGTACGTAACATTCGCTTACAACACGGCGGTGCAAGAAACAACACAGATCACGCCGTTTAATCTAGTTCAGGGCAGGAACCCGACGACGACGCTCGACGCCATGCTGCCGCACGTCACTGACGAGGAGAATCTTGACGTCGCTACCTATCTCCAGCGCGCCGAAACGCCCGACAGCTCGCCCGCCTACGAATCAAGACCCAGCAGCGTACTGACAGCCGACACTACAACCTCCGACGACGCTTCGTCGAGTACCAGCCCGGCGACCGTGTTTGAGTATGGACCCCGATACGCCGACGAGGACTGAGTGAGAAACTATTGCGACGCTATTTCGGACCCTACAAGGTCATCCGACATATTGGCGCGCTGGACTATGAGGTCGTGCCAGACGGCATTTCGCATTCACAGCGGCTCCGCGCACGATCTGAAGTGGTCCACGTGGTGCACCTTAAACCCTTTTACCGACTCTGACGAACTTCCTTATTTTGTTCTTTTCTTTGTTACGAGTGCGTTTCTTTATTACTTTCGTTTGTATGCAGCATCGGGTCGATGCTTTTTAAGAGGGATGTATTTATCGGGCGACCACGGTTAGCCGCCTAACAAATCTTTTCGCACAGCGCGGGACGCGCCTGCATGTGTCCGAAGTTTCTGGAAAGTTATCGATGCTTCTATCCGCTGTCTGTTGTCGCCGAACCTTGTGTTATCTTATTTCATCGCGTGACGCGAATGCTGTAGAATATTGTGAAAGGCACGCGGGTCCCTATGATTAGTCTGGAACATTCCATGACTACTGTATAATAGCCGACGCGCTGGACCCGCTGATCAGATTTATCGCTGTGCTATAAGTGTAGCCTGTTTTGTGGGTACAGGTTCGCCCAATAAAAATTAGTTTTGTCGTTCGCAGTATTGCTACTGTGTGCTTCAACGTCACCACCACGTGACATTATGATGCAAATTGTAACGGGGGGGGGGGGGGGGGGGGGGCTGGGCTCCGGGATAATTTTTACCACTTGGGGTCCCTTACGGCACACCCACTGCACGGTACGCGAGCGTTACTGAATTTCGTCCCCATCAAAATGCGGCCACCGCTGCTGGGTCCAGCCCGCGACCTTGAGCTCAGCAATGTAATGCAATAGCGACTGAGCTAACGCGGTGACTTCTATGCATTCTCATGATGTTTGTTCCGGGGTTGTAGTTCACTCGTCCTTGGTATTCTGCATGTTTCGCCATAAACGCAATCATTTGACTTCCCGCTCTTTGCGCGCTGAAATACCAGTTGACCGTGTTGAAAGCAACCCTGGAGTTCGGTGAATCTTCCGTTAGGTTCAGCCATATTGATTTATTGTGGCTCAGTGTTTCAAGCAAATCAAGTAGTGGGCTTGACGTCGTGAGGAAACGCTAGAGAGACCTCTTCAATGGCTCCGGCTTTCTATTTGTTGATTTTACACAATTTTTCATGGGCTTCACAAACCACGAACCAGGTGACGTGACGACTGCCTCAAGAAAGTGCATCAAACAACTTTATCATTATGCAGATACCCTTGATCTTAGCGGTATAAGTGTATGACCACCATTGCGTGGCTACACGGGCACCCACGAGAATGCCTCAGCAATATTTTGATGAACCCAATTGCTATTCCGGTACGACTGATAAAAAAGCATTCATTTAGAATATATCTTGCACTTTAATTGCTTAATAAGTTGTCAACAAGGTCAACCTAGTAATGTTACTTAATCAATATTAATAAATGACATAACCAGTCAAGCATAGCTGCATTTGCATATATTTGTTTGATGTGTAAAAGATAAATTTGAGCACCATGCGTTACACGGAACTTGCTGCATAGAAAATCCTAATACTGAGATTTTCGAGGCTATGAATTTTAATTAATTTTCACAATATACTTACATGTGTATGTGAATTCATTATATTTGTGAATAAATAAGTGCACATCATAACCTATATCTGTTTTTTTTCGCATTCTATCGCGCCTATTATCATGGAAAGTAACCTGTGTGAAAAAAAAATTCGCTTTTCTCTGTTATTGCAGCGAAAATATTGTCACGTGGTAGTGACGGTGAAGAAAAGCACCAATACGGTGGAATACGAAAGTAGCTTTTATTGGGCGAACCTGTGCCCACAAAAACACGCTACACTTGTAGCACAACGATAGCGGCGAACACGGTCGGCGATCGTCGGAAATCTGATCAGCGAGTCAAGCGCGTCGGCTTTTATACAGCAGTCGTCGAATGTTCCAGACTAGTCGTTCGGACCCGCGTACCTTCCACAAAGTTCTACACCATTCGTGTCACACGATGAAATCAGATAACACAACTTTCCAGAAACTTCGGATACATGCAGGCGCTTCCCGCGCTGTGCGATTACATTTGTTAGGTGGCGAAACGTGGTCGCCCGATAAAGATAAGTACACGTGTCAATACCCCCCTCTTAAAAAAGCATCGACCCGATGCTGCATACAAACGAAATAAGGAAAAACACCCGTAGCAAAGAAAACAACAAAATAAGGAAGTTCGTCAGCGTCCGTAAAAGGGCTTCAGACGCACCACGTGGACCACTTCAGATCGTGCGCGGCGGCGCTGTGAATGCGAAATTCCGTCTGGCACGACCTCATAGTCTAGTGCGCCAATACGTCGAATGACCTTGTAGGGTCCGAAATAGCGGCGCAATAGTTTCTCACTCAGTCCTCGTCGGCGTATCGGTGTCCAAACCCAAACACGGTCGCCGGGCTGGTACTCGACGAAGCGTCGTCGGAGGTTGTAGTGTCGGCTGTCGGTCCTCTGTTGGTTCTTGATCCGCAGGCGGGCGAGCTGTCGGGCTTCTTCGGCGCGCTGGAGATAGCTAGCGACGTCAACATTCTCTTCGTCAGTGACGTGGGGCAGCATGGCGTCGAGCGTCGTCGTCGGGTTCCTGCCGTAAACCAGCTTAAACGGCGTGATCTGTGTTGTTTCTTGCACCGCCGTGTTGTAAGCGAAGGTTACATACGGCAGGACCGCGTCCCACGTCTTGTGCTCGACGTCGACGTACATTGCTAGCATGTCGGCGAGGGTCTTGTTGAGGCGCTCCGTGAGACCATTCGTCTGCGGATGGTAGGCAGTTGTCCTCCTGTGGCTTGTCTGGCTGTACTGCAGAATGGCCTGGGTGAGCTCTGCTGTAAAAGCCGTTCCTCTGTCGGTCATGAGGACTTCTGGGGCACCATGTCGCAGCAGGATGTTCTCGACGAAAAATTTCGCCACTTCGGCTGCGCTGCCTTTTGGTAGAGCTTTAGTTTCAACAAAGCGGGTGAGATAGTCCGTCGCCACGACGATCCACTTATTCCCGGATGTTGACATCGCAAACGGCCCCAACAAATCCATCCCAATCTGCTGGAATGGTCGGCGAGGAGGTTCGATCGGCTGTAATAATTCTGCTGGCCTTGTCGGTGGTGTCTTGCGTCGTTGACAGTCTCGGCATGTCTTGACGTAACGGGCGACGTCGGCGGTCAGACGCGGCCAGTAATACCTTTCCAGTATTCGCGACAGCGTCCGGGAGAACCCGAGGTGCCCAGCGGTTGGATCGTCGTGTAGGTCGTGCAGTATTTCTGGACGCAGCGCTGACGGTACAACAAGAAGGTAGCTGGCGCGGACTGGTGAGTTCTTCACGAGCAGGTGGTTTTGTAGCGTGAACGAAGACAAACCGCGCTTAAATGCCCTAGGGACAACGTCGGTGTTCCCTTCCAAATACTCGACGAGGCCTTTTAGCTCCGGGTCTGCTCGTTGCTGTTTAGTGAAGTCTTCCGCGCTTATTATCCCAAGGAAGGGGTCGTCGTCCTCGTGGTCTTGCGGCGGGGGATCGATGGGGGCGCGTGATAAGCAGTCGGCGTCGGAGTGTTTTCTTCCAGACTTGTATATTACCGTGACGTCATATTCTTGTAGTCTGAGGCTCCACCGCGCCAGCCGTCCTGAAGGGTCCTTTAAGTTAGCTAGCCAACACAACGCGTGGGGGTCGCTGACGACTTTGAATGGCCTGCCATAGAGGTAAGGGCGGAATTTAGCTGTAGCCCAAATGATGGCAAGGCATTCCTTTTCAGTCGTAGAATAATTGCTTTCCGCTTTTGACAGCGACCGGCTAGCATACGATATCACCCGTTCAAGTCCTTCTTTCCTCTGGACTAGGACCCCACCGAGGCCTAGGCTACTGGCGTCAGTGTGGATTTCGGTATCGGCGTCCTCGTCGAAGTGTGCAAGTACCCGCGGCGACTGCATGCCTCGTTTGAGTTCTTGAAATGCCTTGGCCTGCGGCGTTTCCCACTTGAACTCGACATCACATTTGGTTAGATGTGTTAGCGGCTCCGCGATGCGTGAAAAGTCCTTGACAAAGCGCCTATAGTAGGCACACATGCCAAGGAATCTGCGCACTGCCTTCTTGTCGGTTGGCTGCGGGAACTTTGCGATGGCAGCTGTCTTCTGTGGGTCGGGGCGTACACCTGATTTGCTGATGACGTGGCCTAGGAACAAAAGCTCATCGTAAGCGAATCGACACTTTTCCGGCTTCAGAGTGAGCCCTGATGACTTGATGGCCTCTAGTACTGTCGCAAGCCGCCTCAGGTGATCGTCGAAATTTCCGGCGAGGACGACAACGTCATCCAAGTAAACGAGACAGGTCTGCCACTTCAATCCTGCTAAAACTGTGTCCATCACGCGCTGGAACGTTGCAGGCGCCGAGCACAGTCCGAATGGCATAACCTTGAACTCGTAGAGGCCGTCTGGGGTGACGAAGGCCGTCTTTTCGCTATCTCTTTCGTCGACTTCTATTTGCCAATAGCCAGACTTAAGGTCCATTGACGAGAAGTATTTAGCGTTGCAGAGCCGATCCAGTGCGTCGTCTATCCGTGGGAGGGGGTATACGTCCTTCTTCGTGATCTTGTTCAGACGACGATAATCGACGCAGAAACGCAGGGTTCCGTCCTTTTTTTTCACCAAGACTACAGGAGATGCCCACGGGCTTTTGGACGGCTGGATGATGTCGTCGCGCAGCATTTCGTCGACTTGGTGCCTTATAGCTTCACGTTCTCGCGTCGAAACTCGGTATGGGCTCTGGCGGAGAGGTCGAGCGCCCTCTTCGGTTATTATGCGATGCTTTGCGACTGGGGTTCGTCGAATCCTTGATGACGTCGAAAAGCACTCTTTGTATCGTCGAAGTAGACTTCTGAGCTGTTGTTGCTTAATCGTGGGGAGACTTGGATTTATGTAGAAGTCTGGCTCGGGAACTACGGTCGTCCGTGTAGGTGCGACAGAATCCGAGAGGACAAACGCATCGCTGGTTTCCCGAATTTCCTCGATGTATGCGATGGTCGTGCCCTTGTTGATGTGCTTGAACTCCTGGCTGAAGTTTGTCAGCAAGACTTTCGTGTTTCCTCTGTGCAGTCGAGCGATCCCTCTTGCCACGCAAATTTCACGGTCTAGCAGTAGACGTTGGTCGCCTTCGATGACGCCTTCTACGTCAGCAGGTGTTTCGGTGCCGACCGAAATAAAAATGCTGGAGCGAGGCGGGATGTTCACTTGATGTTCGAGCACACTCAAGGCGTGGTGACTACGAGGGCTCTCCGGCGGTATCGCATGATCTTCCGACAGCGTTATTGACTTCGACTTCAGGTCGATGACTGCGCCGTGTTGGTTGAGGAAGTCCATGCCGAGAATGACGTCTCGTGAACACTGTTGGAGGATAACGAAGGTGACAGGGTAAGTCCGTTCGTGGATGGTAATTCTTGCCGTGCACATTCCTGTCGGCGTAATCAGGTGTCCTCCAGCGGTCCGAACTTGAGGGCCTTCCCATGCAGTCTTAACCTTCTTCAACTGGACGGCGATGTGTCCACTCATGACTAAGTAATCGGCGCCTGTGTCGGCTAAGGCGGTGACTTCGTGGCCGTCTAGAAGCACTTCGAGGTCGGTGGTTCTTTGTCTTGCGTTGCAGTTGGGTCTTGACGTCGGATCACGGCTGCGTCGTGTTGAACTGAAGCTGGTACGTCGCGTCGTCAAGTCGTCTTTCGTCGGTGTAGTCTTGGCTTCCTGACTTCCTCGGGACGGTAGCGTGTCGTTATTATGTCGTCGAGATGGTTTCTTCGGCGTCTTCGTCGGCGGCGGAGGATCTTCGTCAGTTCGACGAACAGCAACCGCACCTCCATCGGTTGCTGCTTTTAGTTTTCCGGCCCCGGGCTGGGCCAGTGTATGGTCGGCGCTGCGGCGAGAGGTAGCGGCCTGGTGATGGCGAACGCGACGGTCGTCGAGAGCTCCACTGAGTAGCGGCGAGGTAGTCGTCGATGTCACGAGGGCGTTCACCTTCCCGAGGGCACGGTGCATCGACGGCGAACCCTCGCAATCCCAGGTTGCGGTATGGGCATCGGCGGTATACATGGCCGGCTTCGCCGCAGTGGTAGCAGAGCGGGCAGTGGTAGGGGGCTCGCCAAATGTCCGTCTTCCTCGCGTAGCTTCGCTGGGCGACGGGTGTGCTTGCTGGCGGCGGCGGCGGCGGTGGTGGACGAGGGAATTGCGGCGTTACAGGGACCTGGCGCGGTCGTGGAGGAGGACCTTGACGGCGTACGACGGCGGCGTAGGTCATCGCTTCGGGCTGGGGTTGCGGTAATTGAGGTTGCACCTCCGGAACTCTAAGCGACCGCTGAACCTCATCTTTGACGATGTCAGCGATCGAGGCCACTTGAGGCTGCGACGACGGGAAGATCTTCTGAAGCTCCTCTCGTACGACTGCTCTGATAGTCTCGCGTAAATCGTCGGTAGCCAGTGATTGAACCCCGGCGTAGTTTGTAGAGTTCATGCGGCGATCGAATTGCCGGTTTCGGATCTCGAGTGTCTTCTCAATGTTCGTCGCCTCACGAAGAAACTCTTCGACGGTCTTCGGTGGGCTTCTTACCATCCCGGCGAAAAGTTCCTCCTTTACACCACGCATCAGTAGGCGGACTTTCTTCTCCTCGGCCATATCCGGGTCGGCGTGGCGGAACAAACGGCTCATTTCTTCCGTGAAGATGGCAACGTTCTCGTTTGGTAGCTGCACTCGGGCGTCCAGCATAGCTTCAGCCCTTTCCTTGCGCACGACGCTTGTAAAGGTGCGTAGGAAGCCGCTACGGAACAGGTCCCACGTTGTGAAGGTCGATTCCCTGTTCTCAAACCAGGTTCTGGCGGTGTCTTCTAAGGCGAAGTAGACATGCCGCAGCTTCTCGTCGGAGTCCCAGTTGTTGAATGTTGCGATTCGTTCGTAGGTCTCCAGCCATGATTCCGGGTCTTCAGTCGCTGCTCCATGGAAGGTTGGTGGGTCCCGAGGTTGTTGTAGGATAACGGGGGGCGCTGGGGCAGCCATTGGGGTTGTCTTGACCACAATCTTCTTTGTCGTCTCAGGTAGAAGTCCGTGCTCTGGGGGCAGTCCTTGCAGTCTGCGGCTAGCACGCTGGTCTTGGGCGATGTTGGTTCTGTCCTCGGGCTTCTGGCTTGGATCGCGGCTTTGCGGGGGCGTTCGGTACATGAACGCACAAGCACCTCCACCAGATGTCACGTGGTAGTGACGGTGAAGAAAAGCACCAAAATCGGTGGAATACGAAAGTAGCTTTTATTGGGCGAACCTGTGCCCACAAAAACACGCTACACTTGTAGCACAACGATAGCGGCGAACACGGTCGGCGATCGTCGGAAATCTGATCAGCGAGTCAAGCGCGTCGGCTTTTATACAGCAGTCGTCGAATGTTCCAGACTAATCGTTCGGACCCGCGTACCTTCCACGAAGTTCTA
Source organism: Dermacentor andersoni (assembly GCF_023375885.2). Lineage (NCBI taxonomy): Eukaryota > Metazoa > Arthropoda > Arachnida > Ixodida > Ixodidae > Dermacentor > Dermacentor andersoni. Next base: position 195,295,399 of record NC_092817.1, on the reverse strand, counting down.
CACCATTCGTGTCACACGATGAAATCAGATAACACAACGTTCGGCGACAACAGATAGCCGGGCAGAAGTATCGATAACTTTCCAGAAACTTCGGATACATGCAGGCGCGTCCCGCGCTGTGCGATTACATTTGTTAGGTGGCGAAACGTGGTCGCCCGATAAAGATAAGTACACGTGTCAATATCCTTTTGTAAGAAATCTAGTAAATCTGACAGCATGCCTTTATTAAAAAACTTTGCTTGACTCGCTTAGCTGAGTGACAACGTTTTAAAAACCACAGTGAGCTCCTACAGAATATCAAAATAAAACACGAAATAAAATAAGACAGGTGTGTACAAGCAGTGAAATACAGTGTGCGCAAACTCACAACATCGGCAACGTGATGGAGGAACACCGGCTGCAATAGGGAACTCCATGAATAAAATTTGGCTATAGTCGAGGGACGCAATGTCAGTGGTTCGTAGGATGCAAGCTGAATACGTCCGCAAAGCACGCAATGTGTGCCGGAAACGGGATTGTATATCTGAGTGGGAGTCGCTTGCACGAGTATTTCTGGCAAAAGTAGCCTCAATCGCTGTATGTATTGATATTGACATTTTTATTAGTCAGTTTCTCAAAAGTTCTATAAGTGTTGGCTTACGCATTTATGGGCGGCACACTCACTCGATCCCTTTTATATTGACACTGATGAGTGGACAGGTGGTGAAATAAGAGCGACGAGGGAACTGAAAAGACCGTAAGAAGTTCCCACCTTGACCGCATATGTAGTTGTTCAAAAAGGCACGCCTAACTAGTGTGGGTTGTAGTAGTGGCTATTTCATCTCAATCTTGTCCGTAACGCACCGTTACGAACTCCGGTAGACTTAGGTTGCAGACCTTAAGTTGCATTGTAGGCGGGTGCAGCTGCATATTACGGGTGATGGATACCTACTACATGTACAGTTAGTCGATTGGCGAAATAAAGAAATTTTGCATAATTTAAGACATAAGGATATTTCAGTGAAAAGTCGCCTAGACGATCATTGATCATCGTTTGTACAACTTTATGTAAACGTTTCTTTCGAAATACAATGCTCCACAGGCAAATAAATACCGGAGGGTGCCGAACGTGATACAGATTTCGTTTTCTTTTTGTTCACATAAAAAAAAGAAAATAAGTGTTTTTCATTTTTGTTGCACATGTGTTGCACACAGGACACATGTGGCACTCATATAAATGAATGCAAGTTTAGATGTACTTCGTTAGGAGTCTATACGCTATAGCTTCATTTCATTTGCGAATCACCCAAAAGTGACTCTATTAGAAATATAGACTGTATCTCACTTCGTGTCACTGCTTGGAGGTCTAAAATAATGCCTCTGTTGATCATTTGCACATGTATATTTTGGGGGTAAGCGTTTTAGGTCAATAGTATACTGAACTGCAATATCTCGACCATTTTTTATTTACATGTCGACTATTTCTGTCACTAAGAAGATTCTTTCTCGAGAAAGAAACATGCTTTGCTAGACCTCGGCATTAGAAATGTGCACGTAGGCAACGGCCACTCTGAGGTTCAGAATACTACGAATTATTTTATTCTTGGCTAAAACCACTTGCCCCCTGAAAATAATAATTCCATTTTATTTTATATATTTACTCGTTTACTGCTTGATCCAGTAAGATATCTGAAAGCAGCGTAACTGTTGAAACATTAATTTTCCACTGTGCATTTAGTTTTAATATATTCAGCACATATTTAAAGGAATTTGCTTAAACCCTGCAGATTTAGGCTGATCCTCATGGTTAGTATGTGCTACTTTGGGAAACAATGAGCCAAGCATTTTCCGGTTATTTATGTACAAAATAAAAATCTCAGTCAAAGTTCACTGTTGGAGGTAGTAATTCGTGCGCCATGTGCAGCGGAAAGGACAGCTGATTGGCTTAGTCATCTGCACCAGTAACACAGTTTTGTACGGAACTTAATATTTACCTCAAAGCATTTCTATTATTGGTTGCGAAGCAAGCATTGCTTGTTCTCGACGCTGAATCTGGTTTTCCCCATCCACATGAATGTGCGTGACGTGTAATTAACAACCAACGCACAAAAAGCATGAACTGAAACCGCAGCCGTTGTTTTTCGCGGAGATGAAGCACCCGTGAGACGTGAGCGTCATGTCTTTCCTCCTCGTACAGTTCGCTTCCACCGTTTACTTGCAGGACGTTGGGGGTCACAGCTGTGGCACGCAAGGTCACAGGACTGAGGCTACAACCAAACGTATCTACTATAGTAAAACGGGGAATACCCTTTAGTCTTAACTTAGCAACGCACGAGTCTCCCCGTGTGTTTTGGTGCGTTACACGAAAGGGGGCTTTCCCCGGTTGAAGGTCGTTCGATCAATTTCGCAGCACGTAATGGGCGAAGGGCACCGCGACACGCGCGCCCGTTCAGCGCTATATAAGCGAGTACGCGCAGTCTCCGATAACACAGCATTGTCTCAGCTGCCCCCGCACATTACGCCAACAGGTAAGGGCTGAGAATTCGAGAACCCAGTAATCGGGCCCAGTGGTGTTTCTTTTCAAACTCCGGGCAACGTTTATTCACCTGCTGCTTACTATAAATTGTTATGCATGGAGCCTACGCTGTGTTGGTTTTGTTTATGCTGCATGTTGTCCCCAGAGAATAGCAAAACTTACAGCTATTAGAGTAACAACTATAAGGGTCACTTGGTTATATCGATAGACTGATTGTAGACAAAGTTTATATTTTCATCTCTATGCAAAAGTCGAGGGATTGTGTTGCAGAGGATTGAACAATGCTCTTTAACTCTTGTGTTTGTAGCTTCCAGGATACTACGTGTAATTAATTAGCTACGACGCTGTTTGATATATTATTTTGAGTGGAGCTATGTTCCGGATTGCCGAGTGTAAATAACTAAACCGCGCAAATAAGAAAGACGCGTACAGCAAAACAACTACTCGCTGAAATTGGCCAAAAATGTAAGGCGATGAAATGTAACGCTAAGTTTTACCGAGAGCTATTGTGAATCGCTGCTTCTGCTCGCTTAGTGAAGATATTTTTAGGCTGTATTTATATTGTTAAGGAGCGATATTGTGATCAGACCAGATATTTGCGATAACCTTCAAGAACGAGCTCGAACGAGTAAATGCGGTAGGGGAAAAGGACATGGTGAACTTGTGCATGCTTTTTCACTGCAAAAGAGATGTAAAACTTCAGTGCACTGAAGAAGCGAATTATTTATAGAGATCCGATATTCCTGTATAAGGTATTAGTTGGGTCAAAACAGCAAAGCGCATTGGCAGACATTCAAACAACATCAGTCATCGGATATCTATTTTAAAGAGAGGGGCGTTATAACTCGGCATAAAAACCACATTGGTGCCACGTGCACGTTGTGCTTATTGTGTTATGTATTCGCGTTTTCCACGTTGGTTACATGTCTGTCATCTTCATGCTGCAGGACTTACAGCCATGTTCTCACTGAACACCAAGTCCTTCCTCCTGGCTCTTCTGGTTATGGCTGTTCTCTGCAGCCTGGCAGCTGCTCAGTTCGGCTACGGACGAGGATTCGGACGTGGCTATGGCGGATATGGCGGCTACGGCCGAGGCTTCGGTGGTGGATATGGCCGAGGCTTCGGCGGTGGATACGGTCGCGGCTACGGTGGATATGGCCGCGGATTTTACGGCTGACAGGGAAAAGCCGGATGATGCTTCAAGACGAATCAGTGCCAAAAACAGCAGAGATCTGACGTCTGCGTCCAGTCGCCTATTCAAACGAATAAACCATTTATAAAGGTTTCGCAAAATTGCTGCGTGCTAGTGTTCTTGTGAGGAATGTCTATGGGCTGCAGTAATCAAGTAGGGTGACATCAACGCTTCCACACCAGCTGCCACTACGCGACGCGCCTGTTTTACTCGGTAAACGTAACGCAATAGCATTACAGGTGAAAGCCGTTAGTCCATAATTACGTGAACCAAAAACCTTCAAAAGGTTTCTTATCCGCCCCCTGGCTGCGGCATCGTCCATCTCCCATGAAGAAGACTGGCAGAAACGAGCTCGACGTACGTCGGCTGCGGTCTGGCGCAGCAATTCAGCACTATCAAAACTTGTTTCATCTGTACACAACGAACACATGTGATGTGCTAACACACAAGACCAGGATGGAATGAAACAAAGGAAGAAAATCCGAGTACCTGGATAACTGACAAGCCGCTCCGGGCTACGCATCTGTCCAGAATTTATACTACGTACGTAGATTCTTGCCAGTCTGAAATTTGTCCGACGTCTACTAAAGGGCGCAATTAGGTGCATGTTGTTATCGACTCTCTGGGATGTGCCATCCTACATGGCTCACAGGCCACCAGTTGTCGTTGGCTCTGCCAGTGCTTTCTTTCCAACATGCCTGTCACGTGAGCCGGGAACCTTGTTGCAGTTTATCTTCTTCCTTCTCTCTTCCGCTGCCGGCTGCAGCGCTGGTCGTGGCTAGAGTGCCTCGATGTCCTCCTCGCCCACCACTACGCAGCTGGAAAGGAGATGCACATTCAGGCACCCTACACTCTATTTTCGTAGTTCGGTGCAGCACTGTGGTAGGTACAGGCCTCTTCGACGAATGAGGAGGGCGAACACATCTTAATTATGCACTTCCTCGCCCTCTCATATGCTAGCGGCGAGCGCTCCAGCGGAGGCGGCGGGAGCATCTCCGAATACTGTGCAACTGCGCAGCGTGATCAGGGGCCGAACCTTATAATAGTTTGGAAGAGGAATCGCTCACTTGGCCTCACCTGATTGGTCAAAATTTTGCTTGCGCCAGAGGCCGCCAGAGGCAGCACGGCGGCACCGCAAATTATGATCACGTCACGCATCTGCCAGTGATTTTCAAAGCGAACCCGTCGCTGGCTACGAGCGGAACCGGCGAAGGGGTAGTCCGCCTTGGTTTCCGTTGCGGTGGCTTGACTGTTGGCTTGCGACCGTGGCCGCGCGCCGCTCATGCAACCCCGGAGACACGCGGACGTCGCGCGTGTATGCATGGATTGCTTTGAAAAATATCAATTGCCCTTGTCGTCTGATTGTCGTTGCTTTCTCAATGTTGACCACGACTGAAGTGCGATACGCATTCGAAGAGATGACGGGTAATTTTTCGCACCACCCCTGCCGGCTTTCTAAGAAGACCTTTTGCAGGCTACACTACGAACTTGAGGAGACTCGGTCGAAAGCGTACCAGTGGCCATTCCACGCAGAGGAAGGAATTGCGCAGCGCGGTTCATCGCTGCCGGCGTGCAGCTCCCAGAGGTCGGTCGGAGGCGAAGCCGGCACGGCCTAGATCTCTGCTGCCGACACTGTCCACGAAGTTGCTCCCGCAGTTACTGTGTTGGCCAGTAGAAGGGCTGGTCAGTTTTACCGCGACTTACTCTTCAAAACCAATGCCAAGAAGATAGATATTTGCTTGGTGATATCGAATTCCTGCAGTGTTATCGCCAGCGTGAATAGCGCGCATATCGCCATTCAGCAATTAGAAGGGTTCAACCTAGGCTTATCCAGCCTCCTCCGTTCGGCTGATAAAACTATAGTCAGGGCGGGAAGGTATTGTAGAGATCGCTCATTTGCCTTCCCTTTCTGCTCTAGTTCGGGAGTGTCGCACTTTTGTCCTCAATTCACGCAAGACTGCGCTGACGAGCTTAGACCCGCAAGAGCAGCGATGGTTGATCCGGTGGGCACGCGGGTCTGATTAAAAATAAATGTTTTCTCTCTCTCTCTCACGGCACAGCGCGCGCCGTGAGCACCACGCTCTTCAATTTCACTACGCGCAGGCAACCCAGGGCCCGTATATCGTTATGTTCGATTTCAAGTTCCATTGCTTCTATCACGCGATGTGCCATGAGGCAGATCGCAGCGACAGCGGCAGCACGGCGGCGATGCATGTCCGAAGCGACGACGCCGGCCGAAAAAAGCAAATTGATATAGTCGGCTAGTAAAGGTAGCCCTAAGAAGCAGTTCATGGTTTTCTTGCGCCCGCTACTTAGTGCTGGCCGTGCATTCCAGGCGCGTGCGTCGTCCAAGCTCCTGGTAGCAGAGGACGCAGCGCTGCGCTCTGCCAACTAATTAAGCTTGGGATTCCGCCTGTCGCCTGAGGATGTACAAGAATGACTATAATTAATTACTTGCAGGCATTTTGTAAACGCCCGGCACCGCATGTTTATAATTTATAACTTACCGTATCATATTTAATTTCTATTTTATATTTAATTAGCAAGCAGAAAGTTTCTGCAGCTCCACGATTAGCTCGTGGTATAAAGACGTACACTTGAGAGGCGGCACCCTCTCGTCTATTGGTTGCGTCCTTTCCTTCTTCAACCTGCGGCTTGGGAGTGGCGCATTTGGTGACGTAAGCGGCGCAGTCGATGGGAACCGTTATAAGATTCCACCACAGCTGGTTACTGAAACAAGAGCAAAGCACAAACAAGAGCACACGAAGTTGTGATCAGAGAGACCTTGTCCTACTTCCACAGGGTGTTGAGAGAAATTACGGTTAATAAACAGGAGATCCAATACCGAGGGGCAATCGCCCTGTACTCGCGTTGGTACGTGAACTACTTGTAACAGGTCATGCATAAGCATAATGTCAAATCTATGTTAACATGTTTTGAGGTCTTAATTCCATCATCAACGTGCTCCCAGTCTACTAGGTAAGTTCAAGTCGTCCATTAGTAAGACCTTCTTAGTTTCAAATTTAGCCATGTAATTTGTCAGTGTGCTAAGGTATTCAGGGTTGAAATCTGGTGGCCTGTAGAGACCAAATACACTGTGATTGTGACCCCAACAAGTTACCTTAACAAATGTCTGGAGTCTAAAACTAATTATTTCTCTCGATACTAACTCGTATCCCGGCTGTGATTCAATTAACACAATATTCCTAAAAAGTACTAATGCTGTTAGTTCACTTATTCTTACAAAGCCTCTTCAGCAATCCCTAGATGCGTCCACACTAAATAAGAATTGACGATCGGGAAGGTGATTCACCTACATAAGTCAGGCAACAAAAATTCACCAACTACCATCCCATTTCATTGACTAGTACGTGTTGTAAACTACTTGAACATATAAGTTTTTCTAACCTTGTTAGATTCTTCGAGTACGATTCATTTTTTTCACCCCAGCCCAGCGCGGCTTTCGCAAAACTTTCTCATGTGAAACACAACTAGCTTCATTCACTCACGAGCTACATGAAATTTTGGATCGTTCTTTTGCCGACTGTATATTCTTAGATTTCTCTAAAGTGCTTTACAAGGTTTGCCAATGATTTTTCTTCCACAAATTAAGTAAACTAAATCTAGATCCCAACCTCCTCACGTGGATTAAGCTCTTTCTAACAAACCCCACTCAGTTTATCTTTAACAACCCCGATTTATCTTTTCTAATTACAATAGAACTACGAGCATTTCCTCCATGAAACACAATCTTAATCTTCCTTTGCTGCTTGTTCGACGTAGAATTGCACGTCTAGCACTCTTTCATAAGATTTATCATCATCCTACACTTCACACGCAATTGTTTACACGACCACATTATGTATCACAGCGTGTTGACCACTGTCAAAAAGTGGCGACCTATCTATGCCACACAAAACGTTTTTCCCAGTCCTTTTTCCTCTCGCACTGGCATAGATTGGAACCACCTTCTCGCTGATATTGTAAATACTGCTGATAACAGCCTTTTTCCTGAAACTTTAGCTAACATTGTATAAACAGGAACTTCTTTTTTGTGAGACAGCAGTTAACATTGTATGTAAAGAGAGAGAGAGAGAAGGGAAGACGGAAAGGCAGGGAGGTTAACCAGACTGAGTCCAGTTTGCTACCCTACACGTGGGGAGGGGAATGGGGAGTGAAAGAGGGAGAGAGAGAACTTAGATGTAGGATGTCTATAGTCGGGCACTCAAGTCTGTTGCCCTCAGGTAGCGAAAAAGCGCTCGAACTGCTTTCTGGGCCAATCAACTGTGAGGCCAGGCTCCCAAGATCTTCGCTTCCGTAAATGGCCTGTCATCCAGTCTATTTAAGGCACACTGGAGAGTCTCGCGTTGATTATCGAAGCGAGAACAGTGGCACAGAAGGTGACTGATGGTCTCTTCACACTTGCACTTAGCGCACATTGGTGAATCCGCCATTCCAATACGATAGCTGTAGGAGTTGGTGAATGCTACTCCTACCCACAGCCGACACAGCAGTGTTGCGTCACGTCGTGGAAGATTCGCCGGTAATGTAAGTTTCAGTGATGGGTCGAGGCTGTGTAAACGACACTTAGAGTTCTGAGGTGTATGCCAGCAACCTAACGTGATTGTACGAGCGAGACTGCGAAGCTCTCTTGCAGCGTCGACTCTAGATAAAGGTATAAGGAGTGTCGGTGAGCCAGCCTGGGCACGTCGGGCAGCGTCATCGGCGAGGTGATTACCAACGATGCCACAATGTCCCGGCAGCCACTGAAATATGATATCATGTCCTCTTTCAGAAGCGCAATGGCAGGTTTCATTGATTTGTGACACCAGCTGTTCATAATTGCCACGTCGTAAACTTCTCAAGCTCTGGAGGGCTGCTTTCGAGTCACAAAATATTGCCCATTTGTTGGGCGGTTCTTTTTCAATGTATTCGACAGCAGCGCGAAGAGCGGCCAGTTCAGAGCCTGTAGATGTCGTTACGTGTGATGTCTTAAACTTGATGACGACCGATTGAGATGGCAGAACAACGGCGCCCGTAGAATTTTCCGAAACGGAACCATCCGTGTAAACATGAATTCGGTTAGCGTATGAACAATGCAGAAGTTCCAATGTGATCTGCTTGAGAGCCGCGGTGGTCAGCCTAGCTTTGTTCACTATTCCTGGAACAGCAAGGTACACGGGAGGCTTCTTCAAGCACCACATAGGGGATGGCGTTCTTGATGCGGGTGAGTGCCTCAAAGACAAAGAGTGCCGGTTAGCCGCAATTGATATGGAGAACGCTGCCCTGGGTCTTTTCTCAGGCAGTCGAGCGAGATGGTGGTCAGGGACTCTGGATATATGGCGAACATGCACCCGGAGTGCGTCGATATCTATATAGGTCCTTATTGGGTGGTCTCTCGCGGTGGCAATTGTTGCCACGGTTGAAGCATTTCGAGGTAGCCCCAGACATGTTCGAAGGGCGTGGCCTTGAATGCTCTGTAGGACATGGATGTTAGTTTTGTTAGCATTGGACAGCACTGTTGTGATGTATCGCAACTATCCTAGGAAGAGCGTCCTGTATAGTTGAAGCATAGATGCCACGGATGTGCCCCACGTTTTACCGGCAAGAAACCTTAGTATATGGGAGATAGAAGTAAGCCTCTTCTTCAAATATGTGATGTGGGGGCTCCATGAAAGGTCTCTGTCTATAATAACGCCTAGGAATCGGTGAGTTTTTGCGTAGGAAATTGGTTGGTAGTCAATAGAAATGGGGTACCAGGTCATGGGCTTGTAGGTAAAGGCGACTAAGGCGCACTTCTCGGTCGAAATGCTGAGGCCTTGCGCACGCAGGTACGATGATGTTAGGGTCACTGCTTTTTGGAGCCGTGCACGCACCTGGAGACGTGTAACTGCCGAGGCCCATATGCATATGTTGTCAGCATATATGGAAAGGTTTACTGTATGTGGTAGAACGTCGGCAAGGCCAAGGATTGCAAGGTTGAACAAAGTGGGGCTAAGAACGCCACCCTGAGGGACGCCACGGTAAGTGTAATGGTCAGCAGTTCGGCCATCTGCACTGTGCACAAAGAAGTATCTTTTGAATAGATAGCTCCGGATCCACCGAAACATGCGTCCACCTATTCCATTATTTTCCAGGGCATCAAGGATGGCTTCATGCGTTACATTATCATAGGCGCTTTTCACGTCGAGGAATAGTGCAACCGATATACGCTTGTGGTGTTTTTCCTGTTGTACAGACGAGACTAGGTCGATGACGTTGTCAATAGAGGAACGGCCTCTTCTAAAACCAGTCATGGCATCGGGGTATACGTTGTGGCGCTCAAGATACCATTCTAGGCGGGTGAGAATCATTCTTTCCATGACCTTCCCAACACAGCTGGACAGCGCAATGGGCCGGTAGGACGCTAGGTCAAGTGGCGACTTTCCAGGCTTCAGGAGTGGTATCAAGCGGCTGGACTTCCACCGCTCAGGAACGACGCCATCATTCCATGACTGGTTATAACATTCCAGCAGTCTGCTTCGGCCATCTTCACCTAGGTGGCATAAAGCAGCGTAGGTGATGCCGTCTGGTCCTGGCGACGATGAGGGCCTGCATGAGGCCAGAGCAGCGTCCAATTCCTCAAGTGAGAAGGACACATTCAGTTCTTGGAAGCGTGTCGCAGGAACCTCACCCAGAATTTCACTATTGATGGTGACCACACTGCCCGCAATATTCACACAGAAATCTTCGGCTATATCGACCTGTGAGCGGCCTTGATGGAGGGCTAGGGCTGAGAATGGGTGTCGTTGCTGTGGAGACGAGCCAAGGCCGCGCACCGTCCTCCATATGATAGACAGTGGCTTGCGGGGGTCAAGTGATTCGCAGAACGTCTTCCACCGTTGTTCCTCCAACCTGTCCATACGACGTTGGATTTTCTTCTGTATACGTCGAGCGACTCTAAGGTCATGAATTGACTTCGTGCGCCAGTATCGCCTCTCGGCTCTTCTGCGAATCGTTCGAAGTCACTCAAGTTCCATGTCGAAATCCGTACGTTTTTTAGCAGATGTAAATGTGTACTTAGACGACTCGAGTACACTTGTAATAAGGTTTTCAATGGTGCCGGTAAATCCTTCTTTGCATGCCTCTTCCACCTTTGTCTTATACGTTGACCACCTTATATATGCTTGTCGGGAAGTACAAGAGGAGAAGCTTCCAAATCGAGTGATACTTAAGTAGGTGGGAATATGGTCACTACCATGAGTCTCGATGTCAGAGAACCATCGAACATTTTGACCAAGTTGCCGTGACACCAAGGTCAAGTGTAAGCAACTGCTATAGTTCGCACCACGCAAGTACGTCGGACTGCCATCGTTCATAATGCTAAGTTCATGGTCGGAAGCAAATTCCACAAGTTTCCGGCGCCTGGAATCTATTCTGGAGCTTCCCCAAGCCAAGTGATGAGCATTAAAGTCTCCCGTGATAATCCAGGGTCCAGTAGGCGCCGTCAGGATGTCTCGCAATCGGTCGCCGTCGAACCGACTATATGGGGATATGTAGGCGCCGATAAGGGTGAAGGCCACTTTATTCTTTGTAATGCGGAGACACACGTATTGGTTTCCATCATGAGGCTGCACTGAGTGGGGGATGTAAGTCAGTTCTGTACGGATGTAAACAATTACTTTGCTGGATTGCCCGCACGACGACGCCATAAAGGCTTCGTATCCAGAGAGTCTTAGCGCTTTCGACACGTTCGGTTCACATATCACCAACACAGGAAATCGGTTCGTGAAAACGTATTGGCGGAAACATGAAATCCGTGATTTAAGTCCTCTGGCATTCCACTGGAAAATCGTCGCGCTACGCACTTCATCACGGAGTGAAGGCAGTGGAAGAGCCATTGTGCTTATGCAAGATTTGCAAGCACTGGGCTCAGGGCATCCAACACTTGAACTGCGCTTCGAGCTGTTGGCGTATTCGAGTTGCCCACAAGCGTGCGAATCGCATTTATCAAAGACTTGAGCATTGTTACAATTCGGCGGTGATGCTCTGTCAGCTCATCTGGGTGAGGGGTGGAGCATTGTGGTGCCTTTCCTTGTTGGGGTTTTTCCACAGGGCTTATCCTTGGCAGTGGTGGCCATTCCTCATCCACGGCAGTCTTTTCAGGTGCTCCGTTATCTATACACGGTTTGGAAACGTTCTGCACTGAGGTTGGAGCAGATTCAACAGCAAAAGGCTGTGCGGCACGCGTATTCTTTGTGCGGAGAGCAGAATTCCTTGATGAGCGTCTGCGACGAGAACGACGTCGCCTGACGTCAGTAGCTGCTTCACGATGAGTCGACTGGTCCCTCACCATTTTCTTCAAGATGGAGAGTTCTCGCTTAACTCTAGGACAATCCTTTGATGAGGCATCGTGGGGCCCTTGACAGTTCGGACACTTATAAGTTTTTGCCTGGCAGTTGCCTGCAGAGTGTTGTGCTGCACAGCGGGAACATATAGCAGACTTTCCACAGACGGCGCTCACGTGGCCGAATTTCTGACAGTTTCTGCACTGAAGCGGCTTGGGAACAAAGGGCCGGACAGCATGTCGAAAATGACCTACCTTCACATGCGATGGAAGGCAGTCACCTTTAAAGACGATTTTCACGCATCTGGAAGTTCCGAGACGGGCCACCTGTATGTGGGTCCCATGATTGGCAGGCTTTATCTAAAGTGGTAAATCCTCGCCTGAGATGGCCGCATCAATGTCATATATGACGCCTGTAGTAGTCTCTTTTCCCATCGGGATGATGGTACGGACGTTCATGCCACCGAGAACAGTGACAGCTCGCAGAGAATCTAACGCCGACGCTTGGGCGACGTCTACCGCGACAATATTCTTCCGAGGGTTGACTCGTACGTCCTCAATGCCATTTGGCAACAGTCTCTCGAGTTCAACCGATGCAACTTGCCTGTTGAGGAACCTCATGTTGTCGTAAGGTAGCACAGGTAAGAAAAGTATGGTGTACTTCGGCGAACTCTGTGGAGTCCTCATAGTAGATGTGTCCACAGAGGCCCCAAGCATCCGCCGCTTTGCTTTCTTACTCAGGACAGTCACGTAGTCGTCGTCGTAGCTGTCGTCGCTCTCGGTCGAGTCTATCAGGGTAGCCTCGCTGTCGCTCGAGAGGCTGTTCCGCTTCCTTGAGGCTGCCGACGCGGGCGCCGCTACATCAGGTGGGAGTGCGGGTGGCTCCACTTCCATTCCCGTCGGGCAGGGAACAGTGTTCCCCGGAAGAAAGCGAGAATTACCACAAAATACTGGTGACGGAGAACAAACACTCAGCAATACGATCACTTCGTCGTCGTCCAACCTCTTGTACTCTAGCATGTTCCACATTTTCGTTTGTACCACTCCCTTCTATAGTGCCTCTGGCGCTTAATGTATGATAAAAAAAATAAAAACATAAAATAAGCTATGCATCGTCGTCGTGGACACGTACGGCAGGGAGTGATCTTCTTTGAAGTACACGGCGAGCTTTCTCCTCACTGGCACAACTTCATTTTTGTAGAAAGCATGCACAACTCTGTGCAACACGACCAAAATCGTCTAGCAGCTTGTGTTGATCATGGCCTCTGCCACCGCAAAACAGCTTCTTTAAGGACAGCATCTTGCCGTGTTTCTCATGCTCCCCGATCCACTTGTACAGGGTGCGCTCGCTGAACTTAGTAAGTTCAGCTGTTCTTTTCAGTAAAGAGTTCACGATGATGAAACAACTTTTATTCAACATGGCGTGCGGTTTCTTTGCCCGAGAGGTAGGACTGGGAGGGTTCCCTCATGACATAAACGTCACGCTCACCGCGAAGGTTAGTCAGGATTCTTAGTGCCTCTTTCGAGACCCTTCTCTTAGCGAAGTTATGAAGCGCACTTTTAGAGTCCCTGATTACTACGCTGGCCGTTATGGAGGCGAGCGCCAGAGCTATGGCCGCTTCCTGCGCAATTTCCGAATATCCCGCTTCAATGAAGCCGCTGCCAAGCTGGCTGCCCACTTGGTTTGAGGTGACCACATCCATGTTAGATACAGAAACACATTAGATGAAGAAATTCCCTTTGTTCACAGTCTTCGAACCGTCCTCGTGCCGCTATAACCAGATATTATCTCTCAAGGCGCTGCAGGTTTTCGTCATAGACTACCAAATTGATAAAAAATGCTTGTGAAACAAAGTTACTGTGCATTTTTAGTTTCTTGTATTTGGTTACATTCCTCCTCGTGTTAGTCATGTTCTTGCAGTCTTCTGCGCTTTTCCTTTCCTTAACTTTCTCGTTGATTCACCAACTTCAATCTGTTAGGGCTTTGTAAATTTGCTAAAAGGGCCGTGTTTCGTATTTTTCTTGTTTTCTTATTGTTTTTCTACGTATGACATTTGGATAGCCCGTTTTATGTGTGGCAAAACTTCCTATTTTGTAACGCTCTATGAATAGGAAGAATACTGCACTGCCTTATTTTGCAGATGCGAGTTAGACGTTTTGTCTATCTCGCATTTTGGCGTGCCAACCCGCATGAGCAACCTAAAGCCTGCATGATCTCTGCAAGCCACCGCCAGCAATATACCTGGATTGCGAGTTGTTCTTTTAAGTACACAAATATTAGGCGAACAATGTGAAGTTATCGGTCTCAAAATTCCGGTACATTGATCAGAGAATGACTCCACACGATTCCTTGAGGCTGATGATTAAAAAGAACTACGTTGAATTAAAAAAGTTGTAAATTCATGCGAAATGCACACCAGATGCACAGAGTAAATCCCCGGCAAATTAATTTTTATTTTTATAATATAGCAGTCGGTTGTCCAAACAGTGCACAGAAAGCGCGGAAGACCTAAAGCCTGCATGATCTCTACAAGCCAGCGCCAGCAATACCCGGATTGCGAGTTGTTGTTTTAAGTACGCAAATATTAGGCGAACAATGTGAAGTGATCGGTCTCGAAATTCCGGTACATTGATCAGAAAATGACTCCACACGATTCCTTGAGGCTGATGATCAAAAAGAACTACGTTGAATTAAAAAAAGTTGTAAATTCATGCGCAATGCACTCAAACTGACAAACCAATATGTAAGCGTGTGCTTCCTACAAAATCCTTTTGTGGCCATACTTGGGTACAACCGCTTTACGATCGGGGCGTGAGTGTAACATCTTCCGCAGTACTAGGTATAGCTTCAAATAAAGACCTTAGCATTCATGATCGTCGACATTCCTGGCACTAGGTTTATCTGTGAAACCATAATTAAGATGACTATTCTAGTTAGAATTTTCGTGCCCACAATTTCAAAAGAATAAACAACATAAATATAATATATAATCGGAAGCTGAACGTATATAGTTTGGCGCGTTAGCTGGAGAGCTAGGTATTCATAAGAGGGAAGCACGTGGCACAGGTTGCGAAGAAATTACTCAAAATGCATGTAAAATAATGAATGTTCTGCACAGGTAATAAATTTCACAATCCCTACTTTCACAGGTGTGTGAATCTAGGTAGTGGAAGAAGTGGCTCTTAAAATTCAATTTGGCACAACCAACGTGAACTCATGTATTAAACAAACGCTTCACTTTCCTGGTCTTCGCGTTCTCCCGTGCATCTGCTTGCTATGTACGTCCTACAGAATCCTAAATCACAATAAACGCTCAGTTTTTAAATGTACATGAAGGCTGCGTGACCAGGCAGCAAACGAAGTCATCAGCACCGTCAGGTCGCTCAGCTGACTAAGCTTGGCGGGCCAACCAGCAGATATCGACGCTCGTACTCTAGCGTCTTGCGTGATGCTACGGGCTGATGGCGGAGGCAGGTGTTCGAGGACAATTAGGGGTGTACTGGAGCGCAATATCATGCCTGGAAGTCAACCAGTGCGCAAGTGCAACACGCCCACTACTTATCGCAGCGCTCCTTATATACCCGGCTGCGTTTCGGAATAAAGTGCTTTTTATTACCTGCTACTCGTCTGGCCTACAAGGGGACTGAACTTTTTTTGGCCAAATTAGACCACCAGTTGGACGCAAAACTTGTTGCACAACCTGTTGTTAAAGTCTATAGATATGTTGATGACTTCCTTGTTTTTTTGAACATACTGACTAATATTTAGCCCACATCGCTCACTAGCAGCACATTAAACTGTTTAATTAATGCTCGCTTTCATTATCATTTACTCCTGAACAACCAGCTAATAATGCTACATAGTTTTTAAACATTACTTTATTTTTGAATAGGCTCAATCATTTGTGTTGGGACTTTTCCCTATATCTGAAAGCTTCGTTACCTAATGAGTCATCACACACTAAGCTTGTACAACGAGCTATTACCATGTCATGCCTTAGTTTTTTTGTTGGGAAGTTCTTGCAGGCGTATGATAGAGCACAGTTTCAGCATGCTAATGAGTCCTCTGACAGGCTCGGTTTACCCAGCTAGTCTGCTAGTTGCAATGGGGGGGCAGGCTGCTTAAGAAGCTAAAGAAGACAATCGCCACAAATGCTCATGACAAGCGGCAACCAAGAAAGATGATTGCCATGCCATATAATCCTACTGTTTTAAATAAGCTGAAAAATATTTGTCGGAAGCATGGGGTGGATTTCGTGTTCCCAGCCCCCTGTAACTGTCTTAGCTGTGCTCTCTGGTTAGCGGCCACAGGAAAGGGAAGGCGAAGAAGCTGGTTTGTACAAAAAACATGCCAAGCACTTTGTTCCGTGCACTGTTTGGTTGGTATATAGAGTCCCACTGAGCTGCAAGAAAGCTTACAGCGGCCAGATGGGCCGGTGTCTAAATGACAAACAGGGAGCATTCAGCGTCTTTGAAGGTCGTAGCGGGCGGTGCACATTTGTCTGCGCACGGTAAAGATTGCAGGTGCGTTCCGTTGTGTGGTAATACGGTTGTTCTTAACAAGTCAAAAGACAGACTGGCAAGGGAGATCGCCGACGCTGGCCAGATTTTCATACACTAAGCCAAGTGCGTTAATGTCCCCTCTATAGCGCTCACTGACAAAGAAACAGGCTTTCTAAAAGGTTAAATTCACGGTGTTCAGAAATATATGATATCATAGGTATTTATCGTTAGCATTGTTGGGCCTGTATGACTACACCTTGTGATGCGCTTGACTGCACATTCACGAATCGGTGTTCTCGTGAAAAATTTTCCGATAAACATCAGCTATAGGTAGGCATTTGTCTTGTCAAGTCTTTTTTAACCCCTGCAGTTAAACTGCTCATATGTTTAAGATAAGTTAGGAGAAGGCGTGTCATTGCGATCACGGCTGAACCTGGTGGTACTGCTAATAGGAGTGAAAGATAGACTCAACAAGAGTTCCCAACAATTTTCTTGAATGTGATGAGCTTAAATTGTTGAAACTTCATTGGAAATGGCAAAAAAAAAGAAACTGGCGGTAATCATTACACTCCTGTGCATTCCCAGGCGTCGTTCTTGGAGCTGGTGTTGCAAGTGAAAAAGGAAGTTTGCAGTAGTGAAAATTCCTTCGGTAAAACCTTGAATTCCTGATTGAATGTGAGTCGCTGCTTCACAGAATAATTATCGTCATGAGTTCAGCGCAGTGGAACACACAGGATGACAGGAACGAGACGCCACATCCTGTCGCCATGTGTTTCACCGTTGCTGCATTCATCACATTAACTCTCTACGAACTCTTTTCAATCTCACCCTAAGTCGATTAGTTTACAACCTGCCAAGCACGGTAGGACTTTCCATCTATGCGGACGACATCTGCATTTGGGCATCAGGTGTGACACGACTTCAGCTTCGCGCTCGGCTTCAGAAGGCAGCCACAATGACATCTTGCTACCTTCGTGAACAAGGACTTGAAATTTCGTGCGGAAAGTGCGCAATGGTGGCATTCACGAGGAAGCCAATGTCTGGTTACGGCGTATCTATTAACGGACAACTTATACCATACAGCAGAAGTCACAGATTCTTGGGAGTCATAATTGACAGAGACCTGTCTTGGACTCCGCACGTCAATTACGTGAAAAAGCGGCTGACTGCTATCTGTCACCTGTTCAGGTTCCTTGCAGGAAAAAGTTGGGGAGTATCTATACAGGCTATGTTACAGCTTTACATGGCGTTGTTCGTTGGATTCCTGCGATACAGCCTGCCTGCAATATCCAACACCTGCAAGACTAACCTGCGTACGATTCAGAGTATTCAAGCCCAAGCCCTTAAGATATGTCTTGGCTTACCACGCAGTGCATCAACGGCTGAAACCATTGCCCTTGCGCAGGATTACCCAATCACGATGCACATTACCGTTGAGACAATGCGTATGCATCTCAGGCATTATGCTAGGACCCCTTCCCACCACTTAGCGAGCCTCACTGCTGCAAGGCCCTGCTCGACATTTAGCAGTATTGTCAGTGCACATCGTGCGTCGTTTACTTCAGGGTACGCACCTGCGGCCAAGCCAGCGTTTCCTCCGTGGTGTTTGAGCCGTCCACAAGTACATCTAATGATTCCGGGACTACAGAAGAAGACAGATCTACCGGCCCCTGCTCTAAAACAGCTGAGCTTACTTATTCTGCACGAAAAGTACAGCAACCACGTGCACATCTATACCGATGGATCGACTACGTCGTGCAGTTCTTCTGGTGCCGTGGTTATACCAACGCGAGGAATGACACTGCGGTTCAAGACATCGCATGTCACGACCTCAACGGCGGCAGAACTAACGGCCCTGCGTCGAGCACTGGAATTCATTGATTCTGAAAGACCTAGAAAATGGGCTGTGTTCTGCGATTCAAAACCAGCACTACAGGGCACGCAGTCAGTTCTCCGACACGGATGTCATGACCAATTGACATACGAAGTTGTGAAACTTTATCATGATGTCCAACAAAAAGGTCACGAGGTCGTTTTTCAATGGATACCTGGTCACTGTGGAATCAGTGGCAATGATTCCGCCGATAACGCTGCTCGCACAGCACATCAAGGAGAGCACAGCGTTTCAATTCCGCTTTCGAGGACTGACGCTGCAAAGCAGCTTCGACACCTGGCACGCAGTCTCACAGTGACCGAGTGGAACTCACCAAACTTACGACTCACGCGACTGCATCGACTAAACCCCTCCCTGCAACTCCGACCTCCACTCGGACTTCCTCGACGTGAAGCTGCGCTTCTCTGCCGCCTTTGGTTAGGAGTGGCCTTCACAAAGGCATACTCTACATTAATTGGAATGACTGACAGTGCAGCTTGCGAGGTCTGTGGCACCGAAGAAAACATCGACCACCTGCTGTGCCACTGTCCAAGATATGCCTCAGAGAGACAAGAACTTGCCAAAGCTTTCCAAAAACTGGACAATCGGCCGCTTTCTGTGCAGGTGCTACTAGAACACCGCCCCCATCGCCCGTCGGCCCATAAAGCGGTGAAGGCGCTTTTGTGTTTCTTAAGGACGACGGGTTTGTGCGACCATCTGTGACTATTAACGCGATTTCTGTAAGACCACACGCGTCAGCGAACTCGCCGCAATTTCCTTCTTTCCTTCCCTCCTCTCTCTCCCTGTGATCTGTATTCCCCTTTCCCATTCCCCCGGTGTAGGGTAGCCAACCGGACGTTATTCTGGTTAACCTCCCTGCCTTCTTTTCTCTTTCCTTCCTCCTCACCACTTTTCATCTTTGTCAGAGAATAGTGTTGCTCGCAGCCCTCATCGTTGCTGTTCGCGATGTCTGCATGGTAAATACTTTAACACAGTTGTCATACGTTCCTTCCGGTGATCGCTATCAGGCAGTTATAATTGCAATTTATTATCACTTTCGTGAAAGACTGGCTCGCTGTACTTTATCTTCTTGAACATTGTCATCACTAGGGTGCAGTGGCATAGTTCCATCATGATCAGAGTTTACGCTTGTTGAGAGCGTGGAAGACGTGGGATTTAATGGCGCGTGTGCTCAGGCTCCCTAAAATTCTACATAGCCTAGCTCACACGGACTCAGACTCAGCCGAGCTTGCTCGGACTTATATTCAGCAAAATTCTACTCAGCGAAGCTTGCTCTGACTCATATTCCGCAAAATTCTACTCAACCAGGTTCACGCGAACTCAGCCTCACAGGTCGGTGCAACTTAGTGAGCTTACATTTGAGTAAGTTCACCGAGCTATGTTTGCATTAAAGTTGTGACCAATGCGGTGCATAAGCAAGTATTGCTTATGAGTCCGTGTTGCTTCGGATGAAAATATAGCCAGTTTTGTATAGTGCAGTTAGTTTTATAGCATTCAATTGACCATTGAGGGAAAGTTCCGGCTCATGCGGATTACAACAAGTGGTTTGGATCTGCATCATACTTTTGCCTATGCTTCTGGCTATCTTGGCAATTACTGGGTGGCCACATTTTGTGCATTTAAACAGAAAGTTAAATAAACGACTGTGGTGCCATATAAAACAAAAAAACATGCTTTCATCACTGCAAGTACAACAATAAGAACATGAGACAAACATATGCGCACAATACAATGCACACGAATTTGTCAAATTCCGTGAACAATTGCAACTTCACATGTTCTCTTGACGTTGTTTTACAACATTGTATGGTATTGTATTCTCTTGACTGTATATTTTCCAATGTTTACCAGTGTTCCCTTTTTTTCCTTCCAATGCACAAATTTATTTGTTTCTCCTACTGTGTAGTTGCTTCCTTGGCTTAATTATTGTTATTTTTCTGTACCCCCCCTCCTACTCAGTGCTCCTCCGAGCCGGTAGGGTAAATTGGATGAATAAATAAATAAATGCTAAATGCATTTGCAGACAGAATCGCACTTTGCCCGAGTTGGCCGATATCTATTGCAAGAAGAAAAGCAAAGGCCAACACTGCAATAATATCGCGCATCATCATGCGGCTTGCCAGGTCCATAGGCAATAGGAGAAACAGACGTGGAACCTAGCAGCTACCTTGGGGTAGTAGCCATGGACGCTGTTGCATTCCGCAACCGGAAACCCACCCACTAAAATGTGTTCAGTCT
Organism: Dermacentor andersoni; assembly: GCF_023375885.2. Lineage (NCBI taxonomy): Eukaryota > Metazoa > Arthropoda > Arachnida > Ixodida > Ixodidae > Dermacentor > Dermacentor andersoni. The sequence continues at coordinate 195,274,731 of NC_092817.1, read as the reverse complement.
AGACTTGTATTTAGGCACACTTCTTGGTGTTTATCTTTAAAAAATTCTAACGTGTTTTCCTCAAACATTTCACAATGTTTGGATTGCGGAACTTGAAAAAGTAAACAGTGTTATTCTATTCTTGTTCTGGAAGATAGATGATATAAAAGCTTAGTGATATTGACAATGCTTAACGCTTTCCGTCAGAACAAAATTAGTATGCTATCTACATTCAAGCGGCTTTTCAACAGAAGAAGAATCAGTTTCCCTTGTTCTGAGCAATGGTTTATTGCAGGTAATTCATGCAGGCATAACATTTTGCTGACGCAATCCGTTCAGGAATACCAGATTAGATTCTACCCTGACGCTTTTCGTGCACGTTCTAATTTTGGTCTAATAATGTCAATGGCTCCATTAGCATTCTCTAAATATTGGTCTAATACAGGTTAAGTGCGCACTTTACGCTTGCCACTAGGAATTCAAAGTTCCAGTGCTCTATTTTGTTATCAGACAGACAAATGTAATCTTATCAAGCTTTCTCATGTTTATCGCGGGACTACGCCACTGTGGTACGTACTGCAGCATATTAGCTTAAGCTTCTTGTTTAAGATTCACAGTATACTAGCAGCACGAGACGCAGGACGAGAATGTAGATGACGCCCACGTCTGTTAGAATGCTATGATGCTACGTGCACAAGTGACTGCAGCTCCTAAAATATTTGTGGTGTCGGTTTTTTGATGCCATTCGAAACATTCAGAGAGGACTTCTATACATAATTACAGCCCACGCGCCGCGATGGACGAACCAGGCCAGCACTGAGATTGAAGTTCATGACACATTCCATTACATGTTCAGTAATCAATTTATTATTTCTGCCGCTTCCTTCAGGTGTTGCGTTGGTGTTTACTACTAAGTTCGGTCGAAGAATATGGATAGGAGCAGAAACCACTTATGCGCAATTACGAGCGATAGACCCACATCATTTCTTCAAAGGCTGCCGCTGAGCTGGCGCTGACATGACGACTTCGCCGCAGCCGAAATCAGAATACTGCATATCAGATGAGGATATCTATGTGGGCTTGTTGATACGTGCTTTTGTAACTTGTTGTAGCACAGGCAGAACCACACGGACAAAGACGGCACAAGAGACAGCAGACAGCATTGAACGACCATTTGCGAACAGCTGTTCACGCTACGTTCGAAAAATTATTTGGCGTATGCCACAAAACTGGGCAGCAAGCAGCCATGGGTGTCAAACCAGCCGCATTGTTGAAATCGCAATCGTGTGAAATGAGCCCTAATAAAATCGCTTAGAGACGCGTGCGACTAGACCGACTTCTTTCCCTCCAGTGGCAGCACGTGAAACAGGCTGAAGGAAAAAACATACCGCTGCAAATATTCGCAACAACATGTGTATGCTGCAGCAAAAATTCGGAGACCGCTCAGCACATCCTAATGGCATGCGAAGGGATTCAACCAGTGAGAGCCAGAGGTGACGTACACCATCCAGATGCACTCGGATTTAAAGTGGATGGAAGCATTGACCGGTCAGTAATCGAAATAAGCAAGAGATGTTTAGAGTACTGATGTAAAAGAGCAGGGAAGAAATCGATATGACGGGATCCGTTACAGGCATAGGTAGCGATACAAAGTAAAAAGAGTAGTTTTGAGGGAACAAAGAACACGGAGATGTATTCAAAACTGCTAGAATGAAAACCATGTACAGTATACCTGATTAAATCAAGCTGGCTAGGTCACTATTTGTCGCCGCCACGCGCCAAAGGAGATACTAATATACTACCACCACAGTCATCATCGATAGCTGCTCGCGGCGTCTGTGGTATTTGACTCGCACCGAGTGTTGGTAGCTTTCCGCAGGTGTTTGCTATGTTATCATTCAACAGCAATGTTGCCTTTCACGATATACGCCTATGCACTCTTAGGCAAAGTTACACCCTTCGTGGTGTATCTCCGCCACACAACAATAATCGTCATCTGCATTGCTTGCGTTTCCTTTCTAGAAAACGCCGCGCCCACTACTTTCCTGTCGGGAATGCTATGTCATGCTGATAACGCGCATGCCGTTCGTTACTGGAGAGTACCGGGCTCACCGCGTTAAAGTAAGGAAATGCCTACAAGACAGATGACGATTATTGTTGTGTGGCAAAATGGTGTAATTTTGCTTAAGAGTGTAGCACTGGACAACCTGCAACCGCGGCATCAGTACGAACCCTACACCAACAAAATATTCTAATTATAATGCAACCATCCTTCGATGGTTAGCATATTTTGGGGGTACCACATTTTACAGTGTAAACTGTTATGGGCTCATTCTAATAGTCGTTTCGGTTGGGGATGGCGTCCGCACACGCCGCCACCACTCTCCGTCACCGCTATCACCGGTAATGAGAGACAAAAAAAATCCCAATTCTCCCCTCGACCACACCCGGGCACGCTGCGCGGGAGCTAGCTATCGTACCACTGAGACACGCCAGCGCTTGCTACATTTAGCGGAATAATGACCTATACGCGCGTCCTAGCGCACGACGAGAGACGAGATTAGTGTCCCTGTACATACTACCGCACGGAAACGAGTTGCGCAATGCTCCACTTTATGTTCCAGCTCTGCAGTGAAGCCACTCCTCGCTCGCGGAGGAGGCAAATGCCGCGCGGTGATCCATTTGCTGTTTTGTCTGCTGGTCACGAGCTACATGCAAGCGCTGTTCGCAAGCTACATGTTCGCAAGCGCTTAGCAAGATGTCACTCTTTAATGCAGGCTAAACTCGAACCATTTCGTAGCCGAAAGTTCGAGCGGCTGGTGGTTGCTACCACCAGCCGAAGCTGGTGGTAGCATGGGAAATGGCTGGTTATTGGAGCCTTGGGGCGCAGAATTCAAAGCCACCGGAAATACGACAAACTATTAAGAGTACAATAGAATATTTTTATTGCACTAATCACGTAAGGTGACAATTAAACTTTCAAAGTAATTAATCGCACATTGCAGACTGTGATATGAAAACACATTTCTCTTTATCTCTTCATACAAGTCAGGTTGATGTACTATAACATACAAACATTACATTACATCACATTACATTAAACAAAATATTTTTACAATCCTCACGTCCACTAAGGCTGATCCAACAAGCAAGATATTGCAGGCGGTAAATACTGAAGCCATGACACCTTTCTTATAAGCGGGAGCGAACGATGTTTTCGATTACTGCAAAACAATGAACATTAGAACATCAATCAGGGTTAGATAAAAAATTAGAACGCCAACAAGAAATTAAAAAAGATTAAAAAAGAATTAAAAATCTGCTATAATATATGCTCTGCTTTGACCACACTGCTGTAGACCCGCATAGTCAGAACAATGGTACAAGCAACACAGCGAATTGGGTGAGCTGGTAAGTTGACATTCTTGGCGTATATGTGCAGCGCGACAAAGACGTGTCGTACATTCTTTGTCCCGCGTCTGTGTCGCACTGCACATATACACCAAAAATCGTAAAAGTGAAAAACGTTTCATGGCAGCCGTACGCATTTCAGCATTAACAGGGGTGTAACTCGAGATAAATACTGCTTTAGTGTAAAAAGGCGAACTCACCTTTGTAAACAAGGCCAACGCACCTCGCATTTATTTATTTATTTATTTAATTAGTTAGTTAGTTAATTAGTTACGAATACTGCCATCTTGCATCAGCAATACATATCAGGAGTGGGTACATAAATGTTGAAAACATAGAAAGATTAACATACATAATTGGGTAGTTCAATAACAAATTGATGAAGAGGCGATTCATGCAAGGACGCTTCAAGGTTATTCCAAAGTTCAATGCTGTGGACGAAGAAGGAAAACCTAAAACAATGCAGGGATGGTTTAAGGGGAACAAGGTTCAAAGGATAGGTCCGCCTGGTACGGGGTGCTGTACAACTTGTGAAAACAGTGGGGGATATAACGTGTTCGTGATCCCTTTCGGAGCCGACCGGTCTTGGCCCATATGCAGTAGCCACAGTGTCCAGCACACGTCTGTCCGTCCACACGACACCACGTAAAAAGCTTTGCCACCTTCCGTGAGGTTTGTGCAGTTTGGTGCGCTGCCCCCCGTCATACTGGAATGCAAGTGTCGATATGATGTGTTGCGCATCACTTTACCAAAGTCCTTAACTTAATGCATTCGAATACCCGTACCTGCAAGCCGGAGCCGATAAATGCAACGCACGCTCGACGGTCCGCTGATTGCAGTCTTGATGACACTGACGGAAACGAGTCGACGTCGCGCCCGTAAAGTTGGCTTTGCAGCGGCGGAGTTGAACATTTTACGTGATTTTGCTCCACGCGGTAGCGCTCGGCGAATAGCGGTGCGAGCAGCGACGGAAAAGTTATGCGCAACTCAGCTCCCTGTGGGAGCATATGCAGGAACACTAGAAGAGATGTGAGATGCGCGCCGCGTAGCGTAGATGCGTGCACTCTTTGCATTGCATTTGTATAACACTACACCAGATGGCATTCCATGCAGAAGTTGAAGTAGGTAGCGATACAAAGGAGATAGAGAAGTTTCGAGGAAGAAAAAGTAGATTAAAGATATGTATAAAAATCCCAGAACGAGAAACACCTACAGTATACCTTATTAAATCAAGCTGGCTATAGGTGACAGTTTATCACTGCACAGTTTCAAAGGGCATGTCAATAGATCATCATCATCGTTAGCATCGTATCGCGGCGCTTGTCCCGCGATGTCAGATGCGCGCCTCCTAGCGTCTATATGTGCACCCTTGGCATTGCACTTGCAATTTACTACACGATCGAGGGGCACGCCACGTAGGAATTTATAGGTAGCGGTACAAGGTAGACAGAGTAGGTTTGCAGAAAAATAAAAAGATTAGGGAGTGCACACATCTTTGTGTATACACTCACTGAATAGGTTGGAAAAGGTGAGTCTACAAACGCGCAGGGTCATACACAAGATTACAAAAAAGCACGCTGGCACGATGGAGTCGAACTCTCCAGCTCGTCAGGCCTTTGTGTGATACTCCCTACCAAAACTACGCTTAACGAAATGTGACAAATCCAGGGTGGAGACACTCCTACGAAGGCTATACAAGGGCGCCTTCGGCCTACTGGTACGTACTTCCACGCCAAAGCTTCTCGCCCTGGGACTCTAATACGACATACGACATGGCCGACGCCCGCGTCATAGCGTAATATGAGAGGTCATCGTAAACCCCACGAGGTTGCTATACTCTTGAAGAGGCCAGCATTCCTCACACCCCTGCGTTACCCCCCAAAACAAATATATCTCCCGTTCATAGAGAACACATCAGTATTCTCTTTATACCTCGTAATACGAACCCTAGTTCTCACTCTGAGAGGCGGATGGAACGGGTCAGGGGCCTGCACACCAGCTTTGCAACTAATCAGAAAATAGCGTACGTTGACGCGGCCGAGGTCCATGGAGGCCAGGGTTTTTGAATTGGGGTGGTCAATTTTGAAGCGCAAACCATATCGAGAGGCTCGATTAGAACCACTAACCCGGATGCGGACAAGGCTGCAATCGCCTTGGCCATAGCCAACACTCCAAGCACGCACATTATCAGCGATTCTAAATCAGCTATTCGTAATTACGCTAAAACACACATCTCCCCAATAAATAATCATGTTTATCAACCAAAACACTACGGATTGCACTGCAAAAACTCTATGGGTCACGGACCCACCCAGGCCGGAACGGAGAATTAAGAGATAGAGGGAAACAGGTGGTCGACAGGGGACCGCATGGTCACGTAGACTATCCGGACTTCACTACACCCCCGTGCACAAATCGATAACGAAACGGCTGGAGCTCGTCTGGAGCTTTCTACAGGCGGTTTCCTTCTCAACACCAATTATTTACTCCTTCATTTATCGAACCAAACTTACTCATCAGTGCAAACTGTGCCGAGTCCCCCGTGCCGACTACTTTCACATACTAGGGGGCAGTCCAAGTATACCTATCCTTAGTTGTACACTGGGCTTGTAAATTACCACGATGCAACAGTGGAAGGCCACACTGCTAACCTCCGACCTGGACGAACAGGTCATAGTGGCGGGGCGGGCAGAGGCAGTCGCCAAGGAGCAGGGACTCCGTACTGGCTAACCGCCCTTGGTCTCCCGAAACTGAGGAAACCACTAGCCATTAGTTCAAATAAAAGCTTTCTTCGTCCATCCATCACTAAATAAAATATGCAAGTGTTATATCGGCTAATACCACTATGACTAAAGCACACAAACCTCTTATTGATTTGCAAGGGCTTTCATTCTCTGAAATTTCTTTTATTTGGGATAATCATTATCGGTTCATATTGCATGTTCCCACTCATGGGTATGGGTCCACTTTCCGCCATTTCTCTAGAATGTGTAAATGTCTCTGGGACTTAAATGGTGTAGAATTTTTAGTGTAATTACGAACGCATGTGTCGCCATCTACCTCTCATCACGGCTCTTTTCTACACAAATATCATAGATCGTGTTACTCCTCGTTACATTGCTGAGTAGACGCTAAGCAGAAGTGACCCAATCTCGTTTAGTCGCTTAGCACTTGTTGAACCACTTCTCTGAATGATCGCTTAAAAGACTCCATAATTTTTGTTGAATAAGGATAACTTTTACATCTACCGGTGGCTTGTAAAAGAGCACGCCTACCTTTTTTAGTATTCCCATGCAGCAGGCAGAACTGTCGAGTTTTTGTACAAAGTAAGTTTATGCTGGTTTACTGCATTTATTGTTACGTTATGCAAGAGAAAATGCACCGGCTCAAACTGATTTGAACCATGACGTTCTTGCTCCATAGCTGAATCGAACTGAACCCTTTTTGCTGAACCCCAAGGAAAACCAGAACGAAAAAAATTTGGTTCAGGACGCTTGCTCTGCCCTGATCCTTTCTTGTAACCTGTGTCGGGCTGTTCCAAAATCTAGGCACTTATACGTAAAAAGCTCTTAGGCGAGAATTTTTAGTAAGAGCAAACTTCAGTCAATCCTGATGCTGGTCATGATACTGGCGAAGGCTACCTCTAAATAGCAAAGTGCACTTGCAAACGAAAAGGTTTGTGAATTCAGGCCGTGCTCTCTAAAAAAATATAAGGGGTCATTCAGTTCTGCCTGAAGGGTGAAGCAAAGCTGTAGCAAGATCTAGCATTCTGTCGATGCTCCTTCTGCTGTGCTCTAACTATACGCAAGGGAGACATCTTGGGGCGACGCCGCTAGTGACGTAACTGTTGCTGGGCAGCTCGAACAGTGCCCTGGCTGCTACTATGCGTCTCGCAATGTTGGCGTCATGAGCAACGCCGCTACTGCAGGCGTTGCAGGCGTCCAACCTCTCGATGGTGCATGAAAAGCTGTGAGCGTTTGTAGATTGAAATGTGCTGTCGATGCCCCACAGAAAATTACACGGCCGACGTTGGTGTATAAGTAGTGCTGCTCAGAGGCACCCTTTCCAGCTCCGTGTCAGGTCTGTTGTTATTGTTCCCTTATGACCTGGCGTTCAAACTGATCGTAAGGGTGCTCGTTTGTACGTTTGTCCGGCCTCTGTCAAGGGTGCGCCCGCTTGGTTTTGCCTTCGTAGCCAAGTGCGCTGCATGCCTCTCGCGTTTCTGGTAGCATTCCAACCCTTCACGCGCGGACCGCGCATGCACGGTCGATAGCTTGACACGATGGTGACGTCAATGGCGCGAAGGCACTTTGACTGTACTAAGTGTAATAGGTACTGTCACAATCTCACTCTCAGCGACAGCTCCACACGGGGAAGTGGAGGCCGATCTCGAAGGCTATGCTGTTGCTTACTGCAGGAGACGTGTGCGATTGCAGTAACCGCCACCTACTGCATCGGAATAAAGAGCCTTTCCATAGACGAATGCAATTTGATTCTTGGCGGGGACGATCTCAGCTCGTTTTCAAGGGGAGGGCTTCTGAGGTCGAGGCCGCCTTGCCCATAGTATATGTTTCAAGTTAATTAATCCTCTCGCCTCCTTTGACAGCTGAAACTATAGATTTTCATGACTGTTGTTTCTGCAAAATAGCTAACTCGCTTCATACTTCCGTGCCACTGATAGTAATCTTGCAGTTTCTGTTCCTTGTTCTTGCCGACCTCTTCTGTCATTAATGACCTTACACGCAAAAACAGGGAACAGCGTTTATGGAGCAGCAAAACGTTCCCTACCGAGACTGCGAGGTCCTCTTTCTGTTGCTGCTGCTTCTGGTGCTACAATTCCAGTATTTGTAGCTCCGTGCTACACTCCGATGGATGCAAATTTTTCCTTTACGTCAACCTTCTTCCGCCGTGCGGGCTTGCGAAGAACTGATTTGGCTGCTTCACTATTTCTAGTTGCAATATTTTTTCTACTTGTGGCACGATTCCTTCGACGCATATCACAAAGAAGAAAAGCATGGAAAGGCGGGTCTTTCAACCAGACGGAGGTCCGGTTGGCTATTGTGCCCAGCGAAAAGGAGACGAGTCATCGAGAGAAAGAAGGAAAACGGCAAAACAAGTAAGGCACTACACGCGAACCACGAAAACAACCTCTATTTCACGGCCTATTCTTATCTCTGAAACAAACGGAACACGGCCAGAAATGCTGCTGTTGCTGTAATTTTTCGCATCTTCAGTCTTCAAAACGAGTATCCTTTGCTATTGATGTGCAAATGGGCTAATTGGTTGTATTCTTTTTTCTTAAACACGAAGCCGAAAAAGCATCAGTGTTGGCTATGGTGCCACATTATGTGTAAAATTTCAGCCGCATTGAATTTTCACATCGACTTATTCCTGCTTATCCGCAGATGCGTGGAAGTTTATGTACACACTCCTACAAGCCCGTAATTGTCTAACGCGTCGTACGAGTGGAGAATGAACACCTATGGATGATTGGGGAAGCTTTGTGGGTGTGAACGAGCCTGCAATAGTTTAACAATACTACAGTGAAATAAAAAAAATTATGGGGTTTTACGTGCCAAAACCACTTTCTGATTATGAGGCACGCCGTAGTGGGGGACTCCGGAAATTTCGACCCCCTGGGGTTCTTTAACGTGCACTTAAACCTAAGTACATGGGTGTTTTCGCATTTCGCCCTAATCGAAATGCAGCCGCCGTGGCCGGGATTCGATCCCGTGACCTCGTGCTTAGCAGCCCAACACCATAGCCACTAAGCAACCACGGCGGGTCCCACAGTGAAATTCGGATTCCATATGTCCCAGCAGAATTCTCATCTTTTGTACGTGACAGTGTGAGCGCTTCTACAGCGAAGACCACTGCAACTGATTTCCTAGTACAACGAAGGAAGTGGGTATCTCCGACAGCTGATTTGTTACTACACAACAAACACACATAGCGGTGGCGCCGCCGCCTGTACCCCGCAACCGCCGTTGAGCGGCGGTGCATGTAACGGGACCTGGTCGACAAAACAAAGACTGCGCGGAAAGGTTCCTACTTCGCAGCAACTATGTTAGCACCTGATACCCTCTCTCGCACCAGACGAAAATAAAAAAAAAACACCGGCAGCGGACTGCACGGCTGAAAATATCGAAGAGCGGCAGAGACATTCTGAGAGCCACGATGCCATAAGGCAAGCAGCAATTGTACTTAAAAACAAAGGTTACGGCGCTAAGCAGACGAGGACAAAGTGAGACATAAACGGCATATGCGGGCGCCATTACGCGCAAAGATGGGTGCAGAATAACATAAGCGGTGTGCTTCACTCCGTATTTCTCAAAGTGATATAAAATAATGTTTACTTCTGTTTCATAGCGAGTGGTATGGCGTGCGATTTTTTCGACGAAGTGACCTTTATAAGAAATGGTTCCGAGCGCTTCATCGTAAGTACGTTTGACTGTATTACCTTGGCATAGGAGGAGACACTATGTTTTCACGCGCAACCGGAGCGCGGCTTTCCGGGCAGATCTGAGGTAAGTAGTAAGTGAGGCGCTATAAGCGAAGGACGCCTTGGCACTCGCACCACCAAGGCGATACATAATATCGTTGTCTACGTCGGAGAGCGCAGGCACCAGCGTACGTGTCCAGCAAAGCCACAAGTAAGTGCTTGAGAATTTCTTAGTTTCGTGACTATCAGTCTATTTGACGACCACTCAGTGTGCAATTTTAGGCTGAGGAAACTGTATACCTAAAACGGATTCTTTTTCCTTTACCAGGCTATCGAACCTTGCCTTTGACGTTCGCATGCTAATACCAAAAACTACTGCCCCAAATAGGTTATCTTCCTCAATGATTTGTAGGAGGTCATCTTCTGCGTTTCTCAACAGGACAGTATTATCTGCAAACCGTACGCTGCTGAGCTACTTTACGCTGACTATCGGGCCTAAACCTTCGCGATATAGAATGAGGAATATATTGAATCATGAAGCATGCAATGAATATGGTTGCATAGCTGTTTCGTTGCCTTGGCGGCCTTCAAATTCTGTGTTCTGACGCTTTTTTTTTCAAGAATAATTGTAGCAGTGCAATCTCTGTACATATTTCGTTAGATATTCACTCATACTTCATATATTCCTTGAATATGCACTGCTTTTATCGCTCCTTGTCGCTATTACTAATCAAAGACGTGTTAGTTTTCTATGACAGCCATACATAAACGGATGAAATCCACATATTTTTCATATGACTGGTTGAATACATATACGTGTGATCCTTCGTTTTATATTTTGAGCTTATTTTCTGGATTGATTGAAGCCTAGTGCTACCAAGATTAGTTTCAAAACTTTGTTAGTGGATGTTTTGTACAAGAGCAAAAGCAAATGAGCTAAGGGGTGTGTAATCATTTCATTATTTGCTGCATGCTTTCTTAGGAATTATATTAAGTCTGAATTCATCAAAGTCATTTACTTCAGAAAATCTGGAGCTGTAATTCATCACGATAAAGCATGCAGCTTTTTTAATGATTTCTAGATTGCATTTAATGTTGTAAAGTACAAACAGGGACTATGACATATGCCGTATTGTAAAGTTCTGGAACAAACCCGATCAGCTCCCATACGTTAACATTGCCCCATAACTCCGTAACCCCTACCGGAATGCGTTCAGCGCAGCGGGGAATCGAGCCCTCGAGTGCTACGAGTGTTTGTCAACAGCTGCTAAGCTAATATTAAATGCGCACTTTCGTTCACCTGTAGGTAAACCAAAATACTTGTGCAGGTGTTGAGAGTTCGTTGAAACCACAATAAGAAGACGTGCTTTTTAAATTATGTAGCTTGTGTAATCATAAGCTACATGCCACAGGACGCGCGTTTCTTGCCAGAAATCATAAGAAAAATGCAAAATGATTCTAAGGCATCCCTGCAGGTATGGAAAACTAGTTCGTCAGCTTTAGGTGGGTCGATTAGGCGTTGTTTCTTCAGGCGGGCCAGATGGCCGTCAAGCGATGTTTGATATCGACCCCTTCTGATCGTTCTATGGCCTGGAGTTGGAGGAACTTCTGTTTCTCCGCGAGCAAAAAACATGATTTTGCTTTATGCAAGCCTTGGGAATTTGACGGAACTTACTGCGGAAGTTGCGTCTCTTATGCGCCATTGAACGGAATCCATAGTATGATATAAATATCCGTCAATCATAAAAGTGATTCTCCCCTACTTATCTTTAAGTTTATCCTTTCGAACATGGTATAACCTGGGTAAAAAAATGTCACAAATTACTGTATGTAAAACTGCATGTTGTGAAATGCAGCGAAGCCAAAGAGTACTGAAGCAAAGTCGAAAAATTAAAAGGGGTGTCCGAGACGGCAACGTCGTATATTTGCTTGACACTCTAACAGGCAGTTGAACTTTGCCGCGCACAGCATATGGGAAGTGCATGAATGTACAGTCGCGAATGAAAGTGCTTAGACCAATGGTGCCACGAGAAAAATGTTTTTTTCTTCGAAGCCGGAGCCCTGCGCCTCAAATCAATGGTTACAGCCCTCATGTGCATGTTCCATCAATGCGATGCATTGAAGCGATTTCATGTTTCGTAGCTGCACTGGGTGAAATTTAAATTTTTCGCTGGTACCACAGTCTTCAAACTTTTGATCGCGTTTGCAAATGATCATTGTTCGGGCTCGTCCGTTTATAAGGTTTCTCTTTTGATGCTCAGTGTCTTCCACATTCATCTCGCGGGAGGATGATATAGTCATGAAATCACTGAGCAGCAAGTCGGGCTTCCTCATCCTCGTGGTGTTGGCTGCAGTGTTTAGCCTGGCTGCCACCCAGTTCGGCTACGAACGTGAACTGGGATTCGCCTACGGCGGAATCGGCAGAGAACTCGCAAGCTACGGCCGAAGCTTTGGAATACACGGACGTGGACTTTGAGGCTACAGCAGGTTCAGCCACGGAGTCTATGGCTGAGCTTCGAATTACTTCGCTGTCTGTTAATATATGTAGCACTGGCAAGAACGACTTCGTAACTCCATGGAGCACTCGGCTGTAAAGAAATAAATTATCTGTACTGCTATGTTCCCATCCCATTTTTCTTGTTTTACTTCGAATGTGTGATTGTTACACTGAAAATTTGAAGGCGAGCGCTCAAATACCCTTGCTACATGTTTCTCCTAAAGTTGAGATCTTGACTTCCATGGTCGCCTAAAACATACAGCGCACGACGATAACTGAGTTAACAAGTAAAATATCTTGCTTGCCGAGTGAGCTGGTAACAAAGAAATTTATAATGGTCGTATTTTTTAACTGTTCGCGCTAGTATGCATTCATTCAAGTACTTAATTCAAGCGTATGCAAACGAAATATATTTAGGTCATTTGGAAAACGTGACTTTTATTCTACCAGGGGCTTATTAGTCACATATTGTGACGTCTGTAACCTAGCTTTTTAATTTCAACAAAATGATTGGCAATTATGTATAATATGAAATGCAAATTCCCCAAAGAATACTTTAACACAACTGGCACCCCCGAAGCCGAATGCGGAAGATGTGGGTATAGCTATAACCTGCAGCAAATTACCCTTTCGCCTATTTTCATTTCTATTTATCTTATTACTTCTCAGTTTCACATAAGCAAAGCAGTTAAATTTCTTTATCCTTAATTTGGCTTCGTTCTTTGTTGCTTTGTATGATAATTGTGGCTATAACAAAAAAAATTGCTAATCGAAGCCCTTCGTTCTTCTCTCTCACTGCATAGCGAGGGCCCGGAATTAGACAGTATTGATGTCATGAGGCCGCTTACGATGACTTTAAAGCACTCAAATTCGTTAAAGGTAAATTTTGATGCAAGGCGCTGGATGCTTTCCATTTAGGAGCGTCCAGTGACTCAATTTTTGTCTTTTGTCTTGGGTTACGTGATCTTCTAGTGCACCATGGCAATTTTATTATGCACCTTTCGATAACGTTCGCCAGGTCAGCAGGACAATCTTTGCGTGACTTAACAACGGCTGGTCATGTGCGCCTGAAAATTATCTTCGTGAGGTTTAAGTTTGCCGAAATATGCCAAGAAACCCTGTGACATTATGTACATTTATGAGACGCCCGTACAGCTGACATAGTGCGTAGAATGCACAAATCAACACTTTAAGTATTCCATTTGTACAACGCCTTTTCAAAAGCACGTGTTCAGCATCTACGCAGATTTCACGGACTTGCGCCTCGTCGTGAATGTGTCATTTGACATTAAATTACAAACAACCTGCGTGTTAGTAAACAAGAGACATGTGACTTCGCTATCAGGATGCCGCCAGTAAACACTTTGTGATCTAACTGGTCGAGCCACTTCCGTTTGTGGCCGCAATCACGTGCGACTTAGGCAGTTTCCCTATACAAATGTTCGTTTTACTATAGAATCCCACATGACTGTTAGAATCAACCGCTGCGTGGCATACTCATTGGTGGGCCCATCTTTGTACGAGATGATAGCATGAGGATGCCCAGAGGCAAGAGCTGAGGAACATGATGAATTTTACTGTAAGGCATGAAGCGCCGAGACGTTTTTTTACACGAGGGTCAGCAAGGAAATGCCTTTTTAACAGCGCGATCTGTTACAAAGATGTAGGTGTTCTGTCTGGAACACATGTATAGGATATTACTGCATCATTTAAAAATGAAAGTGTGCAACAGCTAGCCTTCAAAACTCCCCGTGTGCCTAGCCTTTCACTCCTTTCCAAAAATGCAGACTGCACAAGGAAACAGCACTGTTGACTGGATAAAAGAGCAAAGAAAACGAGCATCGCCCATTTCTGAGCTGAGCCTTTTGCTCCTCGACGCGGTTATGGAAAACAGTGATTGCGCGTGGCCATGAAGACAGCGGTGTGTTTACATGGTATAAGTGCCGCACGTGGCGGCAGTTTTATTACCACGAACGCGTCACTCAAGGCTGCGATATAGTAGGAAAGTCCGGATAGCAGTTCTCATTTAGAAGTGTGAGCTCACTACCGAATGAGAATGCAGGTGTTGAGAAAGGGACATGGGGCGGACATTTTTCTTACGTCCTAGAGGTCAGAGTGGTTGTGTGAAAGATTCGGTTCATGTCTCCTTTGACGCCGAACTAGTTTGTGTCATTGTACTAACGCGCTGCATACGAATCAGGACAAATTGTCCCTGTTTGCGAAACTCAAATATAGGCAATAACTTCTGCTACCTAGAAGGAAAGGCCGTACACGAGCCTGCATCTTCTATCGTGCACGTGCTGCTTGCATCTGGCTGCATTTATCTCGTGTAATTTAGGGTGTCTTCTTCTCTTTTATGAATAGGTCGTTCCAAGCGGCTCGAAATGTTGAGTGGAGATGCTAGCTGTGAATGTGCGGATAACGCAGAAAAAATAATAAAATCAGTGAATGCATGCATGAAAGAACAAACCGCGGAATGAATGAATGAATAACTGGCTGAATGAATCTCGGTTTAAAAGGATGGCTTTGTGACCCTGCTACGGCTTATGCTGGCGCATGGAAAGATGGGAGAGAGCCTAATGAAAAATAAAGCCGCCGTGACCGGTTCCACAGGTAACAGGTAAAATACCGTAAGCGCCAGCGCATTTGGCCATCCTGCTCATGCGTCACTCACTTGTTCAGCAAGTTTGTGATTCGATACCAGCCTACCAACTGAATTACCAACTTGCAGAAGTTGCCCCACCCTACTTAGCTTTCCAACCAAATTAATCATTTCTGGCAGCCGTTTTGCGACCAACATCGCCGCTAGACCCCTACGACAAGCTGGTCTGAAAGCGCAATAAAGCATGCTCGCCCCTGATTGTGTTCCTTAAAGATAGCATTGCCGTCGCGATGGTTTATTAAGGATAGGCGGCCACTGCTTCCTGCCTACATAGATCTTACATCATCCTGTCTTTTTTTTCTCTTTTCACGAGGCACAATCGTAACCAAGAAGCCATTTTCGAGCCGAGCTGACTCTCAACTTAAGTTACGTAGTTATTCATGTCGAGCTAGCATGAAACTACCAGCATTATGTGGAAGTGCGCATGGATAGTACCCCTGACGGACTACTCCACGTGTGCAAAAGAGCCACGCCGAAAAACGCAATGCTCTTGTTGTTGACTCAAAAGCATCTCTGGAGCTTGTTTTTAAACCTAGGCTTATGCCTGACGGGCACGCCTGGCGATCAAACGTGCAGAAAATAGTGCGCACAAGCATTTTAATACATCCGTCGAGTTAGCCACGGAACTGCTTCGGTAACGAGATGTAAGCGATGGCTATTACGTATTAGGCGACCTTGCGGAAAGGACAGTTCTACACGTTGTTGATCCTTGATTTTCTATTTTCAGACAACCAAGCTTCGCTTCCGTCACATTCCGTTAGAAATTACCAGACATTGATTAACAATTATCTTTTGTTGGCTACGCGAACATATCGGCGCAGCAGCCAACTAGGCGATTGACTGTCTCGCACGCGAAGCATTGCAGTTCAGGCCAACAGAGAAGACTCCTCAGAAAGCAAAAAGAGTGATGAAGTAGCTCATAGTAAGACACTTCCGTTCAGTGTGGTTTGCACCACACCAACCTTCTGTGAATAAATGACTTCAGAAAACTCAAGTTGCCTTCATTTATTGCATCTACACAGGGCCAGCGGAAATTCTAGCGTGGCGCTGCAAGACAGGAGCAAGCGCGTCTTAGGTGTGTGCACTGTGAAGCTCTTGGTGACATCGACCATTATTTGATAGAGTGCCCTGAATTTGACGCACAGCCTCAAATGTCAGTTTATGTGCTCAGGCGCAAGGTGTCCCCACGATCAAACGCAAATGACTTTGTGTTTCCGCGAGTGCACTGGATATTTGGAGACAGTTGCTTCGCCTCGTTCTAAAAAATCGTTTGTGATAAAGAGATGTACAGTGTGAATGGTGAGCCGTGTGGGTCGACGTGCTATGCTCCAGTTGCAACCGATTCTCGTTATCAGTGTTGCGTTGCTGTGCAGATGTCCTTCAGCTAATGGATGACACGTGACTCCCCGGCTTCCGATCCTAATGCAGTTGATAAGTGGGGCTCGAGCGCAGCAATTGCCCGCAACTTTAGCAATGCTAGGTCCGCCTGCGGCAGGCAACACTTCTTCTCCGCAGTGCTTTTACAAGCGCCGTTTTAATCCACGTAGAGTCTTCAGCGTGAGCAGCATACATCATAAAGAGTTACGCTAGCTTGTGCACCTAAAGACGCGTGAGATGCGCAAACATTGCAGGGCAGTCAATCCATGCGGTTTATGTGCCCCTTCTTTTTCACGCGGTGAATAACAAGCGTTCTTTCGTTCGCGTGTTTTTCCTTCTTCCCTTAGTGTGGCGAAACGCCTTGCTTTCAGCGACCTCGCCGAAGTGACTGTTGCTGAACTGTATCCTAACAACTTATGTATTTCACAATTTGGCCTTGTCCTGCTCTCTCAACATGGCCCTTTAAAGCTTCTTTATGGGCGAGTTGGTGCATTCTTGATTTGGAACAAGCTAGCACATTTATGCCTACGCATCTGCAACTCTAAACAAAGAGGTTGTCAGGTAAAACATGACAAGCCGCTCTTCAAGTGTCCCACAGGAGTGGTCTATGATATTCCTTTGAAGTGTGGAAGGCCTTATGTCGCCCAAACCGGCCGCTGCATCGATGACCGCTTGGGGGACCATGCCCCAAATTTAAGTGATTTGAAGGAGCAGTACGCGCATTCGGTCGCGCACATAATTAAAAGCAGAGGTTGCGAGGCTGGGTTCGGAGAGAGAAAGATTCTCGGTAAGAGTACCCACACGACGGCACGCGCCAGTTTGGAAGCATTCCACATAAAGAAATATGGCAGCAAGTGCGTAAGCACGTCCTCAGTATTGTCATTTGCTGCACAGCTGGAATTTTTAGAAGCGACCGTTCGCCGAATTGACTGTCTGTTAGTATCTCTTGCCTTTTTCTAGTCTTTATTCTCAGGTTCTGTATCTATTGATTGCCGGCACGTACGTTCGTTGATGCGCAATGTCATTTTTTCTCCAATTGTCCTCGGTCCCTTCCACTTCAACTCTGCCCTTCGCCTTATATAAACGTTTAAACGCCCAACCGCTGGGGTACAAATACTCGTCGAATGTCGTACATCGCCGGCCAAGGAGATGATAGTCTCTCACTAGCGACATGCGCTGCGCACTAAAAGCGGGACACTCAAAGGTGCTGAAGTGCCTCGCAGCAGACACAAGACGTACACGATGGACTGGCCACACGTCCTTGTCTATATAAACGTTCGTGCACATTCACGCAGCCAACCCTTAGCTTGAGTAGTTGCACTCTAGCGCGGCCTGGCAAGCCTCGACCGCGAACACTGGGCGGGAACGTTCCATTGGCGAAACGCTGGTCTTGATGCTGCTTGAGTAGGTGGCGACGAATCAGCAGACGAGCGTCGTCAAGCTTGCACAAAATTTCTTAGCAGTCACAGTTGTTATGAGCGCAAGTTGAAGCCAGTCGATCAGCCTCTTCATTTCCGGCGATTCCTACGTGTGAAGGTATCTATTGAGCAACGAGAGATACCCCACGCGATGAAACTTTGCTTGCAGAGTCAGTAATGCTGCGCACAACTGGGCAATCAATCTCACTGCACTATAACATGCTAAGGGCAGCGCGGGAGTCCGTAAAAATGGCAATCTTCGATGTAGTTAACTCTTTTTGCACGTATTTCAGTGCAACATTAATCGCTGCTAGCTCCGCAGTTGTGGACGAAGTTGGATGAGATATTTGAAAGATACGCCTTATTTGTGTCGAACGGCAGAAAAAAGCTGCGAAGGCGCCTTCATCGTCGTTGTGTACAGATGCATCTGTGAATACTTGAAGATAATCTGCAAACCTTTTGAACATGTGAGACTGAGCCAATTGGAATATTGCCGAAACAGGTATGTCAGACTTTTTGTGAATGTCAGAGATTGTGAGGTAAATGGGGAATACATGTTGCGTGATATCTTTTGGAAGCGGAGGCGTAACTGAACCAGCATGTTCAGAAATGTCAGTGATATTCATAAAAAATGCCGCCATTTTTCTAATGTGAGATAATAACGGGCGGGGAATGAGACGATCAAGGAACGATTGACCATTGGATGCACGGTGCAGACGCTCAATATGATATAGAGTTCTCTGCTCTGCTTGCAGCCTCACGGGTAACTGATGCGCTTCAGTGACTAATGCAACAGATTGCGCCTCACGAGGTAATCAAAGGATTAATCTAAGGGCAACGAACGCGATGATATCTTTCCAGTTGGGCCATCAAACTAGGTGGTATGTTCAGGAATGGTAACAGATACATGATGCCTGGGAGCACAGATGAATGGTACACCCGGAGAGCCGTTGTTTGGTCGCAGCCAGCACCTATAGCAGTCAATGCGGCCCCATCCTTAAGGAGGGGATGCGATTTGCGTCGTACAAATTTACCGGCAGGACGCCAAGAGATGCGATCATCCACCATTAACCCCAAATAACGGTGTTGTCGCACTAAGCTTATAGGCGAAACGCCTATAAGCTGTCAAGGTACAGGTCAAGGTACAGTCGGCTCATCGTTCGACGAGTGCGTTGTTTAGGGTGATATGCTATTGCAGCTGACTTAGCAGGTGATATGAGCAGGCCAGCTTCACCCAAGTACTCCGAAGTAGCGTCTATAGCTCTTTGCGAGTTTGCACGAAGCCGCGGACCTAAGTGCGAAGGACCGCTTATCCACAAAGCAATGTCATCTGGTTAGACAGCTATGCTCACAGGGAAGCCACTATCCCGAGGCAAACGACCTGGAAGCGTGGCGAGTACGGTGTTAAACAAAAGCGGCGATAAAACGCTGCCCTGTGGGACACCGTAATTCTCATTTCGGTGCTCACTAGTTACTCCTCCGACACGCACTTTCATCCGGCGCTCCGATAGAAAATTATGCACAAAGCGGAGCAGACGACCCAAAATTCCCGTGGTTGCAAGAGCGAAAATAATAGCCTTATGCGTAACTGGATCGAAAGCTTGCTGTTTGTCTAGGAAGAGCATGTAGGCGGAATGCTTGTTTCCTTTAGCAAATTCGAGCGCTGAGACAAGGTCTGATATGCTATCCAGAGCTGAACGGCGGCGACGAAATCCATTCATGACATCATGGAAAAAATTCAGCTTCTCTAGCCTCACATCTATGCGAAACAAGATCATTCGCTCCAATAAATTGATGATATATGAAGTTAGGGATATTGGCCGGAATGTCTTGAGGTGTCTTCCAGGGTGCCCGGGCCTTAAAATTGGTATCACCACGGACGATTTCCATTTAGCAGGGATTAGACCGGTTCTCCATAGTTCATTATACTCGTTCAATATACTGTCATGAAAACTTATCAACGTTCCACAATGCTTGATACGTCACACTATCATCACTTGGAGCAGTGCGGCGTTTGGAAAGGCTCAGCGCGTGTCGCAGCTCCTCAAGAGTGAAATCTGCCTCGTCTATCTGGCAGGCTGGATCGTAGGAAGCGGTTATAGTAATAATCGTCATCATTACCACCATCATCATAATCAGCCTGGCAACGCCCACTGCATTGCAAAGGCCTCTCCCATACTTCTCCAACTACTCCGGTCATGTAGTAATTGTGGCCACGTTGCCCCTGCAAACTTCTTAATCTCATCCACCGACCTAACTTTCTGCTGCCCCCTTCTACGCTACCCTTTTCTTGGAATCCAGTCCGTAACCCTAATGACCATCGGTTATCTTCCCGGAGTAGGAGAACGGAGATGATAAAGACTCACACCAGCTAGCGCCGCAGTAAGACCTCGCTTATTCTTGCAGCATGCTCGGACTATGCGCTATTAAGAACAGACATGTCTTTAACCCAACATCGAGCACTGCTTCGGACGTTCGCGCAGTCCGCAGCGGGTCGCACGAACACTCGACAAATGTGATTGACGCTATACGGTAGACTGTTATACTAACCGAAACTACTTCATTCGGCGGTGGGAACCTCGTCCAACAAACAAAGTATAGGTAAAACGTATTTAAAAATGAGAAGTTGAACTGTTGTCAAAAGAAACAACAGAGCTTATTCCACAGCAGAATGACACCAATGCTGTTAGGATTGTCTTAGCTTTTGTAACCACTCATTTGCAATAAACCAAAGCGTAGAATTAGCGTGAGAATGCTGCAGCAAGGTTACATTTATGAATCGAATTTTCAGAAATAGACAACTGGTCTCCGAGCCCGATTGTAGGCTCAAACACTCACGCACACATCCCGTTGGGTGCTACGTCCGGGTCAACGTGAGCAGACGCTCCGGTGTTGCTAACATAATTTGCTTGAGTACGGCTCACAGAACTGTTTTCCACCTTGAAGGTCCTGCGTCGTACTCAATATGACGCGAGCAGGCAAACAACCACCAGAAACTGCCGCCGAGCGTATATCTGGCATAGAAGGAGCAGCACTCGCTCAAGCGAGCATGTCGGCTGTCTATAGATGGCGCCAGTGCCTATGCAATGCGGCGGCGCCCATGAAAGAAAGGTGGTCCATAAAAAGTAAAAACTCCTGCGGTTCGTCTTTTTTGCTGAATCACAGTAGAGCCGCGTTGTTGACAGAAAATGCGACAAAACTGTGAAGTGATGAGAAACAAAGTGTTTTCACTGTATTCATTTTTAGATGCTAATATGCTGATTGGCATATACAGCGGCTAATTTTCTACCGACATGGTACATCAGCCCTTTCTTTAACTTCTTTACAGTTAAGTAAGATTCATCCAATAAGCAAAACAACAGATCACTTTCAATTTCTAGGGATGCATACGATGATAGCTGGCCAAAAAACAGAGAACTTGCACTAGGATGAATGAGTACGAAATTGCGAGTTTATATGTTTACTTGTTAATAAATCTGACATTATTTCGTCAACCAAAAATACAAGGAAATGTCACATTGGTATATCACGCGTGTAATTAATGTTCCAAGATGTTGTAGAATCGTAAAGCAAATTAAAACATATCGAGACACACTACGCTTTGGACAACGTTAAACTACTTAGAAACAGGGCATTAAACTCTGAGGCACTTGCGGCGACGATATCTACTTTATTGCTACGTTCAACTGCAGTATGGAGCATTCCGTTATGAGAAAACGTTGGTAATCAGGTATACCTTTAATATAACAATAAACAGACGGTTGAACACTTTGCTTCTTCATGTGCTGCCAATTCTGCTGCTGCTTCTACTGTTATAATTACCTTGACGCCTACTTCTGCGCACAAACAGAGTATGAACTGCTACTACTGGCTCGGAAACTACATACTATAGTAACTGAAACTAAGTAGTGGCAGGTAGTTTTGAAACAGTGGAGACGATTACTAGCACTACTGGCAGCACGGTCGTGAAGTTCCTATTTGGGGCATACCAATGTGTGCGATTATCAAAAGGTGCAACAGGCTTGGGCGAGTTGGTTCATCTGGACAGTTTTCACAGAAACTCGCTGAACACGAAAACAAAAAGCGAAGCGCCCGTCCAGTCGTATGCATTCCTTTCGTTCTTGCGCTGAGCACGATTTTATGAAAACTATCAAAAGGTGCTTCGAACAGGTGTGCCTGACTAGGTAAACAAAAACAAAATGGAAGCAATGTGGGGTGCATGCGATACATTTTCTCACAAGTTTACCAAATCTACATAGTGTGACCGTGCAGCAGCTAGTGTGAAACCATAACCGCAACATATTTTAATGATGAGACATTCTGTTCAGCCACTTTCGTGTGATTCAAGCCTTTGTTTTCGGTGATCTTGTTTACTGTGTAACATCTGATTGAGAAGCTGACATCAGTCCTTCCTCACGTACCCTGGTTTGCGTAGTCTCAAAACTAGAGATCACAGTTTTCACAGAATGTTGTACTTAGCGCTGTTCAGAATTATTTCTTACACTGTGCACTATTATCTACGTGAACGGCAGTGCTAATTCAGTTCGCGAAAATGGAGGCGCGTTTGCTACACTGTACAACACCAAAAAACATAAGCAGGCGAAAGAAAGGAACGCGCACGTTGTGCACACAACAGTACCGATACTCACTATCGATCGTTATCGCACCCTTACACTAGCGCTGCTTGAGTGTTCGAAAGGCGGAAGTGAGAAGAATCCAGAATGAGATGATTCACACATCTGGCCTTTCGAAGGAAGCGAACTGCCGAAACGCACGTGTACCGTGCATTGAGGTACGCCAAAGATCCCTCGGTGGTCAAAATTAATCTGGAGTTCCTCACTACGGCACGTCTCATGATGAAATTGTGCTTTTGGCACGTAAAACGTATGCTGCAAACAGCAATGTCTACTAGCTACCCCACGTGTCACTGCCGCGTTTTGATTCTTGACGCGAAAGGGCCTTTCCCGACAGATCACCGCCCCTCGATTAGAGAACGGTTTGGAGGTGAAGGCCGCTTCGGCACGTGTGCGCCGGCGCTGCTATAAAAGCGCTTGTGGTGTTCCAAGACACCGCACACCCTTCTACACAGCCATTGCAAAGAATCGCAACAGGTGAGTGTTGGTGTCTAGATTGCAAGATATTGAGAGGCAGGCATTACTTAACCCTGCTTACTCGGTTATTTGTACACTCACTTCAAAGACTCTTAGGTGCTGTCAGGGTTTCGAGTGATTTATCAAGCGACTGGTATCAAAATATGAGGGCCTGTGCACTGATTTTCACAAATAAAACAAAATACGCACACAATTATTTCCCTATAAGTTGTTGTGGTATCACTCGTAATGTGCACATTTGGAGGTAACTAGCACTCATTTATTCCCATTTAGACCTACACCACCCAATTTTTACCCAACCTAGTTGTTCCTGCTGTCTTTTAAACCATGCACTTCAATGCTTTAAAACATCATGTGCTATTCGTACCACGCTTATTTGGAACACCCAAGAATGAAAATACTTATGTCTAGTAGGGAAACTAGGCCGAGAGACAGAGAAAAGGCTGTATAGACAGGCAAATAGGTTAACCAGAGGTAGTTCGGGTTGGCTACTCTGCACGGGGGGAAAGGTTAAGGGTGATAAAAAGAGAAAAAGAGTGGAAGGGGGAGATAGAGAGAAAGAGAAACGAGCATGCACCAAACGCATACACTATAGAGCGGTAGGGGACGGCGTTCTCAAAATCTATTCTGAAGGCCCGTGGACCGCAGGAACCTTAATAACGCGGGTAAGGCCTACAGCGTGGATGTACTTTGGGAGCACTGACATAAAGCTTTGAGTTCTGATAGTGGACGATTGTCCAATTGGTCCAGTACTCTGCACATCGCTTGTCTCTGGGCACTATATCGCGGGCACACACAAATAATATGTGCGAACGTCTCATCGCTGTTACATGTCTCGCACATGGGGTAGTTAGCCATTCCAATAAGGAAAGCATATGAGTTCGTCAATTCAACGCCTAGCCGCAGACGGTAGAGCATGGTCTGTTCACGTCGTGGTAACCCAGGCGGTAGGTGCATCCGTATGTCCGGACACAACGAACGCAAATGACACATGGTGACAACGTTCGAGTCGCACAGGGACAAAGCACATTCACGGGACATCTATCGCAGAAACTAGGGCGAGTTGGAGGAAGTTCATGGATGGCAAGCAGCAGTGCTAACTAGACGAGGACGAAGGAAGGACTGTGTCAATTTCAGAAATAAGCTTGTGGCGGGAAGCCTAGCTATCTAGCAGAATTATGCTGCAATCGTTGAGGATGAGAAAGTGTTCGTGTTTTCTTGATCACACTGGGAAATGCATCCTGTGCACAGCGAGAAAGAGATTTCACATCTCAGCTAGTTTCACGTACTTTTCCTTATTATTGCAGATGAACGCAAGCATGATCTCCCTGAACAGCAAGTCACTCCTCGTCGCCGTCGTTATGCTGGTCGCCCTGTGCAACCTTGCATCAGCCCAATTCGGCTTCGGACGTGGGTTCGGACGTGGCTACGGTGGCTTCGGTAGCGGATATGGGGGTGGCCGAGGATACGGCGGATACGGGGGATACGGTCGTGGATATGGAGGCTACGGAGGTTATGGCCGTGGATTCTATGGCTGAGCTACACTGAACCAGAACTGTTGCAACTACAACAAATCACTACCTCAGATCAGATGAAATTTCCTCGGAACCCAGCGTTTTCGACTTCATGTCTCATGAATGTCAATAAATTATTTATTATGTTTGGACTGATCACTGCTTTTTATCTGTTTCATTGACTTGATTGGGGAAATTTCGTGCGGCAGTTTTGAGCGAATGTTACACAACTTTGTGCGGTGTCCACTCGACACCCGAAACATTCAAATAAGCGGTTGTGATTCCTTACTTTTGAAATGGTACAGTTTCCTAGTACTACGAGACATGAATGCCACTTAAATTCGGCGGTGAAGGGCAGCCCCCCCCCCCCCCCCCTGGATACTTGCCTGGTGCAGGCAATAAGATGACCACAGATTTTCTGCAGATAGCCATAAGACACTGCACGTTATCCTGCGTGAGTAGGAGCCATAGGTTTACGCATCCGCGTGCCAACCTTACCTGACAAGTGCTAAGTCGCATTTGTAATGTTAATTGTTAATATTAGGTTTAAAGAGAACTAACTCAACTATGACAGCATTCAAAACTTTCACTCCCTTGTCAAAAAGACATTCAAATATGCAAATTGAATACAGTGCACTCACACATTTATTAGCGATTTCTAAGTATTGTGCACTATAGATCTATTTCCGTAATCCGCGCTGACTAGATGCAAAAAAAATTACGGCCATTCGATTTCTAAAGCAAACTAACTTAACACAGGCACTACGAGCTGCATCGTTTACGACAAAGTTTTTATCTGACGCTGAATCTCTCTGACAACCGCCGCAAATCTTGTTACCTCCGACACACGCCGTGCGGACTGAGAGGTTCGGTTGCTATGCCGCACCTAAGTGACGTACTTCGAACATCGCGGTGGTGCTGATGGCGAGTCTGTAAATGCAGGTCGACCGTCTGTGTAGTTTTTCTCAAAATAAAAAAATATGCAGGTCCCACGCTCTGTGAGAATCGATGTAAGCGACGCTTCATCTGCTGTTTACGTTCATTGACGTAACTAGACGGTGATTATTGACGGCATACGACAGTCGTGACAGTATTAGAAATGTTATCTTGCCTGCTCCGCTTGTGTTTGTTCTTCTTGCTCTGCTGGATGCTTTATGCGAGCCTTCGTCTCTTCGGCACTAAGTGCACGCTTCGGCGCACTTCTGGGTTGTAGCGTTGTAGCTCACAAAACTTCTTCCTCTCTCTCTCTATTTCCTCGCTAACTTTCTCCCCACCTCCTCCCTCTGCTGTCGTTGATGTTTGGGGTGAGCATGGAGACAAGCGTGGCAGCTCCTGCCCAGGATTTTTGTGCAGTCACGCCTATAGTTAGGCGTCCAGAAGGCATTGTACAGATGCGACGGGGTGTAAATCTTGAGGCAAGCTTCTCGGGTCGTCCTTTCTTTGCGCTACACTCCTGTCGTGTACTGAGGTCATGCAGTGTCGCAGAAAATCAGGTGTCGATGCCGCGAGCGTCGTTTGGCGAATAATCATTGTGAACCACAATCGCGCAGGCCCTCCACGTGGCGCATACCTTGTCTTACTTCCTTTACAAAGTTGTTTCTCGGAATTTCGAGAACGACAGCTTATAAACAAATGTCATGAAACAAAACATGGACAGCGGACGCCTTTATGGTTTTTGTGATGTGGCCACGTCTCGACCACGTCCTGACGTGGCCGGCGTTAGCGGCGTGCAGGGCCATAGCAGCAGCAGCAGCAGGGAAAAGTTGAAGAAAGAGGCAAAGAAAGCTTCGCTTTAAAAACAGGAAGTTCATATCAACAGTTCCACCTCAATAAATATTTTATTCGATTTCGTAGTCGTGTCCTACAAACATCAGCATAATGACAGGACATACAGTGAGACGATACAGGCGATCCTCACATCAGCCGTAGAATCCACGACCGAACCCGCCATAGCCGCCCAAGCCGCGGCCGTATCCTCCTCCAAGGCCTCGTCCGTAGCCGCCGTAGCCTCCGATTCCGCGGCCGATGCCTGCCCCGAAGCCACGTCCGATGCCTCCTCCATAGCCGAGCTGCGCAACCGCGACGCTGCACAATATGGCGAGCACCGAGAGGGCGAGGAGGAATGACTGGCTGCTCACGGAGGTCATGGTCCTGTAAGCTGCTGTCGAGTGAGAAGACCAACGCGGGATATCAGCGGTTAATTCACACCTATATTTAACCCGTACATCGTGGAAGTGGTCAAAATTTAACAGCATTTATAACATATGCGTGCGCCTCTGAGGCACATGTGGGTTTCAGCAAAGTGGCCTGATTGAGCTAATGTTTTTCAGATACATTCAACGACCGAGCACAGTACATGCCAAAATGCAAGTTTCTGCGTCGGAAGGTTTGTCTGTTTTTTTCGTTACGGGCATGCCTATTGCAACGTGTCGAGGTAGTGTATCCACTGCGCGGAAACACCGTTTTGTTAGGGAAAATATGTGCATTCAATATCATTACTGCGTTAAGAAATCACGATGACAATGGCTTTCATATTAGGCTTGTTTGCACTTCGTAACCTAGAGGAAAAATCAATTGGGGGAATGCTGTAACTGAAGCACAAGATATAAGATGATTATTTTTTTGCAGGTGCTCATCTTCTGCCATATTTTGTTTCGACCTGATACGTGATAATTGCTACAATAAATACTTTAACCGGTGGTTACATGACTCCTGTATTTCAATTCGTGAGCAGTGAGTCTCTTTAGAATGCTTATTATTCCGATCTGCTTCATCGTACGAGGCAAACCGGTCAAAATGTTAATAAGGCTGGGCTTTGTAAAGTTGTAAACCGCACCAAAGTGCGGCACCCCGAGTGTGTAGATCAGTGGTTCTTAGCGACTGCAGATGGCAAAAATTTGTTCACCAGAAATAAAGAAAAAGAAAATAAGGAATACATAGAAGGTGTTCGAACAGAAATATAAGTGACTAATCTCAATGGAAGGCACACAAGACAAAACTTCCAGTTCACAACGACACCACCCTACTGACATATTCTAGCGAAACAGTAAGGCACTGTGTACGATACCGTGGGCAAACAGTCGCATATCACCTGTTGACTGTCTGTGCCAGTGGCTGTAAAGAGTGCTGTAATTTCGAGCAGGCAAACACGTGTTTACATAGCGCTCTAATTGCACACATGCCTCTTTCTCTCTGCCTGCGTCACGCCAAGTTCTCCACGTTGAAGTGCGACGGGGAAGCCCCTTTCCCATTGCGAGTGCGAACATGTCGTCAGCTGGTCGGAAACAAATTCCAATTCCATTCACGCTAAAGGGAGAGCCCCGTTTATAGCCGGAATAGACGCTATGGCTGCGTTGACCTTGCCTGCAAGCATACTGTCACCCTGGAAACCTGTTATTTTTTCTGTCTCCCACCTAACACTGCAGTGAGTCACTTCTGACGTCGTTTTATTTCGGTCTGCGCGAAAGAAAACATTAACTAAAACGAAGACGTGCAGGTACGTGAAGTAAAATTTTGATACCTCGGGTAAATAGCCGTCATGAATAACGCAACGAATAGATTTAGTTTTACCGCGTTATCAGTTTCAAATGAGCCATTATTAAATCAAAGTCTATGGGCGTCCATCATCTCAGTTCGATGAGTTCGTGGTGGTCACTCGCCTGTGGCTTCCACCTGAAGTTGATACATGCTGTAGACGTCTTCGCCTATAAGATTCCCAGCCACTGCAAAGGCTCCGCGTTTGAAAATTGAGCCAGACGAAGTCCCGCACGTTAAACGCGCCTGCTATACGCAGCTGTTTGACCAAACGCATGCGTAACCCTTCTTTATTTATTTGGAGGCAGTTGAACAGTTGACTGTTTCAATATATTTGTTCTAGACAATCTTATTGCGCAATGTTCATTTTTATCAATAAATAATGGCATGCCTCAATGCCCACTGTACAGTTTATTATGTACATGCTTTATTTTAGGGACACCAATTTTTTAAAAATTACGTGTGGCAGATAGCACAGTTCTAATCCTCGGTCTAAATTATTCAATGAGGCGGCCATTACTTC
The DNA here is from genome assembly GCF_023375885.2 of Dermacentor andersoni. Classification (NCBI taxonomy): domain Eukaryota; kingdom Metazoa; phylum Arthropoda; class Arachnida; order Ixodida; family Ixodidae; genus Dermacentor; species Dermacentor andersoni. The sequence goes on along the minus strand of NC_092817.1, from coordinate 195,246,263 downwards.
TACGAAAAATCACGACTTACATATTTAACATAATTACGTTAATTAACGTTTTAATTATTATTAACATAGGAATTGTATGGACAATCCAAGCGCATCTCTGCAGTCGGTGTGAGGTTCCGTGTAAAGCTAGAAGTAAAGAAGGCATGATAGTTTTTTTTTTTGCAACTGCCATCTTTTGAAATATAGTCATAGGCATCCATTCTTTCTTGGAAAGCTTGTTTGCCACCAGTCTCTAAAGCTATTGAGAGGCTCGTAGTTGTTTTATGTGACAATTAGAGAATTGTTTCCAAAACTCATTTATATCTGTGATAATCAGACGCGTTTTTTACATTGTAATCAGTACAGGCGCGGCGTCAAAGCATAACAAAATAAGTATTCCTGCTGTAAATATATGCGTCTGCGCCTGTCGATTTCCTATTCGATTCGCTCTTCGATACTTACTATACGTATTCTGAAAAGTTAATATTAGCCCAGCTCTAGTTTTTAGTGACCATACAAAGGGCGCCCTGGTACGAATACAGATGGAACATTCCCGCAAACAGCGACAATTGTAACCTGTTACTGCTGCGTTCGTCCTCATCTCGAGCGTGCTACGCTTTCTGCTCGTAATTGGTCCCCAATAAGCCGAAATAGCTACCTGATTGTCGAGAACGTTGGTAAGTACGACGTTCTTTATTTTCCGGACCATTGTCTAATCATTTGCGCTTATATATGCTCAATTTTCGACATCATAATCAGGAAGTTATAACACCTAGTCCCACATAGAGGCTCATAGGTGAACTCTGCTTAAAATAGCTGTTCTGCTTGATATATTTAACAGCGCTATCCGCTTATTAAGACGAAAACCTTCGGTCTATGTTTTTCAAGGTCGCGTTGTGAGGTACAGAAAATCGGAAGGCTCGTGCCAATGCTCGCGTATTCGTCGTCTTCTTCCACTTCACTGCCACATCGATTCTGCTAATCATTCCAAAAAGGCACAGTTAGTTAATATAGAGCTAATTTAGCCACTCGAATGCTCGACCTTCTTTGGGGGTCAAACCCACGACCTTTGGTGTTAACTAGGGCGAAGTTAATTAAGGCATGGTTCATTAAGGTAGATTAAATTAAAGAAGTCGAACCCATGACCTTTGGTGAGAGAAAGCAAGTAATAAGAAGTAACAACGCATTCGAATGAGAATTTCAATTAATTTAATGGATGTCTCTTGAGCGCGAAGGCTTTCGCCTTCACTCTCTTTGGCGTATGCGCAAGTAAACGTGAATTTTTTCTTAACACACCCCATGACGCGACGTAATATTGCCGCTACATCTGTGCATTAAACACTGCATTTAATTAGCAAGAAACATTAGTCGACGTGCTATTGCTAATTTGCGTGAAGTTTTCAGTAGCGTGTGCAGAGATTAAATTCGTTTTTTTAAAGAATAATTGAAAGGCTTTGTAATAAGAACCGAAAGTAAGTTAACGAAATCACACAGGCCTTACGATCATCTGATAGCTACCAAATATGAATGGTACCTCATCGAATCAAGCAAAGCATTCCGCTTGCAGTAGCGTTAGTAACTCACCTCTTTGCTCGTGACAGCAGTTGTCGCAAAGACGGTCTTGTGCTTTCGGCGAAGCAGACGATCCCGTTTATATAGTACTCTACCTGGCACACGTGCCGCTGTGTCGATAACGCAGAAGTTGAGCAATGTTGCAAAGTGGAGAGGCCCCTTTTTTTCTCTGAACGTGCGAACACGTCAATGATTCATGGTCTCGACTGGTAAATGGAATAATAATTTCCAGTTGCTGGCACGTTAGCGGACCTCTCCACCTAACAGCTGAGCTCGCAGACAGCGTCCAGTGACCTTGCTTTAGTTAGGCACGCAGACTCTTTCTTTGGTGGGGTCTCTCTTGGCACCGCCTCTGTGATGTGCTAGCTCATTTGCTTCGATCTAGATATAAAACGATGACTTAGGGAAGTTTTTCTCGAGATTTCTTTTTTTTTATTAGGTGACATTATAGCGACCTTGTACTGCAAATGCTAATTATTGTTAGAATCACCGTATTTAATAGGATTCTGTTGACCATATTTGATGTCGATAATCACCGAGTACAATGAGAGAAAATGATAAAAGTTGTGCTAAGTGACGTTCTACTTCTCTGCTGGCTAGGAGACGAAAACACTGAAGAAAACTGAAGATACATACATCTTGACCGAGATATTTGCGGTGGGAATAAAAGATACATATGAAATAAATCACAAAAAAAAAACACTCCACGGTCTCGGAGGACTACATCGCCTGCTATTTACGGTAAGTGCAAGAAAATACGGAGGATCTGAGGAAATGAGCAACGAAAACATGGCAGCAAAAATGTGACTCCAAAGTAGACTGGCAAACCCCATAGCCGGACTAACGAAACATGCATAAGAGAATAAAAAACGAAGCAGCTCTATTGGAAATTCCCAATAGATAACGAAAGTAGTCGACAGATAAGCGGTTATATAAAACGAACAATACGCAAGAAAAAGTAACGTCCATAAATTTAACCCTAAATGGAAGAATTGTTCATTTTACATCTTAGAAAGCGCATGTCACACCATTGCTTATTTATTTCTGCAACCATAGAACACCTCATAGAACACTGTAAAACGTAGTGGATTCCGCGCTGACGAATATCTGCAATAACTAAAGATGGAGGCTGTAGCAAAATCGCGCTATAAACAACAGCGTTCTTGAGAAGTACTACAGCAGTAATGAGGCTCTAGGAATAAATTCGTTTTTATTTGCTGTTTTGAAGAGTAACACTATCCCCTGTCGAAATTACGGAGACCGCATTATGCCTGAAGCAAGCCTACGTATTAACATTTTTCTGGTTAAGATTCACTCCAAGGCATGCACCCATAAAACTTGCGGCGCAGTGATTTTGTCTTCCACGCGTCATTTTTCTCACAAAGCCTTCTTCGTGCTCTTCAATACAAACCAATGTAGTACACCGACGTCCTTCGTCGGTGATACTGGGGACAGATATCTCGAAACTGATAACGGTCTTATTGTTCTTACTATGTAATTGGCGTTAACCGCTGAGTTGGTCTTGCTAATCCGTGGCGAGCGCCAAAGCCTTTTCGCATCACCTACAGGAACAACCTTTCGGTTCCTCCTCTTCTACTCCTAGTGTTTCGAGAGGCACCTGACTGCAGTACCTTTTGAAAATGTGATTATGTTTCCGAAATGTATACACATTTTCTACAGACTTTAGACGAAAGAAGCGCACACCAACAGGCCTAACTACCTCGTACCTCAAATGTGCGGCAGCTTATACCTTGCGCTGCGTGCAGGGTGGCTTTAGACACCTTCGCGCGCTCGAAGATTGGCCTATCATTATGATGAAATAAGCTACTGCACCACTCGTGCTTAAAATATTCGATTTAATTATTCTGTGAATGTCACTCATTAATAGGCATATGGAGCAGTTCGCACGTTTGCCTGTGTAGAAAGTATGGCCAGGAAGGAATACTCTCCATAATCTACTATATTTATTATTGTCTCTGACCTATATGGCTTAACCTTGATAAATGGTAGCCGTGCCACATGCGGTACGCAAGCGCGCCGCACCATTATATCAGCATTCTCTGACGTCACCGCACGGGTAATAAGGCCTGATTTGGAGTACCTTTTCTTTGTCACCTCGCTTATTTCAGCACGGCATTAACGTCGTTATGACGATTACATAAACAAATGGAGCAGTAAGACTCTAGCATGACTACCTACACATCGGAAAGCCAATGGTTCGGCAAACCCATGAATTCATAGACTTTCCATATAAATTTCAATAATTACTCATTTCGTAATTGAACAGCGGGTATGGGGTTGCGCTTCTGATTAAGTTCGCCGGTTCTAACCTGATCTCGCAAGCCAAATTTTGATGCGAGCGGGTACGCAATTCCGTGATTGCGGACTTCCGTTCAGGATTCGCGGATATTCGAACTGAAGACAAAGCCGAAATGTGATATGAAAGTAAACTAAAAATTTTCACTGCCCAAAGGGCGCCTATGGTTTCACCATGTGAAGATAGGAATTAAACGGGGTTCTAAGTTGTATCTTGCACGTGTCTAATGTTTGAGCTGGTTTCGGTGACATCCAAATCTCAACCGAAATGTCAGCGACTATTTTTCTTTTTGACTTGCTACGTGGTTTCTTGTTCTTATTTTTTACAGCGAAACTGTTCAGGGCTACTACCCCCAGGATCGTGTCCATGTGTCGACACATGGACACGCATAATTATTTATTAATTATTCAATTATTAGTTAATTAAGAAACCCAAGGACGTAGCCAATTTTACAGCGATCGTGCTACGGGCTAGTTCCCCTAGAATCGTGGTGACCGTGTGTAGACACGAAGCACCTCACACGTGCGCCGATCCCTAATATAGTGCAATGCCGGGCCGACTCGCGGCGGAGGTGCAGCTCGCCATTAAGAGACCCACATACATAGCTTCGCTGGTTATCCTTCTTCATTGAGTAAAAGGGCACTGAGTTTTCTTTTCCAGCTTAGTGTCAGCTAGTCTGTACATAGATAAATAGATATTAGGTCTGTAATCGGTGACACCGTAAGGGCGCTCCGAGCTGTGTTGGCCCTCTTTGTGATATTGGAATTTTTCATTAAACAAACAATACACGTATTCGGTTGCTTCATCGTGGTATGGGCACGCCCTTGAATCTATTTTCGAGGAAGACCTTCCCCTGCTTTGACTAATCTCAGTATTCCTAGAGAGCACCTAACTCAAGCGCCTACTGTGCGGACTGTGGACGGTCCGCACGTACGTAGAGAGGATAGTTATCTTCACAGCGTGTGCGAGGAGGCATCGACGGCATGCGGTGTCACTCGCATCCTTCGGTTAACGCATTACGTGCTCCAACGCGACACGTGATCAGGACTTCCCTGCTACAGCGTTCCCTTGAAAGCTCGTTTCATGTCTATTAGGAAATAGCGCGTGCCTTGGTTGGGTATATAAGCGCACCGCTTAGAAGATTACCTATCACAGACTTCTCTACTTGCAGTGCTCATAAATCCAACAGGTAAGCGTCATAGAACCATGCAGATTCGACCTAATGTAGACGCAGCGAATTGCGATTGCGTATGACGTACACGAACGGTTTCCGTAACCTTGCGCGCTCACTGTTTAGCGCATCTCCGGAAGCATTCTTTCCTTAGTGTCTCGACATTTAGGATAGCTTCAGGGTGCAATCGTAAACATTTCCCATATTTTGTAGAGATCTTCTGAACTGCATCAGCTATTATTTCTTTCACCCGTACTCATTTATGGTAGCCTACCCCTCCATAAATAAGCATCCATTTGGTGCGCTGCTCCTGCAGCAATATGTGGCATAAAATCAGTTTCTACACGCACTGGTATCACACTTTTTGGTTCTACTTTATGCCACATAGCGGAAGCCCCATGAAACGGAGCGTCCTCGGGCCTGTGGATTTTCGACATTTGTCATATTTTCCGAATAATTGTACTACCTATTCACTGTGTATATTGGTTTATTTTACCGAAGTTTATTTACCGGAGCTTCCATCGCGTCAATAATATGTAGAACACTTCGCTGCATGTGAGTTGGGTGATATTAATGGAACTTACCAACTTTGGCTACTTGGCAAATTAAAGTTTGTTTTATTTTGACCAATGTTACCAGGACAAACGTAACCATGGTGACCGTGAGCGGCAAGTCCTTCCTCCTGGCCCTCGTGGTGCTCGCCGTCCTCTGCAGCCTAGCAGCCGCCCAGTTGGGCTACGGAGCTGGATTCGGACGTGGCTTTGGTGGTGGCGGTTTCGGTCGTGGATACGGAGGCAACGGGCGAGGCTTTGGAGGGGGATACGGCAGGGGCTTGGGAGGAAATGGTGGATTCGGCCGCGGATTCTACGGCTGACGCGTACAAGTCTTCGTATTCAACGCAAAGACAAAACTACATCACAGAACGTGAGAAATAAGGATGTGATTTGCCCCTGCGTCGTTCCCGGGAAATAAATGGTTCATTGGTTTAAGGAGTTTTTCATTTACCTGACTTGCTAACAATGTGCGTCCGCTGGATACATTGCGCAATCAAATGCGGGGAGTCTAGGAAGAGGTATGTGTAATGCATACAGCATGAGAGTTTAAGTGGCACTTCTTGATTTGTATCGATAGGGAAAGTAGGGAAAATGAGCTGTTACGCTTGTAAACCTCCAATGTCAGCAATGATTCGTAACGGTTAGCAACCGGAAACGAAAGAAAGAGTGGTCCCCCGTTCAAAGGGCTAGCACTCAACAACAAATAAATAAAAAAATTATTCGCCACCCAAGCACTCCGTACAAATGGTTAACCAGCGAAGCTGAAACCTGCGGCCGCGGTGTTCATCACTAGTTTAATCCCGGTAGTTCATTAAACGACAGCTTGGTAGGCTGCCGGATCCTCGGTAGGCAGTTGCTGCTCGCGTTCGGCTGCACGAGCCTATTGTTGCGCCCGGGCTGCAGCATCGACACGGTGTAGACGAGCTCGTTTCCGGTACTGCTTGCGGCGTTGCTAATCGAAAGCTGCCTGCTGCTAAGGAGTACGTATGACGCGCGGCCTACCCATTTCGAAGCCAGAGCAAAACTGCTGTGCGCGCGCTCGGCTGCTACAGAGAGCAACGACGTCACTAATGGCGCAAACAATCCAACATCACCTAGATAGCACAAGGCCTTTTCACTCCGATCCACGACGTTATGTTAGCTGACCGTACTGCCATAGAATCTAATGGAGATGCTCCCCAGTAGGCCATGGTGATTTTGGCCAGTGTTGTAGAGTTACCACTCCAGAATTGGAATGACTCCGGAATCATTCAACACTTTCGCGACCCCGAAATAGAATGAAAAAGGAACGCTTGGAAGAATGGGGTAATGCTTGGAGGAATGCAATGGGAATGGAATTGTGTTTTTCCGAAAATAGAGCGGGTTTTCATCTACGCGCTGTTTTTGTCAAAATTTGCCGAGGGATAAACCAGCCCCGCTTTAAACATTAGAAAGTCAGAGCCTCGAATTTAACAAAACAATATTCTTAAAATGGCTTGCCCGATTACAAGCGCGGTACATTTATAAGCAACGCGCCTACTACAATTCTGTCCTTATAGACTGAGTTGCTCCGAACTTTGCCTCGATTCTTCGCGTAACAGCGGCTCTATGCAGTTGGTGTCTGTCGTGCCGAACTACGGTGGCGGCGTACTCCCCTCCCCCCCCCCCCCCCTCTTTAAGCCTTGTGATTTCTTTTATTCACCTCGGCGGTACCATCACCCGCCAGCTTGCTCTCTCCACCCTTAACTTCTTTGTTTTGGTTCTGTCGCCGACAGCCACTCGGACGCATATTCGAAAAACCGCTTCTCTGAGTTGCGATGCGTATTGACGGTGGCGCGATGCTTGTGCGGAGTGCAAGCTCTCGCACACCAGTTTGCCCGCCATCTCACCTCGTAATCCTCAGCCCCCCCCCCCCCCAAACCCTTTTACAATACTGTCCCCCCCCCGACCCACCCCACGCATTGGCCCGAAACTCCGTCAACGAAGGCCTGCAAGTAAGCGCAGCACACAGTCGCACAGTAGGAACTGTGCGTCTTCTCCCTCCATACAGAGCGAGAAAGATTAAACATTTGAAAGCATATGTTCGGGAAGCCAGCCAAAGCAAGAGAGCCCACGTAAATGCGGCCACGGCGGCACATCCCCGAGCCCCGATGCGACGATTCGCGCTGAAGGAAACCCACGTTCATTTTCTTTTACGAAGCCCTGTTCTAGGATGAAGGGGGGAGGGGTTCGGAGGGAGGTCAGGGTGGCGCCGCCGCGCTGGCGCCTGTTGGCGGCTAGAGAAGCCCAACGGTTCATTTAGTAGGTCGCTCATACTGTGAATGCTAGACATTTATTAGAAGCATCCCCCTCGGCTTTCTATGCTACCACCCCCAGCCTTTTTTCCAGCCTTCTATGGCAAATAAAAAGCGCTTCCACAACGCACTGCCACATTGGCTCCGACGCACAGCGGCACACGCACGCCGTAAGCCCACCAACATGGCACATCGGAAACCAATTTTTTATATTACCCACGAAGAAAACAAACAAGCTTCACGCTGCAAGCTTTGCTCTTGAAACTATACATGCTGTAGTCAGAGTTTCATCTAATTTGATTCGGCACCTAAAACGAAAACACGAACGTGAGTACACGAAACAAGAGAAAGGGCTGGCAAGCCAGCCAAAGATAACGTCGGCCTTCAGCGCTGGGTGCAGCCCTGTGCCTGTTCAACGAAATTGTGCTCTTGACGACGCCATAATCAACATCGTTTGAACTGACATGGAGCCCTTTCTTGTTGTAGAGAGGGAGGGATTCAAACAATTCGTAATGGTAAGTTTGACAATATTATAAGCCATCTTTCTTCAAAGTAACTGCTTTTTTATTCTTGAAATTCAGGTCGCCGTCCTGGGCTACAAGTTGCCATTGCGGGATGATCTCAGAGAGAAGTTCCTGCCCGGGAAAGTATCAGCTGCGCAGACCAAAATATCATCATCTTTGGCAGGAGCGAAATAACTCTTATCGCATTAGACATGTGGACGCGTGGTATACGCAGGGCTTCCTGGCTGTCGAAGCAACATTCCTGGACAGCGACTTCACCACTCACACGTACCTCCTCTGTTTCACTCACCTGACGGGAAGCTACACAGCTGCTCTGATCCCCTCCGTGTATGACGTATTGTTCCTGCAGTGAAGCATCGCTGACAAGGTTAAGTAAGCATTTTCGAGCAATTTCGCCTCCGTTCTCTGTTTTTATTTCCTTTTCCACCTCCTTCACGTGGTGACAGATATCACTTCATCCTTCACAAAGGCACTTGCATTTCCCGGGTGGCAGAATGAAGAGGACGATGACGATCATTTCGACAATTGCCCGGAACGCTTAACCAAGGAGCTTTTAAGCGAGCTCCATCAGTTGAAGCAATTTCGTTTGGCTTCGCCACCCCCAGCCTCCAGCTTGCCGCGAAAACGCCTTTCGGCAGGTACGCGATGTTACATACGATATTAACGCGATAGCGCAAAAGAGCCCGTGTCGCAGAAAATGCGGCGTTGGCTGGCAAAAGATGCGCTGGCAAAAAGATTTCGAACCGCACATACACAGGCCTTCCTAGTGACGCAAAAAATTGATTGAACTAGCTGAGTTTCTCAAGCTAAAATACGGGGAAAAATCGTAAACTACAGCTTACGAACAACCTACAGATGCGATAGCTCTCCTATTGTAATTTGAATATACGAGAAAATGTCATTCTGTTACGCGAATACCCAAATAAACCTCTTTTCCAGCGTTTTTAGAAAGCATAGACCGGAGACGGCGTCCGCCGTTTGCGCACGCCGGCGCGTGAATATCTCGGAGTCCACGAAGCGGCGCGCCTGCTTCCTTGAAAGACGTCCAGATGGCACTCGCCCCCGCCGCATCGCGGCCCATGGAAGAGGCCGCATTTCTACCAGAAAGCCCGTCTTCGTGGATAGCGTTCGCCGCGAGCGTTTCCCGGTAAGCATTGCGGTTACATACGCTGCAGTTGCCGGGAAGTGTGAGAAGCAGTCAGGGATCTTTGAATGCTATCGCGTTTCATTCTTAAAAAAACTTGATGACGACCGATTGAGATGGTATAACAATGGCGCCCGTCGAATTTCCCGAGACGGAACAGTCCGTGTAAACATGGATTCGGTTAGCGTATGAACAATGCAAAGGTTCTAATGTGATCTGCTTGAGAGCCGCGGTAGTCAGGCTAGCTTTCTTCGCTATTCCTGGAACAGCAAGGTACACGTGGCAATTATGAACAGTTGGTTTCTAAAGTCATCGAAACTTGCCATTGCGCTTCTGAACGAGGACATGACATCATATTTCAGTGGCTGCCGGGACAGTGGGGCATCGTTGGTAATCACCTCGCCGATGACGCTACCCGACGTGCCCAGGATGGCGCACCGAAACTCCTTATACCTTTATCGAGAATAGACGCTGCAAAAGAGCTTCGTAGTCTCGCTCGTACCAGCACGTTAAGTTACTGGCATACACTACAGAACTCTGAGTGTCGTTTATACAGCCTCAACCCATCACTCAAACTTAAATTACCAGCAAACCTTTCACGACGTGAAACAACACTGCTGTCTCGGCTGTGGGTAGGAGTAGCATTCTTCAACTCCTACAGCTATCGTATCGGAATGGCGGACTCACCAGTGTGCGCTAAGTGCAAGCGTGAACAGACCATCAGTCATCTTCTGTGCCACTGTTCTCGCTTTGATAAGCAACGTCAGACTCTCCAGTGTGCCCTGAATAGACTGGATGACAGGCCATTTACAGAAGCAAAGATCTTGGGAGCCTGATCTCGCAGTTCATTAGCCAAGAAAGCAGTTCGAGCGCTTCTTCACTACCTGAAGGCAACAGACTTGAGTGCCTGACTGTAGACATCCTACACCTAACTTAATGCTTGGGCAAGTGCGCTATAGACTCATGTTCTATCTCTCTCTGTTTCACTCTCCATTCCCCTCCCCACGTGTACGGTAGCAAACTGGACTCCCTTCTCTTTCTCTCTCACTCTTAAAAGCGAAGCTTAAGCTACCTCCAACTTTTTTTTTTCTTTGGGGGGGGGGGGGGGGTTCATCTTATGCGCATTGATACGTCGTTCATTTATCACTATCTTCATGAACAATTCTTTGGGCCAAGGTTTGTTAAATAATTGTCCATGAATTCATGGACAAAGAATGTATGAATATAATAATAGCAGTTCGAAAGGAAGCACAGACAACTGTGCTTATTAGAGTTTCGTTGCTTTAAGCTTTTATTATGCAACTACCCCCAGCTCATGCTCAGCCGAATTTTCGAGCATGCTTCTCTTTTTCGACTTGAGGATTCATGGTGTATTTGCTGCCATGGCTGAGGTCACGAACTTTGCTTCCTATGAATTAGTGGCTGCGGATCAATTTCCTGCCGCAGGCCAGGCACCAAGCTTATGCGACTTCGAGGTCGGCACTCGACACGTCAATAAACTGTTCCGAAGTGCCTCTAAACACAAACAAAACAAAACTGGCCGATCACGTAAAGAACGCCCATGGTGTCCCGAAGATACATTTTAAAGGATCTAGATTTGGTTGATTCCATGTTCAAGCTATTTTGGTCTTATTGTATTTTGTGCTCTTTGCTATTTTTCTTCTTTCGTGATCTCCCTCTCCTTTTTTTTGGGGGGGGGGAATTACGCCTCTCTCCCTTCCCCACCCCCAGCGCCCGGGTAAATGAAATCCTGCGTACGTAACTCCTTCTAGTCCAAATCCGTCTGCCCGCAAACACAGTTGCCTGCCATATACGACCAGCCAGCGAGGCGGCAGTGTCCTGCTAGTATGTTTATTTTAATTACGAAGCCCATTTGATTAGGATAATGCCAACCGTAGTGCCGTAGCCATGTCACTACGTGCACGACACGAAGGTGCAGCCTATGCATTATTGTGCACTCAATTTATCGTAGGGCTGGAGAAAACGGATGTGCCTGTGGCGTCGAGTACAATACCGTACGATTAGATATGTCATCATCCTCTTTGTGAAGCCCTATTGCATTTTCATGTTTGCCGTTTGCGCTACCTGTACTTGCAGTGGCAGTATTCGCTAATTGTCATCCTCGCTTTATTTTAGGACCCAAATGCCGAAGAAGTTGTACAAAAATGCGGCACCATCGTTTCGTTTATACGCAAGAGCCCCGCTTACACGGAAGAAGTGTTGAATGTGGCCGGTCTCCATTTGGAATCTCACGACGCGACGAGGTGGAACTCGCAGCTGCGAATGATGAGAAAACTCGTTACCACTTTTTCGAGTCATCCAGGCCTGACAGACACTCTGCACGCGTGCAAGAAGGCTAAACTGTCTAAATATGAACTGGGGCTGGCTACAGCTTCATTGAGATTCTCTCCCTTGCAGAGGAAGCCACGTAGTTGCCGCAGAAAAGTCATGAGACAGCCGGACTTTTGCTTCTCGCGTTGCGAGATATCGAAGTTTTTCTTGTGGAAATCTGATGCAAAAGCACTTTCTTTGCAAGGGGCGGCTAAAGGCCTACAGCGTAGCCAGAAGAAGCGGTTCGCATGCACATGGAGTTGCTCTGCTTTTTGACGGTTGTCCTCCTAGACCCACAGTTTACGTTTTCTTGGTGTTCAGCGGAACAGCTTCCGCAGCGCTGGGAGGGTGCCTCTTTTCTTGGGGCAGGACAGCACCAGCGCCATCACGAATGCAGGCTTTGAAGCAGCACCAAGCAGATGTTCAAAAAGGTAAGGCAAAACCAAAATGCCGCTTGTTCTAGTACAGGGGAAATTTCCCTTTGGCTTACAGAGGGAACTTGTGTTGACATGGTCAAGCCCCTGATATATTGGACAGCGGACGCCAGTCGCTTTCCCTTGCTTTCTCGCCTTGCAAGGGCAGTTTTCACTGTGAATGCGACGTCAACTGACGTGGAACACGCGTTTTCTACGGCATCCCTGATAATGACAGCAAAGCGAAATCGGCTGTCAAGCACCTCTTTCGAGCAGTTCATGTTTGTAAAGCACAGCACATAGGCAGAAGGCAATTGCGTTACCTTACTTTTTTGTTTTCAGAACTAACCATTGAAGCAGCCGTCATTTACACTTCGGGTTTTCAAAACAAAATGGCGAAGCGCCCATTTAGGTCATGACATTTTGTGGCGAAACTTCAATGAATAAAGCCAAAATGAAGCTTCTTCTTGCACCTTGCGTTGCCTGCGACCTTTATTGCAGCATTAAAAGATCACATCATCATCATGAGCCTGGTTACGCCCACTGCAGGGCAAAGGCCTCTCCCATACTTCTCCAACAACCCCGGTGATGTACTAATTGTGGCTATGTCGTCCCTGCAAACTTCTTAATCTCATCCGCCCACCTAACTTTCTGCCGCCCCCTGCTACGCTTCCCTTCCCTTGGAATCCAGTCCGTAACCCTTAATGACCATCGGTTATCTTCCCTCCTCATTACATGCCTGCCCATGCCTTTTTCTTGATTTCAAGTAAGATATCATTAACTCGCGTTTGTTCCCTCACCCAATCTGCTCTTTTCTTATCCCTTAACGTTACACCTATCATTCTTCTTTCCATAGCTCGTTGCGTCGTCCTCAATTGAAATGGAACCCTTTTCGTAAGCCTCCAGGTTTCTGCCCCGTACGTAAGTACTGGTAAGACACAGCTGTTATATGCTTTTCTCTTGAGTTTATATGGGAGGTTGCCATCCCGGTGACCAGTTTTGGTCACCGGGATCAGGTCGGACTCCAGGCCTGTTTGTGCAATTTTATCAACACGCGGATTTTTTTTTTCTTTCGTTTACATCCGGTGGAAAATTCCGCGGCACCGGGATCCCAATCACGATCCTCTTGCACGCGAGGCGGATGCTCTACCTCTACGCCACCGCTGCCCTCTAGGACACCTAAATCACGAGGTCGCCATTTTAGCGTTAACACAATTAAGGTTACACAATAATAAAACATCACAAGCCGTTAAAACATGCTGACCATGCAAATAATAAAGTTAGTGGGAGAACTGCCCCTATGGGATTACCAGGGTGCTTGTACTGCACGAGGTGTGTTACCAAGCTACTATCCCTCGGCCTTGGTAACATGTTTGGCATATTTTTGTAGTTGTTAACGCGTCTGATGACATCAGCTTTATGGTGCGTTCATCGGTATCTCCATAAAATCACCAAGGTGCCATTCCTACAATGAGGAATTACAGAAACGGAATTGAACTGCCCAGCCATTCTCCGAGTATAAATGGGCCAAGTATTTTTAATCCGAGGAATCGAAAGAAATGGAGTGGGAATGGAATGGGGGCGCTCATTTCGCAACATTGATTTTGACGTAACTGCTTTCTCCACGCCAGCTCTTTAATGAAAATTTTGGGCCTGCTTGTGTAACGTCATCAATCGGAGTAAAGAGATATTGTGCTATCTTGGTGGCGTTGGCTAATCCAGTGTCTCTCTTTCTCTCTTGTTTTTTTTTTTCGCGCATGCACTTGGGGTAATGCCGGGTGAGTTGTACAGGCGACCGACAGATGGACAGAGGGGCGGACCGAGGAATCGGCTATGCACATACAGCTTCGCTGTAGAAACAATCAATAGCGCAGTCTAGTAATGTGGTCGATGTAACCATATGAATTGCGGCCGCATATGCAGACAGACTACAAGTGCTGAATAAATGCTTGTGCAAGTACAGGCTGAAGTACAGGCTGAAATTTCGATGCTGAAATAGGACTTCATGTTGGAGGGTTTTTTCGTTCGTATTATAATCGGCACGGTGATGCAGAAGCACGCTTTGATCAAGTAAGGTCCTAAGGTCTATGTGCAACAAAATAGTCATTATTGTCCGAAACTGCCGAGAACCGCGCTATGCGTGGTCCTACCACGCGGGATACGGCCAATAATGTTTGCAAAATCAGTCCGTGACAACTTGTTGGCCATGATTTGTGCAGAAACATGTCACAATGAAAGAACCAAAATGCATGTTTAAAATACGGTGGCACTAGTTGATGAGGGAGCCGCTGTCTACGCTGTATAGTTTTACCGTAAACCACAAGTTGGCAAGTTTATCGCAAAACATAAATTTTACGAAAGGCTCTCTGCTTTAACATATCCCTGTCAGTAAGTCGCTGCGTGAGAGCATCCTATTAAATTTTACCTAATCGCTAATTCAAGCCTGCGAAAGCTAAGTGTTGCTAGCTGAATTATCCCATGGATTCAGTACAACATGAACATTTCGAATCAACACAGCACCTTGGTTACAAAAGGCTGGTACTGCGTAGACCACGCTGAATTAAATTGGTTCACAATAGTTGTTCATAATATTCCCTGTGCGTGTTAATGTAATCGCGCCAAACGTTACTAGTGCTCGCACGGCTGGCTCGGACATTGACGTTCGAGAAGTGTTGAAACATAAGAGTGTCTCCGTACGCTGTGATTGAGGATATAATTTGATGGCAGGGACACTGGATTCTCAAGAGTGAGATGTCTCGCCTGCAATAAATGGTAATTGGAAAAGCCAATTTATGCATCTAGTGGTTACGTGTAAGTGTACTTGCTAAACATGAACGATCGCTCAGTGGATGGAAGGTGGACTTGGTGGAGCATATTATACCCACGCTACGCTTCTTCAAGCTTCCTGGCCACGTGACCGATAAACGTGACGTGATAAATTTACGTTTAACTCCACGTCCTGTTTAGCGCCAAACAAAAATAACAGGAGTTGCTTGACCGGATGAATAGCCAGCCTGCCTTTTCAAGCATAGATCCACCTGCAGCTAACCCCCTCTTGCCATGAGGTGACCAGTAGACAAATAATTGGAACTGATAGTTAACATAAGTGGTAAAAACAGTCTGTGAGTTCGTAACGCACGCCATGCACTGGGTAGTCTAATGAAGCTGCCACAATAAAAATGATAATTGGTAGCCTGTATGCTGCATGTGTTTCAAGTAATGTCCAAGCTAGGAAGTGCTACATAAGCACACGTAATATACGCCAGCCTCAGGCTCATAGGAATGGCATAATAGCGTAGACCTGGTTGCTTATACTGCAGAGGGTCACATTCATAGGCACAGTGTGACGGGTTGACGTTCGTGAACACATGGCTGTAACGTTAAAGGAAGGCAAATTTATCGAACGTGGTTCACGTATGCACAAAGTGGCTGTTTCATTTATTCAATACATGTTTATTGTCATTACCCGAATAATTCATGATGACTACCGCGGTGGGACCCCACCCACGTCTTCGACTGGAGTGCGTTCAGGTTCGTCCCACGTTATAAGCGACATCATCGTTTGCTCCCAAGGAAACGACGAATTATTTTCTGCTTGGAGCATTACCAATCTGTTTCTAATCAGGAAGTGTACCCGAAAAGTGAAATCTGAAGGCTGGTAGGCGTTTTGTCGGGGACAACATAGTGTGATGTATATTTTCCGCTATCCCTAGGTCATTTTCATCAAGGAACGTAGATACATGACCCTGTTGCCCGCTTCTATCATTTCATAGACGCCTTTAAAATTACCGAGTGCCGTCTCTGTACACTATGCTGGCGGACAATGTTTCTTAGTCATGAAACGAGAGCTATAAGAGCGGAACTTCTGCACATGTATCCACTACACGAAGTAGTCCGGGCGAGTTTGGTGCCACTACATGTTTCCCTCCGGATGAGTTCGTCGGATTTCTGCATAAATGCTGTGCAGTTATTTCCTCTGCTGCGCTGGCCCTTCGTTTCTGAAGTTAGTCACGACGCAACAGTCCCCGAGGAGAGCTGACCGACGAGGCGATGGTAATTCACCGGGAGACACGCACGTGATTTATACTTTTCAGTAATAAGTAAAGCATGCGACTGTCTCGCACGGGTCAAATAGAGAGCCAACAAAAAAATTGCGATGCATCCATTATTTAGAGATACTTGGGAACTTTATTGCTATTCCTAATTGATCTGATATGTATTGCGTGATTGTTAACGATATATTTATTCATGCATATGAAAGGCGGCATATGCCCAATGACACATACCATGTGACCCCAGTTTGCGTTAACGAGGTTTATTGAAGAGCCGCACTTACGCAGTGGCACACAGCTGCTGAGCAAAGTTGGCGTCAAATATGGTCATTGGAGTGCGGCACATATCCAGTGCTGCACATGCAGCGAGCCAAGTTGATCTGATGGTTGGTTTTGAAGACGATTCCCTGAACGTCATCTTTTCGGTATTTCCGTGTGGTATATCATGTTCGCCCGGTGTTCTCCTGTGATGCTGATGCTACAGTCATCGCAGAATAGCCTGTATACGCATAGCCACCGCAGCGCGTTTGACTATCAGACTAGTGGCCGCAGCCGTATATTTCCATAACGGCAGTCATCGTTCCTATGTTCTACATCTCTGCACGTCTGTGACCGAGCACGTTCTTGCGCACTGCGTGCATCTTCTAGGAAAGTAAGTTGGGCTGTACATGTAATAACAGGCTCCCACGCTTCGACAACGAACATAATATGATAAATTAATACTTGTCGTTAGATGGATCTGAACGCCAAATCACACAGCTGTGACAGCAGCGCTCCACCACTATTTGCAATTTGCGTCGCATCACGGACAAAAATAGGTGTCCTTATAACCTTAAAACTTTGTCCTACTATCTACAAGTTCGGCTTAACAGGTCACTTTAATGATAACGTTAGAAAATAGAATTATCCGAATTCTTAACATCGAAATTAGATCTAAAACACAAACAATGGGCGTGCGAACAAGAAACACTGCGCCTCCATTGTATTTTTCTACCCCACAAAAAACAGTAGAGAATACTTGCGTCACAATTTTACTGACTTAGTTCCCAAAATAAATTTAAAGAGTCGAATGAAGCGCTGAGCTTAACCTCGAGAGTTCAGTCCCATCCACGGTGGCGCCATTCACATGGGGGCGAAATGCAAGAACATCCGTCTACGGTACATTGCTGGATCTTAAATAATCCTAGATGGTCAATATTGCGCCGTATGCTCCCACTACTGCGTGCCTCATAATCTGATTGTGGCTCTGGCACGTAAAGCACCAAACTTGATTTCATCACTCTCTCTCGAATCGGCTCACATTTTATTACACCATGTCTCACATGTGCACACTTCACAAGGCAAAAAAAAAAAAAGGTTTTACGAACCAAAACCCCGACTTCATTATGAGGCACGTCGTAGTGAGGGGACTCGGGATTAATTCTGACCACCTGGGGTTCATTTGCGGGCACCTAAATATAAGTACATATACATGGCCGCATTTCGCCACCATCAAAATGCGGCCGCCGTGGCCGGGATTTGATCGCGCGACCTCGTGCTTAGCTGCGGAACACCAAAGCGACTGCTTTACAAGGCCAGAATTCGGCTTAGCAGAGGGAAACCTCGGCGAAGTCAGTAGGGTAATATTCTCTATAACGTTATTCGAAACCTTGCTTCATAGCTGCTTTGACATGGCTGTGGTAGGCTGTCACATACGTCCTGATTCTAGTTTGAAATAGAGTGCTATATTGTGCTGACAGCTCCAGCATTCAGTAAAGGGATCCTGAAGTCTGTTAGAAAATATATGTAATCATTTCTCAGTGCAATAACTTGTAAATCCGCTGGACGTGTTACTCCTGACACATCCAATAAGCTTGCTAGGTAATTTAATATTTCATAACCTCACTGGCAGAATACTCTATGGTCACATTGCTGCGCTAAGTAGATATGAGCTAGGAATCAAGCACCTCCCTTTTGTATAACGTAACATCTCGCTCGAATGCTTGGACAAGCTAAAGAAGTAGGAAAATATTTTGCTTACTTCGCTTCGAACATACAGAGAGACGTTTGATAATAACCGTCGTAATAACCGTGATAATAACCGACCACCGGCGTCGTGGTCGGTGGCGTCGGGGAAGACTTCGCGAAGCACTCGAAAGGCAGAGCTCTTCCGTTAAAAGTTCCGCACCGAGCTCACCGTGGAAATTGTCGTTGAACCAGAGCTAATCACAGATGCGGCAGCTGTGCCCGAACTCTATGCCGAGGAATTCGCACTGGAAGCGGCAACCTCCCATGGATTTGCGGGCTTGGCGTTGCAAGTTCTCGGTGACACGCAGGGCCGGAAACGATTCCAAGCGGCACCGAGCATTCAGTCGGCCGCATTCTTTGTGTCTGTCCCGAAACTCAGGATCATCAGCTCAGCGAGGCCGTTTGTCGGTGGCGGCTCTCCTTTTTCGATCGTACACAGTCCCACTGAACCGTGCGCCGAGCTTCTTTACAGGTCACATACGCGACAGCTGTGCCCAAACTGTATGACCAGAAATTTGGGATGGAATCGGCCGTTCGCACTCCCCGTGTCTCGGCTGGCTTGACGCTGGAAGTTTTTGAGCAGTCGCAGGCCGTGATCCTCGCAATCCTCGGCTCGGCCTCGCCTCTTTTCAGCCGCAGCTTCGGCGCAGTTTTGCGGATCAGCTCGGCGGCGACGCATTTGCTTCTCGCTCGGCAGTGTGGCGCTTTTTCTTGTAAGCCGCTTCTTCTTCGGGCGTCCGGACTTTCTTCGGTCTTCTCATGGCAGCAGCACGTACGCACATATAGCTGGGCTGAGTTTTCCGGTAACGCTCCACGGCGGAACTAAAGCTTAAGCATCTCAGCTGTTAAAAAAGAAGGGCGATACCAATACGACCGGATCCATTACACGATATGCAGCGGTACAAGGTAGACAGACAAGAATAAACAGTTGTATAGAAGAAAGCTAGAAGGCAACACGTTGACAGCGTGTCTGAGTAACCCAAGCAAGCTGGGTGACGATTTGTCCTCGCCTTGCTGCAAAGGGGATGCTAATAAATCCACATCATCATCGGGTGTTAAGAGGATCCTATATCACGTTTAATCTCTCATCGGAACAGGTGGTCACGATGGTAAGGCACCAGCTTCCAGTTTTTCTCATGCCGTCAAAATTGTGTTGCTTGCTAACAAACAAAGTGATATGCAACCTCCGGCGTACATCTTGGGAGAGGAATGTGAGAATTTGGGATTGAAGTTTAGCGTTAAAAATCAGGTTTTATGGTACTCAAAACAGTGAACAGCCAGTGTCAATTCGGGACCAGGAAGTACCTAGTGTAAAAGACAATGACTACTTTGGTATATGGACTAACGAATGCAATAGATAAATAGAAACACAGGGAAGAGCAATAATAGCACAGGGGAAGACAAACGCGGCCAATAGTTCAACACAGAGCACTATGGAGATACAGTAGGTATGAGGTGTGAAAGGTGTAATGGTTCAAGGACTTACATTTGGAAATGCGGTAGTTTGCTTGAAGTCAGGGCTACAATCAGGACTCGATGGCAAGCAAAGGTAATTGGGACGCCTCGCATCGGGCGCTCGCGGGAAGACTACACATGAAGCTTTGTAGGATTGTATGGGCTCGACAAGTTTTGAAGTGAAGAAGCTTGGAGAAAAATTAATCTTGAAGAACGACTGAGTAATATGAAAGAAAGTAAATGCGTTGTGAGAGTGTTTAGCTATTTGTACAGGTAAAACATTGACTCACAGTGGAGGAAAATAATTAGGAAGCTTACCAGCAAGTATGTCACCGGTATGTTAAACAAAGTGGCACCAAAGAACGTTAACCACAAAGTCAGAACGGCTGATACAATCTCAAGGGTGACGGTAATAGAAAAGAAACCTGCTATGAGTAACCATACCTAAGAGGAAGAAAACAAACTCAGGAAACAAACATTTCATTATAACTCTAAGAGAAGCTCCTTATTTTTCGAAGCAAGATGAGAATCAGTACGCGTAGTCATAAAGCGAGATATAAGAAGGGAGTAGAAGCATGTGATTTCTGCGGTAAAGCAAGGCAAACAGTGCAACATCTTTTATTACAATGTGGAGACATATACCCAGCTATTGGTTGATGCTGCTATGGCGTCCTTGAGTTCCTTGGGCTCAGGAATAGCAGGGGAAAGTAAATACGTTCGCAATAGAGATTAGTAAAGGCGATTCGAGGTTTGGTGGCAGATAAGTACGGAGACTACAAACAACGGAGGCGTACAGAAACGAAGTTTGCAGTAGTGGTTTAAAAAGTTTGATGCTGGGAATTTTTTTTTTTTTTGTGTTTGTGTGTGTGTGTGTGTGTGCCTGTTTTATTTTCAAAAAGACAGGTAGGACAATAGGAAAAATAAGAACAAGAGCTTGGCGGTGCAACCAACCAGCCTGTTTCAAAGGGGACGCTCATAGCCTCCATCTATCCATCCATCCATTACCCGGACGTAAGGGCATGACCCTCGCAATTCATGCTAATTATTACGTCATCGAGGTATACGTTTTCGGTGAAGTTATGCAGGGCTAATAAATGTCAATTTCAAAATATCTATTTGGACATGTCACTGATAACTCGAACCGTAACGTGGTGATTGAGTTTGGCTGCTTGCACACCTACAAACATTTGCTAGCCGTGCATGGTGCCATTCAAGGAACGTCATTGTTGTGTATTGCTTTCATTAGTGTAAACATCGATTACATCATTCTACTAGGTTTAGTTCGTCATGCGAGGGCTTACACAGGGTGATCATTTTTAAGCTTTATGGAAATTTCAAATATTGCATGTGGCAGATAGCATAATTTTTCTCCTTGAGCTGGATTATTCGAAGAGGTCTACGTTATTAGCACGAGAAATCAATTTTCAATTTCAATTTATTTCGGACATAAATACACAATGCGAAATATGTCCACGAGGTAAGGCAAAAGGAGACTCCTATATATTTTGAGGAGGCTTTCACCCCGGACTTACATGCGTGACAGCGGGCAAAAAATGATTAGAAAGATGTTGGATACAATAATAATTACACCACTCATTACACGGGTATGCAAACAAAAATGAACATAATCTAAATACATATTCAATTATTAACAGGAACTCAATAATTAACTTCTTAAGTAATTGCATTACGGCCCATATTGCAATTAGCATATTGTAGCCGGTGAGCTTCCAAGAGCAACGATTTGAAACAAATTTTCAGGATGACACCAGCGTCGAGATCTTATTTCTCAAAGTACGGAACGATATACATGGGCGTTCCAGCTACTTCTGTAGGTCAAGGCATAAAAGAACGTTTTGTTAAAAATGTAAATGGAACAACAGCGCGTTCTTTATGGCAAGTTTGATGGCGCATATCTCAAAACTGGCGTTATTCTGGAAATTCATTTCAAATAGATACGTCTTGCAAACACACCACCTAGAATTCGTAAATTTCAGTGTCCTCTAAATTATTGAATCCTAACTGTAATTAGTATGGTTTGTTAATTAGTTGATAATTGCTTCTAGCTCTCGTGAAAGTAATATCCGCCTCTCTGAATAATCCAATTCAAGGACTAGAATTATGTTATCCGAAATGCGGAAACACCCGTGTACTAAGATTAAGGTGCACGTTAAAGAACCCCAGGTGGTCGAAATTTCCGGAGTCCTCCACTACGGCGCGCCTCATAATGAGAAAGTGGTTTTGGCACGTAAAACCCCATAATTTTTTAATTATGTTATCCGAAACAGGCTATCTTTAAAAATTTAATAACACTTAAAGATGATCGTCCTGTATTGCATTGAAACCTTCTTAACTCTGTCATTAACTGGGACCTGCCGGGTATGTGTCATTCTTGTGATTTCCTACCTTACGAGAACATTCAGTGCAATTGAACTCCAAGGCGAACTTATCGACGTTCCAGCGGCGCATGCAGTTTAGCTACCTGGTTATGGAATAATGAAAATTTTTTTTAGGCAGCTGGCTTTTTCAGCAAGAAAGCACAATGACAAGGCAAGTGGCAAATGGTAGTAGCAGGGCAAGAAAAAAATTGTCACGCGAAAATTTCTTTGCGCTGATGCAACACAGCAGTATATAGAACAATCAGCAGATCTGAAATCAAGTACAGCTGCAACATGAGAACACGTGTCCCATAACAAGCCCTAATTTATAGGACACACAAAACGATGGTGACAGTAAACATCGGTAAAGCCTACGTAACTGTAATTTCCGCATACGGTACACCATTATAGCGCCACGGAGCGATAAAAGCGGCATTGAAATTGTGCTATGTTATTTTTCCATAGCTTTGTTTTACTCTTTGCTACGCTATAGTAGCACATCTTGCGAGGTTAAATGAAGGAAATAATTGAGTTGCAATACCCATAATAATGGCTCATTGTCGCTATGAGAGCCCTACGATTCTCTCATTACAACTACCGTACTTATCTCCTCAAACTGTCTTTGCAGCTCTGACGGAGTGCTCTGAAGCCCCCAGTCAAAATTTCCGTCTGTAATAACAATTAACACAAAGTGACATAGTTTGAGCAACGAAGTGTTTATCCACCAATGCATTATCTTTTGCATTTTGTAGCGCCTCACCGGTTCGTTGACACCGGGTGCATGACAATGCGAATTTATAATTCCATTTTTATTAGACATACTACACTGCATTTACTTATTTATTCTACATATTGTAAGGAAGATAACGAACGTGCGCACAACCCGCCGTGGTTGCTCAGTGGCTATGGTGTTAGGCTGCTGAGCACGAGGTCGCGGGATCGAATCCCGGCCACGGCGGCCGCATTCCGATGGGGGCGAAATGCGAAAACACCCGTGTACTTAGATTTAGGTGCATGTTCAAGAACCCCAGGTGGTCGAAATTTCCGGAGTCCTCGACTACGGCGTGCCTCATAATCAGAAAGTGGTTTTGGCACGTAAAACCCCATAATTTAATTTTTTTACGTGAGCACAGAGTCAGCAGCATCGGCAGCATCAAGCGCTTAGCAGCGGCTCGAGCTCAGGAACTGCTCGGTGCGTCCTAGAACCGGCGGTCGCTACGAACCCCAATAAATCTCCTTTATAAGTGGTGGAGGTGCTGGGTACCTCCATGGGAAGCACCTGGTTACTCGTCATTCCGAGAATCTTGCGAGCAGAGCTCTGCTCCTCGTTCGACGTCGACCCTCAGTGTGGCCACGGGGGAGTCTTCAAGACCTACGAAAGACTTCGACACCGCTATTACTGGCGGGGAATGTACAATTTCGTTCGAAAGTTCGTCCGCTCTTGTCATGAGTGCCAACGCCGCAAAGCGCCACCGCACAACTCCGCCGGTGAACTCCAGCCTTTACAATGCCCATCTCGACCCTTTGATCGCGTGGGCATAGACCTCTACGGGCCACTTCCGTTGACTCCTACTGGCATCAGGTGGATAATAGTTGCGGTAGACCACTTAACCCGTTATGCGGAGACTGCTGCTCTACCAAATGCTACTGCGCAGGAGGTCGCCAATTTCATACTTCGCCGTTGTCTCCTTCGTCATGGAGGTCCACGTGAACTTTTAAGCGACAGAGGCCATCCTTCTTATCTGAAGTCATCGAACAACTGCTTGCTGAATTCGCTATTGTTCATCGTAAATGCACTGCTTATCATCCACAGACTAACGGTACCACGGAACGCTGTAATCGAACTCTTGGTGACATGCTCGCCATGTATGTCTCACCTGATCACTCTAATTGAGACCTAGTTCTTCCGTTTGTCACCTACGCCTACAACACCGCGACTCAGGCCATTACCGGATTCTCACCCTTTTACCTTCTTTACGGTCGTCATCCTTCGCACACAATTGACACCATTCTGCCCTACCGGCCGGACCCATCCGAATGCCTGCCGATCGCGGAAGCTGCCAGACACGCCGAGGAATGTCGCCAGCTGGCCCGCCGATTCACCTCGGATGACCAGAACCGTCAAAAAGCCCTTCACGATGCCCAGAACTCGACTCCAACTTTTCTCCCGGGTGCTCTCGTCTGGTTGTTAGTGCCACACAGCACGCCTGGGCTCGCTTCAAAACTCCTTCCGAAGTACGACGGGCCACACCGCGTTCTCGAGCGAACATCACCCGTTAATTACCTGGTGGAGCCGC
Organism: Dermacentor andersoni; assembly: GCF_023375885.2. Lineage (NCBI taxonomy): Eukaryota > Metazoa > Arthropoda > Arachnida > Ixodida > Ixodidae > Dermacentor > Dermacentor andersoni. The sequence goes on along the minus strand of NC_092817.1, from coordinate 195,221,796 downwards.
TAACGCTGCCGTCCGACATGCGACGTCGTAACCGCGAAGTCGTTCACGTTCAGGGTCTCAAGCCGTGCCACCATTCTGCCGTCCTTCCAGAAAACTAAGTCGCCAGCATGGCTCCTTTACTTCCGCGCGGCCATTGTAAGGAAGATAACGAACGTACGCACAGAGTCAGCAGCATCGGCAGCATCAAGCGCTCAGCAGAGGCTCGAGCTCGGGGACTGCTCGGTGGATCCTAGAACCGGCGGTCCCTACGAACCCCGATAAATCACCTTTATAATATTACATTCATTTGAATCTCAAAGCAGTGTAGTATGCAGCTATGAACATAATAAGCTGTGTCAATAGCTATCACGGCAAGTGTCACGTTCATGTTACACAAGAGCACATCTTGTATAAGCATACAGATAAATTAACTTTAAACGAAAGAATAGCGTTAATATTCGGCTGCATTACATATTTGTGGCTTTCCCAGGAGGTAGTCAAGTTCGTGCAACTACATAACAATATAGTTGCGCTATAAGTTTATGACTAACAACCAGAAGACTCTTGAGTATGAATTTTTTCCAAGTTTTCTTTTTATAAATTGGAAGTTGCCCTATGACAAAGGACGTGTGAAGCATGTAAGCTTTAGGTGCATGCATAAGTTGTGTTCGATGCAGTCCAACCATTTCAGTAGCTGAACGCTGGCATTTGCGGAGTACCCTTTTGGTATGTGTATGTACAACGTTGTATGCTTGTCTTGTATGCCTTCTTCAGGCGGGCTTGGGTTTTCTTTTAGTTTTTCAAGCGAAGTGCCCAATGCCTGGGCCTGCCTACATCATTATGATGTGAGCAGTCCCAGTCCAAGTCTCACATACTTTTTTTTTTGCAAGGAGAAGCTTGATGTTATGCTAGAGCCCAATGCTGCTGAAAGAACTCATAGGCTTTGCCGCGTCTACAGCGCCAACGATCCCCCCGATAATTGCTAGTATTGCACATTCTAATGCTAATTCAAAAATTATTCTTGATTGATGGAAACATAAGGGTATCTCTTTTTCAATACGCGAAGACTGTGCAAGTGCTGCAGGCGAGAAGTAAACATTGCTTGTAAGCTCAGCAGAAAGGGTTTCCTTTAAAACCAGGTTTGATAGGCTCCTTATCGGTAATGAACAGTATATCTCCAATGCCGCTACTGAATCAGTAAATGACTTGAAGGCATAGCCATTACGACATGTTTCTTGCACCAGCGCACTTTCTGCTTTCCTTTTCAGCGCCTACCCATGTAACGTCTCTCAGTTATCGTGGCATGTCTTGCATGCCAGCAAATGCCCGGAGCTATCTGCGTAAAAAGACGTTGAAGATTTGCTTGCGTCATAACTTAGCGAAGCATTGGCTCGGGCTACGGTAACCCATAGTTATTGATGTTTTAGCGCATATTCTACAACAAGCTCACAGAGACACGAACGGGAGAATCGGTAACTTCCAGCCAACATTTATTACCAAATGCCCAAAATATATGCCAAAAACAGAGAAGGAGAAAAAAAAGAAAGAACGTAACTAAACACTTGATCGTACTAACACGCTTGCATTAATAAGTATTTGTTACCGGCTGACCTCAAGAAAGTTTATTTCTTTGGCAGATAACAAAAGAGACGGTGAGCTGACGCACTCGTAACCCTCACTATTCACTACTGCAGCTCCCACAGTCTCGCGCGTGCAACTATCCTTGTCTCTGAGCAAGACTGCAGTGTTGTTAAGATTTCGTCATGGTCATCAGCACTGATATAGCTGTTACACAAGAATCCTGGCTTACTCCGCAAGTAACTGATGATGAAGTTTTTGTCCGAGAAATTGTCTTTTAGAGGAACTTACAGGTTTCACAGGAGAGGGCGCAGAGGTAGTGGTGTTTTGTTATTCATAAAATATAACTTACCGTCTTATCTACTCTTATCTTACTCTTATCCGTCTTATCTAATGGTAGCCATGAAATTATGTGCGTTAAACTGCCCATTGCCTCGAGTACACTTATGCTAGTTGCCATTTACAGCCTACCTGACTCCAGTCCTTGTTTGCTGAATGAGCTGCACTCTGTGTCATGGGAATTGTTTTCCCCCTTTCGTCGTGGTAAATACGTTCTTTGGGATGAGTTTAACCTTCCTGCAGTTCACTCCGATCATATAACTGCAGTTTCCCTGCAGTCTAACGAGTGTTTTGATAAATTTAAGCTGTTAAATTTTACCCAGTCAACTGATGCACCAACTCGCGGTAAAAACACACACGACCTCGTCTTTGTTTGCAAGACAGAACTTGTAAATTCGTCGTCTGGTGTCGATGGCATTCGCGACCACAGCATTGCCGTATTCAACCTATCAATTGATGTTCCATTGCGCCAACTCTAAGAAAATGCATTCACGACTATCAAAGAGCTAACATTCTGGTCATTAATTCAGAACATAAAAAAATTGCGAGTGTTTTTGTCAGTATTGACACGTGTACTTATATTTATCGGGCGACCACGTTTCGCCGCCTAACAAATCTTATCGCACAGCGCGGGACGCGCTCGCATGTATCCGAAGTTTCCGGAAAGTTATCGATGCTTCTATCCGCAGTCTGTTGTCGCCGAACCTTGTCTTATCTGATTTATTCGCCTGACGCGAATGGTGTAGAACTTTGTGGAAGGCACGCGGGTCCCAACGATTAGTCTGGAACATTCGACGATTCTGTATAAAAGCCGACGCGCTTGACCCGCTGATCAGATTTTCGACGATCGCCGACTGTGTTCGCCGCTATCGTTGTGATTTAAGTGTAGCCTGTTTTGTGGGCACAGGTTCGCCCAATAAAAGCTAGTTTTGTCTTTCACAGTACTGCTACTGTGTTCTTTAACGTCACTACCACGTGACATCTGGTGGAGGTGCTTTTGGTCCATGTACCGAACGCCCCCGACAAGCCGTGATCCAAGCCCGGACCGTAAAGAGAGCACCAACGTAGTCACGGACCATCGAGTAAGCCGTCGTCTACAACAGCTGCCCCCGGAGCATGGACTTCTACCTGAGAAGACCGAGAAGATTGTGGCCAAGACAACCACAATGGCTGCCCCAGTCTCACCCATCGTACTTCAACAACCCAGAGAGCCCCCTACCTTCCGTGGAGCTATGTCGGAGGATCCCGAAACCTGGCTCGAAACCTTCGAAAGGATCTCGACCTTCAATAACTGGACCTCCGAAGATAAGCTACGACACGTGTACTTTTTCTCCTTGGAAGATGCCGCGAGGACTTGGTTCGAGAACCGGGAGTCCACCCTAGCAACATGGGACCTGTTCCGCAGTAACTTCCTGAGGACGTTCACGAGCGTTGTCCGAAAAGAAAGGGCCGAAGTTCTGCTGGAAACCCGAGGCCAACTACCCTATGAGACCATCGCTATCTTCACAGAAGAGATGACCCATCTTTTCCGGCACGCCGACCCGGAAATGCCCGAAGAGAAAAAAGTGCGTTTCTTGATGCGAGGCGTAAAGCAAAAACTTTTCGCAGGACTAATCCGAAACCCACCGAAGACCGTAGCTGAGTTCCTGACAGAGGCTACGACGATTGAGAAAACGTTAGAAATGCGCACTAGGCAATATAACCGCCAAATGCTCACGCCTCAGTGCGCCATCCAAGCGCTGGGCTCCGTTGATCACCAAGAGACCATAAGAGCTATTGTGCGCGAAGAACTCCGCAAGGTCTTGAATTCGTCGCAACCTCACGTAGCCCCGATCACTGACATCGTGAAAGATGAGGTTCAGCGATCGCTGGGAGCTCCTCAGGTGCAAGCTCAATTACCGCAGCCCCAGCCAGAAGCGATGACCTACGCCGCCGTCGCACGCCGTCAAGGTCCCCCGCCGCGACCGCGCCAGGGCCCTGTCACGCCGCAGTTCCGTCGTCCGCCGCCGCCGCCGCCAGCACGACCACCCGTCGCCCAGCGCACCTACGCGAGGAAGACGAACATTTGGCGCACCCCCGACCACCGCCCGCTCTGCTACCACTGCGGCGAAGCCGGCCACGTCTACCGACGATGCCCATACCGCAACCTAGGATTGCGAGGGTTCGCCGTCGATGCACCGCGCCCTCGGGAAGGTGAACGCCCTCGTGACATCGCCGACTACCTCGCCGCTACTCAGTGGAGCCCCCGACGACCGTCCCGTTCGCCGTCACCAGGCCGCTACCTGTCGCCGCAGCGCCGACCATACACTAGCCCAGCCCGGGGCCGGTCAGCGAGCCCATATCCGGAAAACTAAAAGCAGCAACCGATGGAGGTGCGGTTGCTGTTCGTCGAACTGACGAAGATCCTCCGCCGCCGACGAAGACGCCGAAAAGACTACCTCGACGACATAACGACGTCACACCGCCGTCCCGACGAAGTCTGGCAGGAAAGAACACGCCGACGAAAGACCACCTGACGACGCCACGTACCAACCACAGGTCAACTCGACGCAGCCGTGATCCGACGCCGAGGCCTAACTGTAACGCAAGACAAAGAACCACCGACCTCGACGTGCTTCTCGACGGCCACGCAGTTACCACCTTAGTAGACACAGGAGCCGATTACTCCGTCATGAGTGGACCCATCGCAGCCCAATTGAAGAAAGTTAAGACTGAATGGGAAGGCCCGTTAATTCGGACCGCTGGTGGACACCTCATCACGCCGAGTGGAATCTGCACGGCAAGAATTACCATTCATGACCGGACTTACCCCGCCACCTTCGTTATCCTGCAACAGTGTTCACGAGACGTAATTCTCGGCATGGACTTCCTGAACCAACACGGCGCAATCATTGACCTGAAGTCGAAGTCAATAACACTGTCGGAAGATCAAGCGATACCGCCAGAGAGCCCTCGTAGTCACCACGCCTTGAGTGTGCTTGAAGATCAAGTGAGCATCCCGCCTCGCTCCAGCATTGTTATTTCGGTCGGCACCGAAACACCCGCTGACGTAGAAGGCGTCATCCAAGGCGACCAACGTTTACTGCTCGATCGTGAAATTTGCGTCACAAGAGGGATCGCTCGACTGCACGGAGGAAACACGAAAGTGTTGCTGACAAACTTCAGCCAGGAGTTCAAGCACATCAACAAGGGCACGACGATCGCATACATCGACGAAATTCAGGAAACCAGCGATGCCTTTGTCCTCTCAGATTTTGTTGCATCTACCCCGACGACCGTAGTTCCCGAGCCAGACTTCGACATAAATCCAAGTCTCCCCGTGATTAAGCAGCAACAGCTCAGAAGTCTGCTTCGACGATACAAAGACTGCTTTTCGACGTCATCGAGGATTCGACAAACACCAGTCGCAAAGCATCGCATAATAACCGAAGAGTGCGCTCGACCACTACGCCAGAGCCCTTACCGAGTTTCGACGCGAGAACGCGAAGCTATAAGAGAACAAGTCGACGAAATGCTGCGCGACGACATCATCCAGCCGTCGAAAAGCCCGTGGGCGTCTCCAGTTGTTTTAGTGAAGAAAAAGGACGGAACCCTACGTTTCTGTGTCGATAATCGTCGGCTGAACAAAATCACGAAGAAAGACGTATACCCCCTTCCACGGATAGACGACGCATTGGATCGGCTCTGCAATGCTAAATACTTCTCATCGATGGACCTCAAGTCTGGCTACTGGCAAATAGAAGTCGACGAAACGGATCGCGAAAAGACCGCCTTCATCCCGCCAGACGGCCTCTATGAATTCAAGGTTATGCCATTTGGACTGTGCTCGGCGCCTGCAACGTTCCAGCGCGTGATGGACACGGTTTTAGCAGGATTGAAGTGGCAGACCTGTCTTGTTTACTTGGATGACGTCGTCGTCTTCGCCGGAAATTTCGACGATCACCTTAAGCGGCTTGCGACAGTATTAGAGGCCATCAGGGCCATCAGTCATCAGGGCTCACTCTGAAGCCAGAAAAGTGCCGCTTCGCTTACGATGAGCTTCTATTCCTAGGCCACGTCATCAGCAAATCTGGAGTACGCCCCGACCCGCAGAAGACAGCTGCCATCGCAAAGTTCCCGCAGCCAATCGACAAGAAGGCAGTGCGCAGATTCCTTGGCATGTGTGCCTACTATAGGCGCTTTGTCAAGGACTTTTCACGCATCGCGGAGCCGCTAACACATCTAACGAAATGTGATGTCGAGTTCAAGTGGGAAACGCCGCAGGCCGACGCATTTCAAGAACTCAAACGACGCATGCAGTCGCCGCCGGTACTTACACACTTCGACGAGGACCCCGATACTGAAATCCACACTGACGCCAGTAGCCTAGGCCTCGGTGCCGTCCTAGTCCAGAGGAAAGATGGACTTGAACGGGTGATGTCTTATGCTAGTCGGTCGCTGTCAAAAGCGGAAGGCAATTATTCTACGACTGAAAAGGAATGCCTCGCCATCATTTGGGCTACAGCAAAATTCCGCCCTTACCTCTATGGCAGGCCATTCAAAGTCGTCAGCGACCATCACGCGTTGTGTTGGCTAGCTAACTTAAAGGACCCTTCAGGACGGCTGGCCCGGTGGAGCCTCAGACTACAAGAATATGACGTCACGGTAATATACAAGTCCGGAAGAAAACACTCCGACGCCGACTGCTTATCACGTGCCCCCATCGATCCCCCGCCGCAAGACGACGAAGACGACGACGCCTTCCTTGGAATAATAAGCGCGGAAGACTTCACTAAACAGCAGCGAGCAGACCCGGAGTTAAAAGGCCTCGTCGAGTACTTGGAAGGGAACACCGACGTTGTCCCTAGGGTATTTAAGCGCGGGTTGTCTTCGTTCACGCTACAAAATAACCTGCTCGTGAAGAAGAACTTCTCACCAGTCTGCGCCAGCTACCTTCTTGTTGTACCGTCAGCGCTGCGTCCAGAAGTACTGCACGCCTTACACGACGACCCAACCGCTGGGCACCTCGGATTCTCCCGGACGCTGTCGAGGATACAGGAAAGGTATTACTGGCCGCGTATCACCGCCGACGTCGCCCGTTACGTCAAGACATGCCGAGACTGTCAGCGGCGCAAGACACCACCGACAAGGCCAGCAGGATTACTACAGCCGATCGAACCTCCTCGTCGACCATTCCAGCAGATTGGGATGGATTTGTTGGGGCCGTTTCCGACGTCAACATCCGGGAATAAGTGGATCGTCGTGGCGACGGACTACCTCACCCGCTTCGCTGAAACTAAAGCTCTACCAAAAGGCAGCGCAGCCGAAGTAGCGAAATTTTTCGTCGAGCACATCCTGCTGCGACATGGTGCCCCAGAAGTCCTCATCACCGACAGAGGAACGGCTTTTACAGCTGAGCTCACCCAAGCCATTCTGCAGTACAGCCATACAAGTCACAGGAGGACAACTGCCTACCATCCGCAGACGAATGGTCTCACGGAGCGCTTGAACAAGACCCTCGCCGACATGCTAGCAATGTACGTCGACGTCGAACACAAGACCTGGGATGCCGTCCTGCCGTACGTAACATTCGCTTACAACACGGCGGTGCAAGAAACAACGCAGATCACGCCGTTTAAGCTGGTTTAGGGCAGGAAACCGACGACGACGCTCGACGCCATGCTGCCGTACGTCACTGACGAGGAAAATCTTGACGTCGCTAGCTATCTCCAGCGCGCCGAAGAAGCCCGACAGCTCGCCCGCCTGCGGATCAAGAACCAGCAGAGGACCGACAGCCGACACTACAACCTACGACGACGCTTTGTCGAGTACCAGCCCGGTGACCGTGTTTGGGTTTGGACCCCTATACGCCGACGAGGACTGAGCGAGAAGCTCTTGCGTCGCTATTTCGGACCGTACAAGATCATCCGACGTATTGGCGCACTGGACTATGAGGTCGTGCCAGACGGCATTTCGCTGTCACAGCGGCGCCGCTCACGACCTGAAATTGTCCACGTTGTGCGACTCAAGCCGTACCACCAGCGTTGACGAACTTTGGGACTTCGCGTAACTGACCTTTGGACTTGATTTCTTTTCGTTCTTTTGTTACTTATGTTTAATAAGTGTCCTTTTGTGTTTCGCTCTCTTATATTTGTAGCATCGGGACGATGCTTTTAAAGAGGGGGGTATTGACACGTGTACTTATATTTATCGGGCGACCACGTTTCGCCGCCTAAGAAATCTTATCGCACAGCGCGGGACGCGCTCGCATGTATCCGAAGTTTCTGGAAAGTTATCGATGCTTCTATCCGCAGTCTGTTGTCGCCGAACCTTGTCTTATCTGATTTATTCGCCTTACGCGAATGGTGTAGAACTTTGTGGAAGGCACGCGGGTCCCAACGATTAGTCTGGAACATTCGACGATTCTGTATAAAAGCCGACGCGCTTGACCCGCTGATCAGATTTTCGACGATCGCCGACTGTGTTCGCCGCTATCGTTGTGCTTTAAGTGTAGCCTGTTTTGTGGGCACAGGTTCGCCCAATAAAAGCTAGTTTTGTCTTTCACAGTACTGCTACTGTGTTCTTTAACGTCACTACCACGTGGCAGTATGCTCAGACTAGATCAGTTCACTAAAACTAGTTAATCTACAAACAAAGAATACCAATCTTATAAACAATCGTGAGCCCCTGGTTAACATTCGAAGTTATTCAAGTAAGCCATGGTGTTCTAACATAATGAAAAAAATTCTCAAAAAGAAAAAAGTCTTGACCGCGCCGCAAGAAAGTTCACCTCTATAAGTAAATGGAAATAATATTTCGCATGTCTGCACAAACATACGAGCTTTGAAACGCTGTAAAAGTTTTTTTTTTTTGTAAGCAAATGATAAACCTTGCACGCGTTCAACCCAAAATGCTCCGGAATATTCAAAATATAAAATCTCCCTCTTCTAACATCTCTTTAACCATTCCTGATAGGTCCCATATTAGTCAAGAGGAACGCTCAGATGTTGTCATTGCGCGTTTCACACGAGTTTTTACTGGAGAGCCAACTGGCGGGGGACCTGCAGTAATGACATCTAAATTTACCCAAATTCTGCCTGTCACTGTGCCTTCCTCTGGTATATTTAATCTAATTGACAAACTTAAAATATCATACGCTCCCGGACCTGACAATATTCCTGCGAAAGCTCTAAAAGCTGCCATTTTCGTTCCAATCGCGTACTACAAGTGATATTTACGCAGTTTATCTGTCAGGGCTCTGTTCCAAAAGACTGCATAACCACGAAAGTTGTATCAGTATTTAAGACAGGAAATCAAGGCGAGCCTTCTAACTATCGCCACATTTTACTAAATTGTTTAGCTTGCAAGCTTCCGGAGCACATCATTAATTCCCACATAGCGCAACACTTCGCAGTCAACTCATTTTCTTTTATTGAAAACAACTTGGCTTTCGTCTTGGTTTATCCTGTGAAACGCAGCTTTTTCAATTTATTACTATGTATAACCTGAACTTAGATTATTCGTTTCATACTGGCGTCAGTTACATCGATTTCTCGAAAGCATTTGATCGCGTCGCTCACCAATGACTCAGTTAACTCGTATGAATCAGTTAACTCGTAGGACTCAGTCTTGGCCCACGAATGTCATCGTCGATGAAGTGCTTCTTAATAAACCGAGTGGTGTTTACTTTCTGGGAGGTCCGCATTCCTTAAGAACAAAAGTAACATACGTGGTTTCCCATCCACTACTCGTGGCCCGTTGCTCTTCTTAATATTCATCAACCTCATACCTATCGGAATTTCATCAGCAATCCGCCTATTCGCAGATGACCGTGTACTTTGCCGCTGCATCACTAGCCACCAAGCTCCCGTGCGTCAACAGAATGACTTAAACCTATTTAGAAACTGGTGCTCAAAATGGATGAGGAAGCTTAAGATTGTGAAAGATAAACTTATGCATGTGTCTTCGAAACGCTTCAGCTTCATTTATACGTACAGGTTACACTAGATACCAGTATTGCAGGTGCAAGAATAACGGCGCTTTGTTGTCCTCATTACCACAAAACTGACCTGGCCAGGGCACATAATAAAGGTTGCAGCAGACGCGTCGAAATCGCTGCGTTTCATCATGAGAAAGAATCTGCCTTCGTCACCACCCTCTGTTAGACTGTTAGACAACTGGCCTACGAAACATATGTACGCACAAAACTTGAATATGCTTAGTCCATTTGTAACCCCCCTACCACTCAAACAGTCCAAAACCACGCAGCACGATTTATTTCTTCAAATTATCACTGCACGCACATCATCAGTAAACTAAGATTTTCGCTCAGTCTCTCTTTTCTAGCATATACCGACGCCACATTGCCCTACTCTACCTATTTCACAGCATATACCACACTTTCCCGCATTTAGATGAAACGCTTCGTCTCCCACTGGTCAGCACATCTCGTCGCCCTTTCATTTAAATGAGCCTTCAGGGTCTTCGCGGTTCTAACGACTCTTTTACTAACTCGTTTTTGCCTATCCCCATAGCACAAAGGAATAAAATACCTGAATTCGCCGTTCTTGAACGTGATCATGTCAAACTTCATGATTTATAATTCACACAACCTATGTAATATTTGTATTAACTACAGCTCGCCTTTCTTTATTTTTTTCAATGATGTTTTGCTTTTCAATTTTACTTTTCGCTACCAAGTCTTTTCGAATTGTGTTTTTCTCTCCACCGTTCACATGCTCTGTAATATACTTTTTTCAAGCATGCCTTTAGTGATAACTGTTTGGTCATGAGCATTCCTGTTGTTTTTCAACTGCTTTTATTCATCAAATGCCTTCTCGCGTGTTTTCTTCGCTTTTTATTTTGTACCGCTGACCAATTTTACTGTATTCTATGGGTGTGACTCCTTATGTAATACGCCAAGCAGGGACCTTTAAGGGAATAATAAATGATGGCTGACAAAGATGGTGATTGCTTGAATAAACTAAATTAAATAACTGTTGTTACGTACGTACGTGTATCTGTGCTACTGACGCGGTGCGCTTCAGGCCCGAGCACCGGCCGACAGCAGAGCACAGTGTGCTTTGAAACGCTCTTTTCTAATTCGCATGCGTAGAGTTTTGACAGTGAAACAACAACAACAACAGCAACAACGAGACAGAACAGGTCTCACGATTTCCCGTTGCTTTTCTTGCTTCATCACGACACGAAGCAGCGATAATTGTCCTCGGAAGCAGGCGCCCCCTGATAGCCCTGCTGGTGTTGACCATCCTCCGCAGCCTTGCTGCTGGTCAGTACTGTGGATTCAGACGTGGCTACAGTGGATACGGCCGCGGAGGTTTCGGTCCCGGAGGCTATGGTCGAGACTTCGAAGTTTAGGGCCATGGATTCGGAGGCGTGTACTGTGGCAGCGGTCGTTGATGTTTCGGCGTCGGGAGGGCTACAAACTTCGCATGCCTGATGCCGCACTGTACGGAAGCGCCACTTCTTCAGATAAAGATTGTACGGATCCGTAACCTTGTCCTTTCACTCTGGCGTTAACTTGGGAGTTCGTATATAATTATCGGATTTAGCTTACATATGTCGAACAGACTCATCTATAGATAAGTGGGATTTTCGCTACGCTATCGCTGCCGCAGCGAGTTGCAGTGCTCCAGCTGTTTTCGCAGGCCGGGGAATGTTCAGTAAGCGAAATGTGCCAAATCCATTGATCTTTCGCTAAGTTTTTGCTGCTGCTGCGTCAGGGTGGTATATATTTGATCGATTGTTTGTCAGCCTGTTGCGCTTAGGTTCAAGAAAATGTATTGTGTGTTTGCGTCTCCGAAATAGGACAACGGGCTACATGAATAATTATGCAGTTCTAACTGAGCTGGACTTTCGTTAACAGGGGTAATAATAATAAGTGAAAAGACCCCATCCATACTACGGGAGAGCGGCAGAGAGAGACAGGTAAGAATTTGCTTGTTTCTGGATTTAGCACTTTACTTCAATGGTATTGCGGCTGGTGTACCATAGAAAGACTTAGATAAACGTAACAAGATGTTGACAACTTAGATGAAGACGTCACCGGTAAGGCATTTTGCTTCTACCAGAAGCCCATCTTTCAAAATAATGGTAGACGTAGCGCAAAAAAGACAGAGAAATGCACAGGACAGTTGCTGATCCCGTATAATTTTCTGTCTTGTGTAGCCGTTATTTTTGCGCTAGATTTATTTTGATAAACCAGCTCGTCCACTTTTACAGTTCATCTTTGAAAACAATTAATCCTGCAGGAAAACCAAGGAAGAGATGATCAGTCTACTTATAGTATACGTTGCAGAACCCCTCATTAACCAACAGCTAGAGACATTGCAGTTACTTCGTCGCAGTCACACGTCGACCTTGATTCCACCACGCACAGTGGACAAAGTGAAGCCTCCACTCGCTGAGCAATATGCCGTCGTTTTTCTTCCAGAACAAACCTTCCACCAGGTTTCTGCTCCACGCACAAGTCGCCATTATGTGCACCTTCATAATGCCATCGGACACCTGTCATCACTGAAGCATTGCATGCATTCACTGCTTCTGCTGGCTGCCCACCGGCTGGTTCCAAGTCACGCGGTTCTTTTGTGAAGCTCGTTCAGCTGCCCGTGATTCACAGAATTGCTTCGTTCGCACATGTTGCCTCGAATTTTCCAGCGAAAGATTTATCACTGCAAAGCTCGGTGAAGCCTCGTCTACTGCGGCATCATCCAGTCAATGATCATACAGGATTCCAAGCTGCATTACCTCAGACTACGGTACCATCCACACTTGTCAAGGAAAGAGCGCAGCTAATACTTTCAGCACTGTCATGAAATAGACTGCCTCCCCGCGAAGATAACAGAAGGGAACCACCACTAGAGTGGGCCCTTTTCGCAAGGAAGACAATGCTATCTTAGCAGCAGTGGATGAACTGCGCACATTAGGAGGCCAAACCACTTCGCAACACACAAACTTTTTGCCCCGTACAACACCGCAACGAGCCGCGACCTCGGTAGAAGCGCTACAGGCACCAAACGCCGTGCCCAGCTGCCACACATGACAGTACCGATAATTCAAAACCGCGTCGCAACAGCTTCGGGAGAGCTTTCTCTGAAGCCTGGCACAACGCTTTTGCCGCCAGGCCCGGTTTCAAAAAGCGGGCAATGCACAAGCTCCGCAAAAGTTACCACGCCAATTTGCAAAACAAATCAAATGCTGATTCTGATGGAAACACTGCCTCAGCAACTCCCGCTGCAACGCGAGAAACATCAATATCAACTCTGTCAACAACTTCAGCGACCACGACGACGCTTTCGACACCGACGACGACGAAGAGCGCTGCCATAACACAAATGCATCTTCAGAACGGACGTGAACGCGCAAGCCAACTGAACCGATGGCGAACCCAAGTACGTCGTGTTCCAGGAAAAGAACGTCCCCACTGACTTTTTCAAGAACACCGCTCAAGACGGCGCCTATTGCGGGGACAACTGCAACCACACTGCATGCGACGGCGAAACGGAATGCTGTCATTTTCTGGCCTCAGATACCTCGAGGAACGAGCAGTCATTTCAAGAAACCATCTCCAACCATCAGGAATGAGACGATCTATTCGCAAACGACGGTACATCGCGCGTGGGCGCGGTACCCCCCAAAAAAAGTCGCTGTACGTCCTTCCGTCCACGCTTATTTTATGCGCAACAACAACTCCTCCTGCTTCAAAGTGCTTCAACTTCACTCAATTGCATCAAGGAATTAACGTGTACTACCATAAATGGTCACGAGCTGTGGTGCATTTCGTCTAGTGCGTTAAAGTCTGGCTCGTCCTGACTTTAGCTATGCTGGAAGTCACTGGACTGCTTGCCCTCATGCCCTCTTCAATGAACCTCTAAATTAATTTCAGAGCTATCCTGGGACACTCACCAATCGGAACATATTATACTTTTCATTTATCCTCCTTTATGCACTTTACAATGTTTGCTACGCGCGCTCTCTTGGGTGAAGGAGGAAATATGTGACGTAGTAGAGACGCGACTATGCTTGAAAGTGAAAGAGGACGAATATTAAAAAGATTATGGGGTTTTACGTGCCAAAACCACTTTCTGATTATGAGGCATGCCGTAGTGGAGGGCACCGGAAATTTCGACCTCCTGGCGTTCTTTAACGTGCACCTAAATCGAAGTACACGGGTGTTTCCGCATTTCGCCCGCATCGAAATGCGGCAGCCGTGGCCGGGATTCGATCCCGCGACCTCGTGCTCAGCAGCCCAACACCATAGCCACGAGAAACCACGGCGGGCAGGACGAATATTAAAGGCAGTGCTCGGGCACGGCTATGTTTCCCAATGCCCGCGACCTTCTGCTCACGTCAGATATCTGCAGCTTCCGTTTTGATTTTTATTTCAAATGATTCTATTAGTCTAACAGATTGTCCAAACAAGAACAACCAAACCAGCAATTAAATTACACACATTAGGCCTAGTTCGAATGTCAACATGCTATCAATAAGGAATTGCTAACGCTGAATAATTGTACGCGGATTCATTGCTTGTTAAGTTATTATTCATCTGAAGTCCTCTCTGATAACCTAGTTGTCAAGTTAAATGTAGCGTTCGCCAAAGGCATTGGGTGCAGATTCTTCAGATATCCGTACTATTGCCCACAGACAGTGCAGCGGAAGATCAGAGTATCAGAAATAAACATTTTATTTAGGTGTTTACACCAACGTACATTGCGGGTAATTTTTACTTTCTTCAATAAGTGCTTAATGAAAAAACTGGCCAATCAGGTAAACAAGAAAGTGCCGAGCATGAAGTGTCGTCGTCATCTGTGTAACCAAGCAAGAATACTACAAATAAATCTATTTAGGTCTTCTCGTATACATTACTTTATGAGGGGCAGAAATCAGCTGCCTTTCTAGCATTCTATACAGTGTAGCAGAGCGCTTACTAAATATCTTTGTGAATTTCCGCGAAACCTATCTGCTGAAAGGTCAGATATGCATCTAAGAGGTATAATGCGGGCTCCCTTCCTAACATTGTACGGTCTAGCAGAGCGCACAATATACATCTGTGTGAATTTCTTTGTGGAAAAGTTGATGTCGAGCGCTCACTTATTTTAAAATCATTCGAATATTTACTTCTACGCCTAACTACTGTACCTGCGGCTTCATCCATACAAGCCTCTTTTGAAGTAAACACACATGAAGCTTTGTTCATTCCTTTGTGATTCTTTTTTCATGCTAAACATGGCCCATTTCTAAGCTATTGATAAGAAATGAGAGCAGTCATCGTTTTGTTTCCGTGTGAATGTGGCCTTGGCCACACCTTCCTTATCATTTGAACAGACGCGTGTACACCGTCAATGCTGAATTGCCAGCCGTCTTCCCGCTTTCGCAGATGGCCTCATCCAACATAAAGCACTACTGTCGCTTCACGCCAGAATTTTTTGGTTTTTACTTTGCCTAGTACTCGAGGTGATAGGGAGGCGAAATAACAGTCGCATTTACGGCTTCTTATCTTCAATTGCGACAGCGCTGACAGGGCGGTTGATTCTTGTAGGCCTATGAAGAATGGCGTGGTCAGAGATGACGCAATCTTTTCGTCGCGGCGCGATGTCGCAACTCACATGGAACGACCATTCAGTCGCTGTACAGCTTCATAGTTCATTCTCTCCATTCTGGATGGCGGCGTCGCTCTTTTGAATGGAGCTTTCGTCGTCATAAGCGCTGTAGATTAAAGTGATTCAGGAAAGTTTTCGCTACCTTTTCCTAGTTTCTAGGAGGTGCTTCGCCGACCGAACCCTCCAACACTTCTGTAATAAGAACTTTGTCATACTGCGTAGTGCACATGTCGAGTAAGTGGCCGGCATTTCTTGCCAAGGGCCCACTAAGCAGCTCTACAGTGTACTGATATGTGTTACCACGAGCTTTAAAGCTTACACAGGAAAGTTCTCTTATGTCACGGGCACAGAGCTTATGTGTGTAGCAACGAATAATCTATTCGATGCGGATAATACGCGCTACAGCCTATGACAAGTTGTGGAAAGCCGTGCTGAACGCAGTGAGCTTTGCCCTCTCTGCTTCACCTTCAGTTCTGCTTCTTCCCCGCAGCGTCGGCCCACTGCTGGTTGGAGACGTATGAGCGCCAGCAAGGCCTGTACCTGGCATCAGATATGACGACAACGTTATAAGCAGCAAACTTCTACAAGGGCGGAAACACACAAAGCACCGATAACTAAATATAGAAATGCCAAATTGCTCACCAGTACCTGTTAGGCATAGTTAGCGCTGCGAATGCCCGTGTCTTGTGGTCCCTTATTCTTTGTCTCTTCACAAACTGATGGCTATAGCCTGAGCCGTGCCTTCTCTCTTTCGTTTCAGTGTTTGCGGCAGGAAGCTATCGAACTTTCAACCCATTGCCGGAAGTATACCGTGATTCAATTTATAATATTACTCGCTAGACTCACTGCCTTCCTCTGCCGGTGACCTAAAGCATCACTCTGCTTACGTTCAGCTGGTAGGTACAGAAAGCCCGATATAAGATTCCATCAAAGCTACAGTCTTATCACCATATTTACCTAATTATTTGGAAACGCTGAGTGTAACGATATCTTGATATTTTAAATATTTAAAAATAATCTTTTTTGACTGATAAATTGCACTAGTGAATTAAGGTCCTGGCGTCATGACAAATCACAGAGGAAGCCGTACTCACGAAACAATGCTGAGGATTTGTTTGGTATGCAGGGCTTCCTCTGTGACTTGTCATACACATTAGCTGCGCTTTTTTTATTCGCATACTTACGACATATTGGTACCAAAGTGATGTTAGAAGGATAAGTCATTCATCGGTTTAGGACCTTCATCTGCCACAACGTTTTTTACTCCATTGGAGTGGCTACCACACGAGTGATATACGGAATAAGCTTTAAAACATCAGGGGCAGAATTCAGAAAGCTTTCTACCGTGGAAGCAGAAGAGACTGCCATTGCTTTGGCCATCATGAATCCCTCCGTGCAAACTATCATAAGCGACTCCAAAAGGGCAATCGTCAACTTTTCGAGAGGCAGCATAGGCGTCTGTGCAGCGTGAGGCGTCTGTGCAGCGTGAGTCCTACGGGACTTTACAAATGAAAATACTCTTGAACTCGTACGGGTCCCTGCCCATTCAGGGAATCAAAGGAATGAGGCGGTGCACTGGGTAGCCCGAGGTCTAATCAACCGGGAGGTGTGCCCGTCAGACTCGGACCTCATGGACGAGGCATCGACGACATTCCGCGAGGTAATAAACTACTACAAGCAAAAAAGGCGAGTCTACCCGCCTGCAAACGCAAGCCTCACGCGAGTGCAAGCCTCGATCCTGCGTCGAACCCAAACTAAGTCGTTCCCCAGCCCACATTGGCTGGCCATAATTAACAACGGGCAATGAAACCAAATATGTCAAAACTACACGAATAAAACATTGGCTACCCAAAATCACATTCTTTGGGGGTGCAAGGGCTTACCCCCTCCCAGGTTGCTCCTGCCAACTCCCTCACAACAGACGTGGGAGGAGCTGCTCAGAACGCTGGACGAAAAACTACAAGAAGCCCTCGTTGCCTGGGCCGAAATGGTCGCTCCTTGTGAAGGGCCATCCTAGGACTCGGGCCTGCCAGATCATAACTGAGCAGAATTTCAATGAAGTTGTTACCACCACCTTTTTGTTCGTAAGTGCTGTTTTTCATTTGCTGATCACCTTCGCTTATAGTATCTCCTACATCAGCACTAGCTGGCCGAATGCTATTAGCTTAAGAACGTTTCGTGAATACAAGCCCAGATCATTGCAGATTCCTCGTCCTTAGCCGATAGTTGGAAAAGTTGCAACATTATTCGACTATTAACGCCCTACATTTTTTATAGGGGTAGCAACTATGAGGGTTTCTTGTATAACAGCTTCATATATGGCATTACGGGACCCAATGAAACCGGAAAAGAATTCAGCGAGGACAGACCAGCTCAAGGATAGACGCGGTAAAAGGACAACGAAGGTAGAAAGACACAGCCCTGACTTGCTAGGTGCACATTTATTTCATTTGCGGCGAAATATACGAGTGCGTACGGCGAGGAAGCAAGATTAAACGCAGAAAACATAAAACGCGAACATAAGAAAACATTATTGAGCCTGAAATCTGCGTACCCCCCCCCCCCCCCCCCCCAAGCAAACTACGACCTTAAATAGATTACAATATTAGGTGTCGGGGCAAAAAAACAACGTCGCGGTGCACATAAATGCGGCCAAATAGAAGAGGAAAGGAGGCGTGCTACGGAAATCAACTAGGGAGGGCGAAACGGCAGGTAAACGGGTGCAGAAAAGGACAAAAACAGATTGCTATCAAAAAGGCTGTATGGTATCCTAGCAGCTTCTTAGCCAACACCGCACTATCGTTTCTCGTGGCAAATCTGTCGATACTAAGTCTAATTACTTCGAAAACCTGCTCACCTTAATGTACCGGGGCTTCTGTGAGAAGCAGACCGTGTGGTTATTGTAATCTATTTACGTACAGGTTTGAGCTTGTATATATTTGGCTAAAATTGGAGGGTACATTTAGGTGTTTACAGGTCCTTCGAAAGCGAGGTATTTAGATGCAATGATCCGAGAACGTGTCAGCTACTGCGATGATCGGTAAAAAGTATAGAGACTGCAGTAAGCCACCGTAACGAACGTGTGGTTTCTACGACGCGCTGCTAGCCACGTTTGTTGTCGTCGCCAGCGCACATTCTCAAGTGGCTAAAGCCTAAAACGCGATTAAATGCTGTTAACAAATGTGCTCCAAACATTTGACTGCAATCAAACGTATGTTCGCTCATTCAAGCCACAGATCAGACATCCGGTGTCAGGCGATGGACACAAAATAGTCTTGCGCCCTTCAGCAGGATAAAAAAATGAAATTGGGGTCACAAGAGCGTTCCCTAGGAAAACAGAAAAGCCAGATTACACACTCGTCATGAACACTGATGCAACATCGTGCATATGCTGCGCACTTCAGGGCAGTCGCTAGTACCCCAGCAGTTAGATAGACGTTTCGAAAAAACAGGTGCTAGGAATATGGCCCCGAGTCTCAAGATGCTGAGAAGCACCCAAAGTATTCTGCACCCGCGTGAGCAGTGCATGTTAGTCATTTGCTGTGCCTGTGTCCAGTGACAAAGCCCACAAAAGTTCCTGTACGTCGCACGATACCGACAGAACAAACCACAGGCTACGAATGGGGCATTATGAACAATAATTTTAACAAGTCCCTTACAGAGCTTTTTCTTTTCTACAAGGAACACTTTCACGGGTTTCTCATATTGACACGTGTACTTGTTTGTCTTTATCGGGTGACATGTTTCACGGCATAACAGATGTTATCGCACAGTGCAGGACGCGCCTGCATGTATCGGAAGTTTCTGGAATGTTATCGATGCTTCCATCCGCTGTCTGTGCCGAACCTTGTGTACTCTCATCGCTTGTGTGCGCGACGCGAATAATGTAGAACTTTGTCGAAGGCACACGGGTCCCAGCGATTACTCTGGAACATTCGACGACTGATGTATAAAAGCCGACACGCTTGACCCGCTGATCAGATTTTCGACGATCGCCGACTGTGTTCGCCGCTATCGTTGTGCATTAAGTGTAGCCTCTCTTTGTGGGCACAGGTTCACCCAATAAAAGCTAGTTTTGTCTTTCACAGTATTGCTACTGTGTTCTTTAACGTCATTGCCACGTGACATCTGGTGGTGGTGCTTGTGCGTTCATGTACCGAACGCCCCCGCAAAGCCGCGATCCAAGCCCGAAGCCCGAGGACAAAACCAACATCACCCAAGACCAGCGTACTAGCCGCCGACTGCAAGAACTGCCCCCAGAGCACGGACTTCTACCTGAGACGACAAAGAAGATCGTGGCCAAGACAACACCAATGGCTGCCTCCGCGTCCCCCGTTATCCTGCAACAACCTCGGGACCCACCGACCTTTCGTGGAGCAGCTACTGGAGACACGGAATCCTGGCTGGAGACCTATGAACGAATCACGACTTTCAACAACAGGGACTCCGACGACAAGCTGCGGCATGTATACTTCGCATTAGAAGGCTCCGCCAGAACGTGGTTTGAGAACCGGGAGTCGAGCATGACAACATGGGACCTGTTCCTTAGCGGCTTCCTGCGCACCTTTACGAGCGTCGTGCGCAAGGAAAGGGCCGAAGCTATGCTGGAAACCCGAGTGCAGCTGCCTAATGAGGTCACCGCGATTTTTACGGAAGAAATGAGCCGCCTATTCCGCCACGCCGACCTGGAAACGTCCGAGGAAAAGAAAGTCCGGCTACTGATGCGTGGTGTAAAGGAGGAACTTTTCGCCGGTATGGTACGAAGCCCACCGAAGACTGTCGACGAGTTTCTTCGCGAGGCCACTAGCATCGAGAAGACACTGGAAATGCGAAACCGGCAATTCAACCGCCGCGCGAATTCCACAAGCTACGCCGGAGTTCAGTCACTGGCCACCCACGACCTGCGCGAGACTATCCGAGCGGTCGTTCGGGAGGAGCTACAGAAGATGTTCCCGTCATCACAGCTTGAAGTGGCTTCGATTGAGGACGTCGTGCGTGAGGATCTCCAACAACAACTCGGAGTAGCGCTGAATCGCCGCAGCCTCAGCCGCAAGCGATGATATACGCCGCTGTAGCCCACCGTCACGTTCCCCCTCCGCGCCCACGGCAGGGCCCAGTGACGACACAGTTCCGTCTTCCACCACCACCCCCACCGCCAGCACGCCAACCCGTCACCCCACGTGGCATTCCAAGGAAGACTGAAGTTTGGCGCGCCCCCAACCACCATCCGCTTTGCTATCACTGCGGAGAAGCCGGGCACATCTACCGCCGATGCCCATACCGGGAGATGGGACTCCGAGGGTTCGCCGTTAACGTGCCACGACCGCAGATTGGCGAATGACCTCGCGATATCGCCGACTACCTCGCCGCCACTCAGTGGAACCCTCGAAGACCGTCCCGTTCGCCGTCAACAGGCCGCTACCTGTCGCCGCAGCGCCGACCATACACCGGCCCAGCCCGGGGCCGCTCTGCGAGCCCATATCCGGAAAACTAAAAGCGGCAACCGATGGAGGTGCGGTTGCTGTTCGTCGAACTGATGCAGATCCTCCGCCGCCGACGAAGACGCCGAAAAAACTACCTCGAGAACATAACGACACGCCGCCGTCCCGACGAAGTCTGGAAGTAAAGAATACGACGACGAAAGACGACGTACCAGCCAAAGGTCAACGCGAAGCAGCCGTGATCCGACGCCAAGACCGAACTGTAATGCAAGACAAAGAACCACCGACCTCGACGTGCTTCTCGACGACCACACAGTCACCGCCTTAGTCGATACCGGGGCCGATTACTCCGTCATGACTGGACACATAGCCGCCCAGTTGAAGAAAGTTAAGACTGCATGGGAAGGCCCCCAAATTCGTATCGCCGGAGGACACCTCATTACGCCAGCTGGAATCTGCACGGCAAGAATTACCGTTCATGACCGGACTTACCCTGCCACCTTCCTTATCCTCCAACAGTGTTCACGAGACGTCATTCTCGGCATGGACTTCATGAACCAACACGGCGCAATCATAGACCTGAAATAAAAATTGATAACGCTGTCGGAAGATCAAGCGATACCGCCGGAGACCTCTCGTAGTCACCCCGCCTTGAGTGTGCTCGAAGATCAAGTGAGCATCCCGCCGCGCTCCAGCATTATTATTTCCGTTGGCACCGAAACACCCGCTGACGTAGAAGGCGTCATCGAGGGCGACCAACATCTACTGCTCGACCGTGAAATTTGCGTCGCAAGAGGTATCGCTCGACTCCACGGAGGGAAAGCGGAATTTATGCTAACCAACTTCAGCCAAGAGTTCAAGCACATGAACAAGGGCACGACAATCGCGTACATCGAGGAAATTGTGGAAACCAGCAATGCCTTTGTCCTCTTGGATTCTGCCGCATCTCCCCCGATGAGCATAGTCCCGGAACCAAACTTCGACGTGAATTCAAGTCTTCCTATGAGTAAGCAGCAATGGGTCAGAAGTCTTCTCCGACGATACAAAGACTGTTTTTTGACGTCATCAAGGATTAGACAAACACCAGTTGCAAAGCATCGCATGATAACCGAAGAGTGTGCTCGACCAGTCCGCCAGAGCCCTTACCGAGTTT
The DNA here is from genome assembly GCF_023375885.2 of Dermacentor andersoni. Lineage (NCBI taxonomy): Eukaryota > Metazoa > Arthropoda > Arachnida > Ixodida > Ixodidae > Dermacentor > Dermacentor andersoni. Next base: position 195,199,705 of record NC_092817.1, on the reverse strand, counting down.
CGACGCGAGAACGTGAAGTTATTAGGCAACAAGTCGGCGAAATGCTGTGCGACGACATCATCCAGCTGTCGAAAACCCCGTGGGCATCTCCTGTAGCCCTGGGGAAGAAAAAGGACGAAATCCTACGCTTCTGCGTCGATTATCGTCGACTGAACAAGATCACGAAGAAATACGTGTACCCCCTTCCACGGATAGAGGACGCATTGGATCGGCTCTGCAACGCTAAATACTTCACGTCGATATACCTCAAGTCTGGCTACTGGCAAATAGAAGTCGACGAGAGAGATTGCGAAAAGACCGCCTTCATCGCGCCAGACGGCCTCTAGGAATTCAAGGTGATGCCATTCGGACTGTGCTCGGTGCCTGCAACGTTTCAGCGCGTCATGGACACGGTGTTAGCAGGATTGAAGTGGCAGACGTGTCTTGTTTACTTGGATGACGTCGTTGTTTTCGCCGCAAATTTTGACGATCACCTTAGGCGGCTTGTGGCAGTAATTTTGTGCACAGAGTCGTGGCTTGATTCTGCAATTGCGGATTCTGAAGTTTTTTCTAAAGGGTAACTAACAATGCTTCCGTCGCGACCGAAGTACCTAGTATACCTAGTATATTGTTGGATTGCTCTGGTACTGACATTGAATGTGTTTTTTGTAGAATTCGGCTGTAGAATGGGAAAGGTGTCGCAGTTAGGTTATATTATAGGCCTCCTAGCACGTCGTTCGAGCAGTTTTTTAAATGGTCTGACTATCTTTAAACGATTAAAGCGGATCATATTTTGATAAGGGGTGGCTTTAACCTTCCATATTCTAATTGTTCATGCAGTGAACCAAGGTATACTGCCGGTATACTATCCGACTTATTTTTATATTCTGGACGAGTACACATTTAAGCAGCACGTCCGTGGGGCATCTCGATATAACGGTACAGGTCATGTTCTTGAGTTACTTCTTTGTAATATGCCTAATATTGTATCCAATGTCCATGTTTTACCCGGTGTCTGTGACCACAATATAGTTATGGCTGATGTAAGGTTTGAGAAAATACCTGTTCCCGAAAAAGCTGCCAGAAATGTGTATGCATATAGTAGAGCAAATTAGGACGCAATTAATCCGGCATTTCAAATTTATTTCCCCACTTTTGTACACTAGCAGACGAACGGAATACTGAACAGTTATGGAACATGTTTAAGGAAGAACTATTTCACCTGCGTGACCCTTTTTTGCCATTCGAGTCTTGACATCTAAACGCACTAGGGATAAACCAAGCTTTAACACTCAGCTGCCTACTCTCCTGCGATGTATTATGCGAGTGTACAGAAAATGTAAAAAAAAGATATTTTTTTGGAAATCAAGTGTGAGTTAAAAATATTGAAACCTAATTTTCAAAGTCTAACTAAAGTAGCTAAGAATTCTTTCTTCTCGATTCTTGGTAAGCATTTCGTAGAGGACTCGAAACAGTTTTGGAGATATGTTTGTCTCAATGGTAACGAAAATGCATCTATTCCTCTTCTAAAATATTCTCACACAATCGTTGACGGTGATGCGTCTAAGCAGCCAACTTTAGCAATTATTTTGCGGCCGTGTTTAGTCAATGTTGTTCGCGCGTTGTTAACATGGTTTTTTCAAGTGAAGCAGAAGGGATGTCTGAGGTCACTTTTAGTTTGCCTGGTATTCGAAAATCGTTAGAAAGCGTCAAACCCGCTAAAGCATGTGGCCCAGATGATATTACAGCAGCGATAATAAGGAGCTGTTCGGCAAAGTTATCTTTGTACTTTCACAATTTATTTCGGAAGTGCTTAATTGAGAAGGCACTATCTCGTGCTTTGAAATTAGCACGTGTTACACCTGTTCAGAGACCTGGATTGGGAAGAATTGGGGATAAGAGTTAATGGAGAATACCTTAGTATCTTGCGATTCGCTGTGATATTGTCTTGCTTAGTAACTCAGGGGAGCCATTGCAATGCATGCTCACGGACCAGGAGAGGCAAAGCAGAAGGGCGGGTCTAAAAATTAGTCTGCCGAAAACTAAAGTAATGTTTAACAGTTTCGGAAAAGAACACCAGTTTACGATAGGTAGCGAGGCACTGGAAGTGGTAAGGGAATACATCTACTTAGGACAGGTAGTGACCGCGGATCCGGATCATGAGACTGAAATAATCAGAAAAATAAGAATGGGCTGTGGTGCGTTTGACAGGCATTCCCAGATCATGAACAGCAGGTTCCCATTATCCCTCAAGAGAAAAGTGTATAACAGCTGTGTCTTACGAGTACTCACTTACCGGGCAGAAGCCTGGAGGCTTAAAAAAAGGGTTCTGCTTAAATTGAGGACGTCGCAACGAGCTATGGAAAGATGAATGATGGGTGTAACGTTAAGGGATAAGGAAAGAGCAGATTGGGTGAGGGAACAAACGCGAGTTGATGACATCTTAATTCGAATCAAGAAAAAGAAATGGGGTTGGGGAGGACATGTCATGAGGAGGGAAGATAACCGATGGTCATTAAGGGTTACGAACTGGATTCCAAGGGAAGGGAAGCGTAGCAGGGGGCGACAGAAAGTTAGGTGGGCGGATGAGATTAAGAAGTTTGCAGGGACAACATGGCCACAATTAGTACATGAGCGGGGTAGTTGGAGAAGTATGGGAGAGGCCTTTCCCCTGCACTGGGCGTAACCAGGCTGATGATGATGATGATGTGTGCAGGGTGACAGCGCCAAAACTGCTGCAGAGAAAGAAGCTAATGACTAAGTGCATGGCCACATAAGCCATGGCAAATCTCGCATGGCACATCTGTGAGACTGAAAGAACGAAGTTACAAAAAAATTGTTCCTAGTGACCCTCTCGTAGATATGTTCTTAAGATTTATGGCTTAAAATTTACTTTAATTTCCCTGTAACCGATTCTTGAATGCTGAGTCACCGAGGGCAGTGAAATGCACATTTAAGTGGTTAGCACGAGAATAAGTCGCAGCACTGTCCAAAGCATGCATAAATCCATGCCATAGCCAGAAGTTCTGACGCACTGTAATACCAGCTCTAGTTGTGCAATATCGGCCGTGGTAAACACGACGTGCAATCAATTTGCTCTGAGGACTAGTACTGTAAACGCAGTTATGAATGACATAATGAGGCTATCTTAAATTATGCGACAAAGAGTTCTGGAAACTGCCATAAAAAGAATGGCCTATTAGTTGGCCGGGAAACTAGGTATACGTATTTTCTTTTTATAGAGATTTTATAAGATGTGCTGTGTTACACATCTGCATGCACGTAGAAACACAGAGCGCCGACCAAAAAAATTTTGCTTAATTTGCGAAGAACTTTCGTGCATAGAAGCTGTAATTTGCCTTTTAATTTTGCTAATGAACTCTTTGCTATTCTGGTTGGCTACTGTGCTTTTCAAATGTTTAACTTGTAAGCTGCTCTTTAAATAGGGGCCGCATATTGTTTCCATGTTTTGAGTAGTTGCGTGATTTCTTTTCGTTTTTACTGATTGTTAATAGAAATCAACCTTCCACGTAGGCGTTTTATGCAAACTAGCATACTTGTGCTCCTTATTTCTTCACTCCCTTTATGATAATTATTTTGGTATTGATGGCACCTATTACGCGGGACAGAGAGGCAAGTGCATTTTGCACATGCTTGATATATTTTATTTTTAGCATATATGAATTCTACTGCACGTTGTTATACTTCCTACCTTCGGCACTGTTCTTACGGCATTTCTTTACATATACGTTCTCCTCGGTGACATATTATTGGATTCTCGCACATCGCAACCCCTTCATCGCGAGACAATGGTGCTCACTTTGCCATTCTTGCGACGATGCAGTAGGTGGGAAGGTCGGTTTTCTCAAATGTGTACATAGAACACCGAACATGTTCTCTTGTTTTTTCGTCAGCATTCAAATTTTACATATTGTATATTAATATAAAGATGACCATTGTCATGTGCTACAAGAACGGAGCATGGCAACAGCATGCGGCCTGCAGAAAATAGAACTACTAAATCACCATATCAACTACATCAATGAATTCCAGTTGACTGCTGTAACGAATGTCCGCCAATAGCTTATGCTGCGCTTCCTTCAGACTGCTAAGGACAGCATGCCGTAAGCATGCGGGCCTTGCCTTCGACCCAGTCCGCTGCGTCACCATATCTGCTTCAAGTGAAGAAAACTAAATGCTCGTAATTGGTTCGCACCGCGAAGTGAAACGAGGCCGGGTATGTCTTGTTGTCGCCTCTGTTATCGCTTGTTACTGTCCGCCAATGGCGTTCAATCCTTCAACGCCATGCGATCAGTGCGCAGTTTTTGTCGCTATGCGGCCGGCGTTGCTTTCAGCGGGCAGATACGAAAATCCGGGGCAAGGCTTCTCCTCAGATCCAACCGCGTGATGCAGATGAGGAATTTTAATATATGCGCGCAAACGAGACTAGGACGGCAGAACAAGTGGCTACGAAAGAGCTGCACTACTTTGAGTGAAGAGTGTCTTTACATTTTAAGTGCAAGATCAAAGGCGGCCCACCACGTAGCAAAGAAGGAAAGATATCTGGCATTCAGAGATTAAAAAGAAAAGCGACCAATTATCGCCGGAGGTGCGGCGGCGCACAACCGACGCCTGTTTGGCCGACGCAATTGCTCCGAATGCAAACCGGAGGAGATTGGCAGAGATCCGTAATTAAAGCAGAAGTGCGAGAACTGAGACGAATGACACGCGCACCTTTCGGGCAAGGCGATCTCAAAAGACGACAAACCGGCAATGGGAACCGCAGTGTCAGCTTTCCACGTTCAAGAGCCAGTCTGGAAGCGTAGTTTGTAAAGCGGGATTCGTGGATATTATGAGCTGGGGTTTCGGCTACCATCATGAGGCAGGGTGCCTTAACTATTTCAGTTGTTCATTTCTGACTAACCGCATCACATCGCTTCCATGAAGGTTATTTAGTTTAAGAATATATGTAGTTGCACGATAGAACTGTATGCGGCGAGGATACTTCCATATCCTTTCTTTTTTTGCCGGAAGCTCTCAAGGTAACTTTTAGGCACCGGGATAATTTTTTAGTTCCTGGCCATGCAGACATGAAAAAAAGAACTAACAAAAGTTTTCGTAATAATCGTAACGTGGCGAAACAATTTATGCTACATATTTATAGTGCGCACCATCTACATAACAGGACATGCAACTGAAACTTTGTCTTTTTTTTCTCCGTGTAGCTTTAATGGTGTAGTTTTTCTGCTTCTATGCAGAGTATTTTGCTGAAATAAGTATAGCAGCGTTCTTGTATTGTTATCCATGACAATCAGAAATGATGCGAGAATTATGTTTTCAGACACGGTTCAGCTCGCAGTGACAAATTTTAGACTTCTAACCTAGATTTCGTACGCGAACCCGCAACCACCATCCACAAGCGTCCAGTTCGCTATATATTCAGCTATCATGCGACTAAATAGAATAGCAGTGCATATCACAGAACTTACGGAAGAGATGGTTGAAGCACTTCGTCTGCTCCTTTTGTTTGTTTGTGCAATGCGCTGTTTTGTTTTCAGTGAATGAACGACGGCGCACAGTCGTGTGCGCCTTAAGGTTGGGCATTACCCTATATTCACCGTGAACTGAGACTGGCCACTGTTTTCTGTTTGTGCTTCTGAGCAAGTGTTTGTATCTCTCTTCTATTTTTCATATGCACTTTACGTACGTTTGCCGAGACGTACAATTTCATTCAAAGAATTAGACATGCGCCTTAGGAGTGAGACGCGTTTCACTCGTTTGAGTGCCACGTGTTTATATTATGTGGTTTATTTCTTGTTCCTTCGACAAGTGCTGGCGACCAGACGTAAGATGCCATGATAAGAGAGTAGATCTCATTGCGGGTTCAACAGGTTTTTGCGTAAGCTGAAAGGAAGGCGCGTTTTGAAGGACGGCAGTGGAGGTGATGGAATGATGGGATTGCTGAATTTACAGGCGTAATCAGCGTACTCAGGAGAAATGCAACTGGGGTGAGCGCGAGGACGCTTTCGAGTTGCAACAACGTAAAATATGCAGCTGATAATCTTGTTGATGATGAGTCATAAAGGTATGTCGGGATCGTCGTCGTACTCGATGCAGACGAAAGGTGAATCAAGGACAGACCAACGAAAATTTTCCGTATGCCAGAGCAAACTGGGAATACGGCATCGAACAAAGATATGACATCGAAACAAAGGCGACACTGACGGCCCGAAGCCCCTTTCAATTTCACGGCACCCTATTGAATCAAAGCAACTCAGCGAAGGCATTAAAACAAAAGAGGCACAACCAGCACCGATTAATTCGAATAAAATTCCTATTTGTCCTGTATGTAAAGAATCAACATGAAGAAGAAGAAAGCGTTTCATAGTCATGCACGCGCCCTTGACAAAAGCTTTAAACAGCTTAAAAGGAACTTTAAGCTTGGGGCCCTCTGATTTTCCTTTTTAAATACCTGACAAAATACGTGCTATGAGACAGCTGCTAGACTGACTTGAACAAAACGTTTCGTGTTTCAGAAACGTATGGGAAGCTGACTTTTGATTTAGGACCGCGCACGTTTTACAGCAATTGTCGAAAACTGTTAAGGGCAAAATACTTAAGCACACTGTTGAGAAATCCACAAATGTGTACTGAACACAGATATCGCTGTTCTGTAAAGTGCATCTCCTAGAGTAATTACACCAGACAATGTTTTTATGTTGATTGACATCTTACATGATACTATTGCAATGTTTGTGGTGGTATTCCAAAATCCTACTACCAAATTAATTGTATACTTGAGAGTGGCGTATAATGCATCAGTTTTGCCCACTTTAAAGGTCTTAACGTATAGAGTTCGCGGAATTGTGGTATCCTTATTTGTTACTGATTTACGGAGTTGAATTATTGGTACTAGAGCTTTTCCATTTTGTTGCGTTCAACTATTTTCCGTAAAAATGTGCACGCTTAAGTAAAACATCTTTAATAGTGGCAAGATTTTAATTTCTTCTTTGAAATGATAAAAAAGCTAAAGAATGCTAAAATGGAACATAATCAACTTTGACAAAGTCCGTGGGAGCTGAGCAGAACAATGCCTTCGTTGCCGTGCTTTTAGATTGGATATGTTTAGGTAGAGCTTCCTCTTGAGGACTGGCTCCTGTAAAATCTAGCAGTTTGTAAGCGAATAAATTATTGCCGATTTTCTGCGGAAGACAAACAATCTCGCTGTTCATTGATCATTCGATTTATTGTGAAACCTAGCCTTTGACGTAGTAGCTTGATAAGCGATACTGAAATTCGTTTACCAGGTACGGCATGCACTGCGCGAAAATCCATGCGGTTAATCCGCATATATCCATGGATGCCGGGTTCACGCAAAAGCGTTGCCCAGGCTAGAAGTTTTCACCTTTCACAGCCTGGAATGTGCTCGTGAGCTGGTGTTCAAACCAGGGCACATTCACCCGCGAACCACACTTTGACTCCCGGCCGACCGCAGCCTGCATCCATCTTCAGTGAGGTCTGCTCGCAGATCTCCCTCAATACGTTAATTTTGGCGATTGGCCCAAACACGAACTCGGCTTGGGAATAGTGCATAGCCCGCCTGTTGCACTCCCGGATTCCCAGATATGGCCCATCTGTCTCTCTTACCCCCCCCCCCCCCCCCCCGGCCCCTGGGTGACCTAGTCCGGCCCCCACCCTTCAGGAGCAAAAATAAATCACAGTGTACAGGTGATACAATTTAGAGTACGCTGCGGATGGTGGCGTGAACCAAGCCTCAACTATAAGGTCACTGGCGCACAAACCATCGCTGAGCTGTAATAAAGTGCCGCCTCCCCTTTGTCTTCTTTGAGAATTTGATGTCAGACATTATTGGAGCCTTACGGGAGCCATATGTGAGCTCTATGTGAGATCTAGTTGCCAGGGTATCTTAGTGGTCCCAACCACTGACATTACTTTTGAGTTTTACAAACACCGCTCACCCGCACAGGTAGCTAAGCGGCTATGGTGATGCGCTGCTAAGCGCGAGGGCGCAGGATCAAATTGCGGCCGCGCGAATTTTGATGGGAGCGAAACGTGAGAACGCCCTTGTACAGTGCACTGGGGGCACATTAAAGATCCCCACGTGGTCAAAGTTATTCCGCTGTTCCCCACTGCGGCGCAATAAATAATCAAACCGTCGTATTGGTACATCAAACCCCTGGATTAAGAATTCACAAAAAACGCGAAGCTTTGAGTGTACACGAGCGTAGGCGTACCGCAAATGGTGCGCGAAATATGGACCTTTGCCGGAAATCAGTGCAGCGAATAAGTTTTTCAATTTTGCTTTACTTATGCGCTTGCATATTAGACGGATGTTTGTCAGTCCCTCCTTAGCCCCCAGACTTCCGCGTTGTTTGGTGCGTTGCGGGGTTAAAACGCCGACAATTGCGAAATCAGCAGCAACAAATGACCTATGCTGTCAAAAGTGAGTGGCATTTTAGTCAATGAATAGGTACAGGTCGCGGCTTTTGCTAAGCGGCGCGAATCGAAAAGTTGCCGCGCTGTTCTTTTTTCTTCACTTCTTTTTCTGTAATTTAGTATGCTTAAACGGTAATATCGGAGTGTGTCGTTCATGTTTGCTTCCATTTCGTGTGGATATTGTGTCACCATAATTGCTGGTAAGTAAGTGCATTCAACTGGGTTTTGACGGAAGTCAAGCGAAGAGAAGATAAGATATTTCGTATTTAGAGCTTGACTCGCAGAGCACGGCTCCTTTGCACTGTCGGATATGAAACACGTGGAGCGCCTTTGTTATCACGCTACCGGAATAAAGTTGGTGTTTCTTACAGGAATTACTAACGTTGTACCGTATTTCCCACTCTTTTCGAATAATTTTACCTTAAGCTCATTGCCACACGTAGCCCAACCAGTGATTTCGCCATGAGCAGGAGGCTGCTCGTGGCGATCGGTGCCTCGATATTGTGTTTATTTTGTCCGGCGACTTACAGGAATATTGTAGTGAGTGCAAAGCTACATAGCGTGTCGCGATGGCGAGGAGCGATGTTGGGCAAAGTAGAAAGAAAATTGATCTAAATACCACAGATTACGGCGCGATATCCAATAGTACACTCATGGTCGAGAGGCGAAAGGCTGCTTGCTTTCGTTTTGAGCCGGATAGAGAAATTTTCCTCCGCTTCGGCGCTGCAATTCGCGTCCGGCGCTGGCTGGCGTCATCGTCCGCGCATGACCGATAATGACAGCCGTCGGCGCTCAAGCGTACGACGAGCGAGTTGAGTGCGGGGCTTAGTGTCCGCCCCAGCCTTCTATTACACACTCTGTAAACGAGCTCCGACGGCATACATTGTGTCAAGATGTGGCACGAGAATGGTCGTTTCGAGTGAGTGCGTGGGTCGCTCACAAGCATCTCATTTGCTTTTGCGTGACGTCCTTTCCTTTGGCGCTTTTCTTTTGATCCGGGAAAACAAAACTTTAAAGAGAACACATGCAGGAAAGTAAAAAAAAACACAGGACGACCGTGTTACCGAAGACGGAAAGAGTGCGCGAAAACTTGGGCATTTAAATAGACGGAAACGCTGTCTAGGGTAAATCGAGTGGCGTAGAAGGAGAAAACAGCTCAAGGGCTTAACCAACAAAACAAACAATACGCAAAGAAAAGGATAAAACAGTTCCTGGCTGGCACGCTTTTGATCTCTACTGCATGTGTACTCTTATGACCCAGCGCAAGTGGTTATCCCTGGACAGTCAGCAACCTCATGACTGTGGTATTTCCAGGTCCTTTTGCAACATCCGGCGTTTCCTTTTAGCTTCCAATGACAACAGCCACCATGAGTGACAGTAAGCGAATCACTTTTTTCTATCCTAGGAATTGAACGGCATAGAAATTAGCCGAAATTTATTTACTTACTTATTTATTTATTTATTTGTTTGTTTGTTTGTTTGTTTGTTTGTTGCAGTAAAAGCTCGTAGGAGTATTTTTTCTTCCAAGCATCCTAGGTTTTAAAAGAATAAGCAAGTGACGGTTTTTATGGCATACAAGCTTTTGCGTTTGTAGCATTGCCTTTGTTTTTCCTTCGGGTACATTCATAATGCGTTAAACCGAATGGTTCCTGTAGCGAACTGTCAGCGTTTGGAAGACGACGAAGTGGTGGCGCTGGTTAAAACATTTATTAAATATGGAGCCTTAAATGATAAATAAATTTTGGGGTGGCTCTTGGTCATGGGCGGTGGCCGGTAGCCTGTGGCGTTCCGTGAATTGCTGCACCCGGCTGATCATCCGCCTCTGGACAGCCGGGTCGGAGCTGGAAACTACGACCTCCCAACTTTAAAAGAACGTGAGTCCCAATTCACAGGGTTGTTGAGATTCTGGGAAAACGCATAGGATGTGGTGGAAGTCACCAATGGGAGCTCCTAAGAGGATGCATTCTGGGGAAGATTGCGTGGGGTGGATAATTGCTAGAAAAGCGGGCGAAAGAAAGATATGTGCTTGGAGGTGCTTCCGAGTGACTTGCTCTAGCTTGGTGAGAGACTTGTGGAGTCGGGGGTATGGCAGTCGTTCTTCGCGATAGTGGAGGGTTATCTTGTTATACGTAAGGAGTCGATCCTTAGAGAACCCCAGGCTTGTTGTGCGCCTTGTTGGTTGACGGATGCTCAAGCAAGAGAATGGGTGGCTTCATTGCCAGGATTGCCCGCGTTGGCCGGCACACAAACTAATCGAATGGTTCTAGAAGCAGGGGTGGTTGAATGGAGAATTTTATGGGCCGCTGTGTGTAGCAGGCCTTTGGAATAGTTCCGGGTAGCCGTTTTTGAGTCACTGATACGAGTGTGGCAGTGGAGGTAGCGATAGCTAGCGCTATGGCAGCTTCTTCCGCTTCCAGGCAGCATTGCATTCGCAGGGTGGTTGAGATTCTGGATATGGTGGAATAGGATGTGGTGGAAGTCGCCAATGGGAGCTGCTAAGAGGGTGCATTTTGGGGAGAATTGCTTGGGGTGGATTAGGACTAGAAAAGCGGGCCAAAGAAAGGCCCGTTTTTGCCGAGGCAGGAGACAACGCAGAGCGCGTATGCCGGGTACTAGCCGTACTCTGTAGCATCAACGTACACCGCATAAGGGTTCTGGGCGTGTTGTTTGTAAAGCGCTCGCGCACGTGCTCTGCGGCGGGCAGGGTGTTGAGTAAGATGTACATTTTTGAAGTTGCCCTCAGCAGCTCCGCGCGTTAGAGCAAAAGCCGGAGAGAAGAATATCCGGGCAAGATCGAAGGGTCCCAAGGTTGTCTGCGTTCGAACGAGTGTAAATGAAATATGTGCGACAAGAAATGCCTCACGTCTCCCTAGAAGTCATGACCCAGTCACCTGACGGCAACGCGCCACCCGCTCATCCATTCTCCATCGTTTTCCGGGTGACGACAGCAAACGCCTTCAGTACGGTACATTCTTGCAGATCGTGCACATGCGCACTTCATCTCTTTCCCCGTCACCACTGCTACACATGGCACCCAAGCAGTCAGGTGGTCGGACGCCGTGCGGTGGCTACCACTCTCTCAACAAAGTGACTGTACTGGAACGCCATCCCATACCACACATGCAGGGCTTTACCGCATTGGTGCAGGGTTGCACCATATTCAACAAAATATGATCAGTACTCCAGGTATATCAACAAACAACCTGTCGAGCGTTGCGACATACCAAGTACTGCCAATATAACACCCTTTGGCATGCTTGAATCCCTACGTACGCCATTACTTCTACGAAACGCTGCACAAACGTTTAAACGGTTTGTTGACCAGGTTCTTCAAAAATATGACCAGCTTCTTCGACTCCGAAAATATGGACTAGTCGTAAACGGGCCGAAGAGCGAGTTTTGTGTTGATGTATTAGGCTTACTTCGTCATCGCGTAGATTCATGCTGGATTTCTGTTTCTGCGGCTCGCGTGAAAACCATAACACAGTTTCCACAACCATCGACTGCGAGAAAACTGGGTGAATTCCTAGGCCTTGCCAACTACTACATGCCGCTCATTCCTCACTGCGTTGCCATCTTGCCACCACTCAACACGCTTCTGTCCGGTCAAACGAAACGGAATGCTTCTATCTCCTGGACCAACGATGCTGAGACAGCTTTCAGTTCCATCAAAGAAGCTCCCGTCAACGCGGAACTCACTGCGCATCCATGTCTGAAGCACTGGCATCACTCACGCTGGACGTTTCGGACGTCCACCGTAAGGGCAGGAGTTTGTCGATGGAAAGTGGCAGGAGGCGGCGTTCTTCTCGAGGAAGCTCTCGCAATCCGTGCACGGTTATAGCACTTTCGGTAGTGAAATGCTGGCGGCCTACTTAGCTGTGAAACATTTCCACCGCTTTCTCGAATGTAGGGAATTATACATACCCACCGACCACATGCCACTCACGTACGCTTCGACCACTACTAACTTTGCCCACACCCCACGTGAGATCCGCCAGAGTGCCTATATTTTGGAATTCGCGAGTGGCATCCCACATATAAGTGGTAAGGACAACGCCTTTGCTGACGCTCTCTTCCGAATAAAAGTCAACGCAACTGTCGATGAGCGCCCAGCAGCGGATTTCACAACCATGGCGAGACCACAGTGAGAGGACAACGAACTTCCAGGGCCCTACGACTGAAGGATAACTCTCTCGTATTCAAAGAGGTGCAAGTTGCAGGTTGCGCTATATCATTGGTTTTCGACATCTCTACTGGTTACCGTCACCCCTACGTGCAGCCGTCATTTAGCCTTAGCGTCTTCGATGTCTCGAATTCCTTGTCGCACCCTGGCATCCGGCCACTCAACACATTGTCACTACACGATACATGCGGCCACGCAAGAACACTGACGTCTGCCGCTGGACACGTGCTTGTCTCAAGTGCCACCAAACCAAACTTCAACGCCACACAATGAGTCCGCTCGGTACTTTCAGGTCTCCCGATTCCCGCTTCAGCCACGTGCACCTTGACCTAGTCGACTCTTTTCCCGCATCCAAGAACAGCCATTATATTGAAATACATAGACTGGTTCACGCGATGGCCTGAATCACAACCATTCAGTGACATCACGGCAGTGTCAGTCACCCACGGTTTTATCACCGTCCGGATTAACCGCTACGAAGTTCCCAAGCCTGTCACAAGAGATCGAGTTGGTCAATTTCCCTCTGCACTTTCCATTACTTCTCCCGATTGCTTGCTGTTCGCCACATCAAGATGACGGCCCACCACCCGATATCTAACCGCATGGCTGAGAGACTCCACCACCTCCCCCGACCATAGATACGCTGGACAGAGCGTCTCCTACTGGTCCTTCTTGCTCTTGCCGCGTGATATGGACTGACGCGTCTTGGGCGTCTGCTCAGCACGTTTTCGGCATATACCTTAAGGCTTCCTAGACAATTCTTCGACTCTTTGCCGGTACCAACGTTTTACTTTGGCGATTATGTTAGTCGCCTCAAAGTTACCATGGCAGACGTGTCCTATTTATTCCCGCCAACATTCACTACCCTCCTTCATTAGCCGTGTTCTCAGTGATTGCACACACGTTCTCGCGCGACGCGGCACAATCTGACCACCACTACAACCAACATACGACGAGCCCTTCCATGTCATGAAGCGCTGCACCAAACTCTTCGTCCTGCTGCTGAATGCAAGCGAGGACATCGTCTCTATCGACCGCCTTAAGCCAGCGGTCCTCGACACCGACACCATCCTAGAGTACGACAAGCGATCCACCAACACCAGGCGCGTCCACTTCGCCATTGCGGGACCTGCCCACTTCTTTTATTAGGCATCGTTTTTACAGCGAAGCTGTATACCTCTACCCTGCAAGGAAATTTTCGTGTCGTCGCAAGCAAAAAACTGTGCATACGCGGGCCGATCCCGCAGATAGTGCTATGCCGAGCCTAGCCACCGCGGAGGTGAAGCTGGCGTTAAGCACTATCCATACGTGGACCGATCCGGAAGATAGTGCAATGCCGGGCTTACCTGCAGCGGAGGTGAAGCAGGCGTTAAGCACGCCCCATACGTTGGCCCATTCCGAAGATAATGCCGGACCGACCCGCGGCGGAGGTGAAGCAGACGTTAAGCACTTCCCATATTGGGGCCAATCCCAAAGATAGTACAATGCCGGGCTGACCTGCGGCGGAGGTGAAGCAGGCGTTAAGCACGCCCCATACGTGGGCCGATTCCAAAGATAGTGCAATGCCGGGACTACCCGCAGTGGAGGTGAAGCACGAGTTAAGCACTCCCCGTACGTGGGCCGATCTCGAAGGCAGTGCAATGCCGGGTTCACCCGCACCGGAGGTGAAGCAGGCGTTAAGCACTCCCCATACGTGGGCCGATTCCGAAGATAGCCACCGTAGTCCTCCATAAAGAAAGCAACAAAATCCCAATAAAGAAAGGCGTCAGACAGGGAGATACGATATCTCCAATGCTATTCACAGCGTGTGTACAGGAGGTATTCAAAGACCCGGATTGGGAAGAATTGGGGATAAGAATTAATGGAGAATACCCTAGTAACTTGCGATTCGCTGATGATATTGCCTTCCTTAGATACTCCTAGGACCAATTGCAATGTATGCTCACTGACCTGGAGAGGCAAAGCAGAAGGGTGGGTCTAAAAATTAATCCGCAGAAAACTAAAGTAATGTTTAAGTCTCGGAAGAGAACGGCAGTTTACAATAGGTAGCGAGGCACTGGAAGTGGTAAGGGAATACATCTACTTGGGGCAGGTAGTGACCGCGCTCCGGATCAGGAGACTGAAATAATGATAAGAATAAGAATGGGCTGGGGTGCGTTTGGCAGGCATTCTGATATCTTGAACAGCAGGTTGCCATTATCCCTCAAGAGAAAAGTGTATAACCAGCTGTGTCTTGCCAGTGCTCACCTACGGGGCAGAAACTTGGAGGCTTACGAAAAGGGTTCTACTTAGATTGAGGACGACGCAACGAGCTATGGAAAGTAGAATGATGGGTGTACCGTTAAAGGATAAGAAAAGAGCAGATTAGGTGGGGAACAAACGCGAGTTAATGACAACTTAGTTGAAATCAAGAAAAAGAAATGGACATGGGCAAGACATGTAATGAGGAGGGAAGATAACCGATGGTCATTAAGGGTTAACGAACTGGATTCCAAGAGAAGGGAAGTGTAGCAGGGGGCGGCGGAAAGTTAGGTGGGCGGATGAGATTAAGAAGTTTGTAGGGACAACATCACCACAATTAGCACGCGACCGGGGTACTTGAAAAGTATGGGAGAGGCCTTTGCCCTGCAATGGGCGTAGCCAGGCTGGTGATAATGATGATGATGATGATGATGATGATGATGATGATACGTGGGCTGATCCCGAAGATTGTGCAATGCCGGGACTACCCACGGCGGAGGGGAAGCAGGCGTTAAGGACTCCCCATACGTGGGCCGATGCCGACGATAATGCAATGCCAGGCTGACCTGCGGCGTAGGTGAAGCAGGCGTTAAGCACTCCCCATACGTGTGCCTATCCCGAAGATAATGCAATGCCGGGACTACCCGCGAGGGATGTGAAGCAGGCGTTAAGCACTCCCCATACGTGGGCCGATCACGAAGATAGTGCAATGCCGGGAATACCTGCGAGGGATGTGAAGCAGGCGTTAAGCCGATACGGGATCGGCCCATACGTGGGCCGACCCCGAAGATAGTGCAATGCCGAAAATACCTGCGGCGGAGGTGAAGCAGGCGTTGAACACTCCCCATACGTGGGCCGATCCCGAAGTTTATGCAATGCCGAGAATACGCGCGGTGGAGGTGAAGCAGTGGTTAATCCCTCCCCATACGTGGGCCGATCCCGAGATAGTGCAATGCCGAGACGACCCGGGGCGGAGCGGCAGTTCGCCATTAAGGCCCCCTCATGCAGAGCTTCGCTAGTCATCCTTCTTCACAGAGTGTAAGCGCACTGATATTTTTTCCCGTCCTGACTCTCTCACTTGAGAGGGGTCCCTATGGCGAGCTGTCAGCGTTTGGACGATGACGATGAAGTTGCGCTTCCGCACCTCCGCACGCTCGAGCCAGAACTGGAGAGAAGATCCGGGCAAGGTCGAAGGGTCCCGTGGTTGTCCGCCTTCGAGCGACGATAAATAAAATATCAGGGTCAAGAACTGTCTCACGTTTCCCCAGCTTCTCTTGTAGTGCACCTTACTCTGTACGATCTAGTGACATTGTTCGTGTACGAATGCTTAGCGGAAACAAACAGCGCTGCAGGCTTTCTTCAAAGTATTTTGTGTTCTTCCTCGCCACTGTTTTTTCTTGTTGTAAGCATTCTGAATACATTACTTTCAAGTCAGTGGAAAATGACATGGCCAACCACTGCCTACTCGTGAATAAAAGCTGATGAGCTATTTCGCTAATACGCCTGCTTTGCATGACAGTGATGCGACCCTATTTCATGATTTAATAACTTGTCAACTATCAAAGAGGTTGCGACACAGTCCCAGGTAGACCGAGATCTCGGCCTGTTATGTAATAGCGTATAGGATATGCTCTGTCTTAACGCAGCGTTCAAGATAATCGTATGGGCAAAGAGATAATTAGAAATGTCCACGCGTTTACTTAGGCTTTGGATACAGGTCACGTTGTTCAAAATCTTGTACGCTAATGAAGCTTCTTCTGTTTGGAGCCCATACTGTTACTTATGCGGAACTCACGCGACCTGATGAGGCAAATCCACCACGGTTGTTTAGCCGCTACAACTTTCTGCTTCTGAGCACTTTGTAGTAGATTGATTTCCTCTGCCGGGTATGTACGTAATTCCGACAAAGGGCTAATTGAGACGCAAGCCTTCATGCACGCACACAAGCACAAATAAAAAAAACTCGCATAAAGCACCAGTGTGCGACAGTTCAGATGCAGTTGTGCCAAGTTCAACCATTAAAGTGATTCGTAGCCCCTACACCACGACTAAGAATAAACCAGTTGCTCTCACTCGATTTTACTTAAAAATGACATTCTTAAGTGATGACGCTCTGCAGAAGGATATAGACATGAGGTACCGAACTATCAAATACTACAGCATACCTCAGTGGCTGCGAACGCTATCGATTATTATTATTTTATATACAGGGTGATCATTCGTAAGTTTTACAGAATCTTTAGAAATCATCTGTGCGACACCGCATTATTCGTGTCCGTGAGCTGGATTATTAGAGGAGGCAAACATTACTAGCTGGAGATATGCAAACACGTTTTTAGCAATTAAAAAAGATAATTACCTTCCTAATTATTTGCTCAATGGCACATATTGTAGTTTACGAATTGTAATCGGTGAGCTTCGAAGACGCATCCACTTGAAAATAATTTGCAGCGCGGCACCAGTTTAGAGAGATTTCCCGAAGTGCGAAAAAAAATACATGGGCGTTCCAGCTACATTTGTGCTTCGATGCACAAAGAAGCGTTGTGTTACAGAACAAATCGGAACAGCAGTGCGTGTTTACGGCTAGTTTCAGGGCACATATCTCCAAAGTTGCGCCATTTGGAAAATTCATCCCGAGTGTAAACACCTTGCGAAATCACCGGCTGCGATCAAAATTTAAATATGTGTTGTGAAGTAAATAATTCAAAAGCTACTTAGTGGATGTTGGTAATTAGTTGAATATGTGTTTCGATTTGTTGTGCAAGTAATGCCCGCCTTTCTTAATAATCCAGCTCAAGAACTAGAGTTTTGCTACCTGCCACAGTTATATTCAATATAAAGATGATCACCCTGCGTAATAACTTACATAGTACGGAAATGCAGACGTATAATATACGTCTCTATTCTAGAGAAATAACAGCTTGCCTTGATAATTTACTTCCAGTTTTTTGAGGTACCTCCGGAAGCAGAAGCCTCTATTTTATATTTTTGGGGAGATTTATCACAAAGAACTGATAGTGTCACCTGAGTTGTTAGGAAAACGTAGCACTCCTTGAACAATAGAAGGATTTTCACCAGATCGTCAGATGAAACCAATTTTGCATAAAACTTGCTACGTATTGTGCTAAATATAGCACCATGGGCGGTGTAAATAGGGTAGATTGTGTGGTGAAAGCCCTATTTCATATTTTTGATAAGTGATTTATAAAAAGAATTACGAACTTCAATACGCACGCCTATGCAACATCTCATTTTTGTAGCAAAGGGGCTATGAATATCTTTATAAAGATTAAGAACAAGTTGAGCGAGTTGGCAGGCAATAATGGGTTTAAGAAAGGCGAGCGCTTTAAAACCATGGACAAAGGCTCTCTTTTTCGAGTCATCCCCAAAATACGTGGTCAGAAACTCACCCATGACATTGTTTTGTGCATTTTCCACTGCCCTTCTTTTCATCAGAAAGAAAGAAGGATGTTTTTTAACATAGGCATGGCTTCAACACAGCATACCCCTAATGTTCAAAAACTGCTGTGAATATACTGACCTACGTGCCCGTATAAAACTAAAGGTGTACTGGCTATTATAGTGAGATAAAGATGTGTGTTCACTAATATTTCTTTATGATAATGTTGAATCAGCAAGGAAAAGGTGCTTACTCAGCCTACTGTAGTTGTGGGCGACTTCAACGAAAAAATGGAGAGAAGCCAGGCTGAGGAACAAGCAATTGGTAACTATGGCATCGGCTCTAAGAATACGAAATCAGAGATACTGGTAGAATCCGCGGACAGGAGTAAACTCCGTATAGTTAATAGTCACAGAGGCATTGCGTAATCAAGTAGTACAAACCGCTTATGTAAATACCTTGGAAAATATCTGCAGAGATTTCACAGCTACCTTAATTCTACACAAGAAAACTATGACTATACCTATAAAGAAAGGGGTCAGACAAGGAGACACAATCTCGCCAATGCTATTCACTGCGTTCTTGGAAGAAGTATTCAAGCTATTAAACTGGGAAGGCTTAGGAGTAAGAGTCGACGGCGGATACCTCAGGAACCTTCGGTTTGCCGATGACATTGTTCTATTCAGCAACACGGCAGACTAGTTACAACAAATGATTGGGGACCTTAACAGAGAGATTGTAAGAGTGGCGTTGCAGATTAACATGCAGAAGGCAAAGATAATGATGAATAACCGGGCGAGAAAACAAGAGTTCAGGATCGCTAGCCTGTCTATAGAGTCTGTGGAGGAGTACGTTTACCTAGGTCAATTATTCACAGGGAACCCTGATCATGTAAAGGAAATTCATAGAATAATAAAAATGGGCTGGGTCACATACGGCAGACATTGCCAGCTCCTGACTGGAAGCTTACCGGTATCATTGAAAAGGAGCATATACGATCAGTGCGTTTCACTGGTGCTGACATATGGGGCAGAGTCTTGGAGACTGACAAAGAAGCTTGAGAAGAAGTTAAGGACCGCGCAAAGGGTGATGGAACGAAGAATGCAAGGCAGGCATAACTTTAAGAGATAGAAAGAGAGTAGTTTGGATTAGTAGGGTAGAGATGATATTCTAATTGATATTAAGAAAAAGATTGCGCTGGGCAGGTTGTGTAATGCGCAGATTAGATAATCGTTGGACAATTAGGGTGACAAAATGTGTACCAGGAGAAGAGAAGCGCAGTAGAGGACGGCAGAAAACTAGGTGGTCCGACGAAATTAGGAATTTCGCGGGTATTAGTTGGAAGCGCTTGGCTCAGGACAGGGGTAATTTGAGATCGCAAGGAGAGTCGTTCGTCCTGCAGTGCACATAACATAGACTGATGCTGGTGATGATGATAATGAGTTAATACCTTCTTCAAGAGGCACAATAACAGGAACTGGACCGGGAAAAGCCCTAATGGAGAAACAAGAAATGAAATAGATTTCATACTCCCTGGCGATAGCAGCATACTGCTAGATATAGAAGTGTTAGAGTAAAAAGCAGTGACCATAGGTTAGCGAGGTCAAAGATTTCTCTCCATTTCCTGAGAGAAAGAGTACAATGAGTCAAGATGAAGCAGGCCAACCTAGACGCAGTAAGGACAAAAGTAGATGAATTTAGGCTAATGCTCGCGAGCAAATATGCATCATTCGAACAAGAAGGTGAACACAACAAAGAAGTAACGAATAAATGCGTTACTAGGCTGATTTATGAAGCACCAATTGAATTAGGAGGTAAATGCACCAAAGCAAGCAGTAGGTAAGCACTTGACTTGGAAGCGGAGGCAGCAAACAGTGCGAACACTGAACCCTTCTGCTTAGTTCTGCCGGCCTTCCTCTTGGCGAATACCCGTGAGTGGGTATCTGCGAAAGGAGCCTCATCATCATCATCAACACCGATTGTGAGCGTCGACGGTGAAGGCTCGAAAAGCGTGGGGCGAGAGAGTGTGGTCCGTGGTGTGAGCAGTGCGCGGGGTTAGCCGTTCGAGGCCAAAGAGCTTCCTCGCTGGGCGTTCGGCCCATAGGAGCTATCACCACCCGCGTCACTACGTCTGCACCCGAGTCAACGCCGTCACCAGCTGAGAGGCTACCTCGCCCAGTTCTTCCGCTGGGCAACTGGTCTAGGAGGGCTGGCAGTCCTGAGCCTGGCTGAACGAGCCTTCAGGTGAGCGGCCACAGGGCTACCCCGCCAGCTGTGGACGTGACCCGGTGGCTGCTGCTGTGGGCTCCAGAGCGCAAACTCCGCTGGCGGGAAACCAGGCACGCGGAGGCTCCAGTACAACTACTGTGGCGCAGGGCCACCTGAGCTCTACAAGGCGGTCCAACCCTGCAATTCCACCTTGCTGTCCAACCTTGCTGTCCGGCACTACTGCACGACATCGGTTCCACGACGTCTCCAGCATGGCGACAACTGCTTCCGGATGAACTGTAGGCAGATTATGTTTGACTAATTTATATATATAGTTACCTGTCTTCTAAATGTATCTTGGGCAACGTTCGCGTGTGTGTGCCATTTCAATGTGTTAAGTACGTCCAATAGAAGTCTGATGTGTGTTTGTGCTTCTGCGTGCTGCCGCTGTCTCTTTCTGGAGTGATCCTGCACCGAATAAGGTCACACAGGCCTTCTCGGAGCTATGTCTGGGCATCGCCTTGGGATTGTCGTCACGGGGATCTTTGGCGCCTGCGTCCTGAGCGCCGCAGCACTGACAGTGCAATAACGAATGAACTTGGAAGCACGTGACCCTGTCGTCAGCACCTGGATCCCATTAAAAGGACCCCAAGACGACTGCGGCAGTCACTTGGCAGCGGAGGCAGCAAACAGTGCAAACTAGCTCTGAAATCTTCTGCTTATTTCTTAAGGCCTTCTCAGAGCTGTCGTTGGGCATCGCCTTGGAATTTTCGTCACGGGGATCTTTGGTGCCTGCGTCCTGAGTGCAGCAGTACTGACAGTGCAATAACGAATCAACTTGCAACCACGTGACCTTGTCGTCACCGCCTGGATCCCGTTAAAAGCACCCCCAAACTACTACGGCAGTTACTTGGCCGCGGAGGCAGCAAACAGTGTGAGCTCTGAACCCTCCTGCTTATTTCTTCAGGTTTGAGATTTTCCGATTGTTTTCAAGGTGCCTTGCTAAGTACTTTGCTGCCTCTGTTCCCTTGTTGTGTTGACTGTTTTCTGTTTTGATTTTGACGTTTGTATTATGGCCACTGAAATTGCTGACCTGAAGCGCGAATTTCGCAAAGAATTAAGAGAGCTGAAGAACAGCATGGACTTTATAAACTAAGAATTCAAGGCTCTAAAGAAAGCATGCAGTAAAGTAAAACACGAGAATGTGGCACTGAAAGAAACACAACAGGTGCTAGCGCAAGAAATTGAGGCATTCAAAAGGAAAGTGCAGGAAAACGCCATGAAAATTTTGGCACGAGATCTGCATATTAGAGACAAAAATATTGAAGTGAAAGGAATTTCCCAGGAGAGGTCCCAAAGCCTCGTAAGCCTACTTGGAAAAGTTGGCGACGTTCTCAGGGAGACCATAAAAAAAGAGGACATTGAAGTCTGCGACCGAACTTCGGCGCGAAATTCTGACTCTGATCCCAACATAGTTGTGGTTTTCCACAGCAGCGCTAAACTCGATGTAGTCCTTAAGGCCAGGAAGCACAGACTCACTACAAATGAGATATTTCCTGCTAACCAGTCTGTCTACATAAATGAGCACCTCTGCCCGCAGCTCAAGAAGCTGCTAGCCATGGCCATTGCTAGGAAAAAAGAAGTAAACTGGCGTTTCGCATGGGCTAAGAACGGAAAGGCTTTCGCTTGTCAGACAGACACATCACCTGACCTGCGCATATTCTGTGAATCAGAGTTGGCAAAAAATGCAACGTGCCACCACCGTTATCTAAACGCGTTTTTGTTATTTGTTCGCGTTAATCTTATCTTCTGTTTATAAATGGATACACCCGGTGGCATTGTAGTGCCGCACGACGTCAACTACTTGAAGTTCTTGCACTTGAATGCGCAATCTGCAAAGAACAAGTGTGATGAGCCTTCTATGTTTTCAAGCAAATTTTCTTTTCCATTTAATGTGATCATAGTAACAAAGACTTGCTACAAGCAAGAGAGCGACGCATTTCACCTGTCTAGATATCAATCTTTTTTCTTCAACAGGCCTTCCCGTCGCGGAGGCGGCGCGCTGCAGTTAGTATCGAATGAGCTTTCTTGCACCTTGATACCTAAGTTCTGTACTATAACACCATATTCTGAAGTTTTGTAAGTAAGTTTTTTATTTACAGTACGAATATACAAGCTTGGAAGTACAAAACATACGTGTTTGTGGTTGTGCATCGCCCACCTGATGGAAAGATCGATAACTTTATTTCTTTCTTTGAACGGATTGCCAGTTTTGTGTGTCTAAACAACATCAACCTTTACGTTGGTGGTGATTTCAATGTTAGTCTTTTACAAAGCAGTTCGCAATCCCAAGAACTACAACTCCTTCTCTACTCTTTTTACTGCACGAATGTTATTACAGAACCTACGCGTGTAATTCATACATCTGAAAGATTACTCGATACA
This sequence comes from Dermacentor andersoni, assembly GCF_023375885.2. Lineage (NCBI taxonomy): Eukaryota > Metazoa > Arthropoda > Arachnida > Ixodida > Ixodidae > Dermacentor > Dermacentor andersoni. Next base: position 195,176,792 of record NC_092817.1, on the reverse strand, counting down.
TTCATCACAAACAGTTCTGAAGATACCCCCAAGTAGGGAGTGATTGTAGCTGATATGAGCGATCATTTGCCGATGTATATGTTCTGTAAGTTTCATCAGGCTTTAAAACCAGTGCTTTAGTGTCAGTCATTTGTTTTCCAGGAAATTAATTACAAGACGCTGAACACTTTCCGACAAAATACTAATAATAATAATTGGAATTTGGTGCTTCTATGTAAGGACGCTGATGATGCGTATGATAAACTCATGCGCTTCCTTAAGAAAGCATATGACAACTCCTTTAAATATAAAAGACTAAAGAAGTCAACTAGAAAACGGAAACCGTGGCTTAATGATGAAAGCCTTAGGATGATCCTTGAGAAGGATTCACTGTACGATAAGTTTGTCAGAACAGGAACCCTGATGATCTTGCAGGCTTTCGGAAATACTGGTGCTATGTAACAAAATTTGTACGAAATGCTAAAAAGCTGTGTTACGAGAACCCATTTCAAGAGGTGAGTAATCGGAGTAGTCTATTACGGCACGAAATTAAAAAGCTTGTGCATTCCGATGTCCACAATAGGAGGAGGAGGAGGAAGAGGAGATTTTAATGAAGAGAAAGGAGGAGAGGTCGGCCTGGAGAGCGTGTCTCTAGCCTGCTACTCTTCACTGGGGAAAGGGGAAGTTGAGCTACTATATACAATGACTACTATATACAATGAGCTACTATATACACGTCGAATATGCGGATGCGCACTGCAGATACAATACCCGCAAGAGTAATCTTGTCCACACGAAAAGTAATCTTCTCACAAAAATTTATCGCACGAGCACTTTTCGCACTGACTGCAGGTCTCACAGGTTCTAGAGGCGATCGTCTAAACCAGTCTCACTTAAAAAATTCAAAGGTGACTTCATGGCGCGTTGGGCACAGTGAACTCTTCTCCACGCGCCCAAAAGCTCTTCTTTCGAAAGGGGAGGGAGTCCAAGCAGGCAACAGTAGACTTGAGTGTTCTTTCGGCCGCATATAGAGGGCACACACAAAGTACATGTACAAGTACAACGTACAAGACTCGGGAGTGTGACAGACGCTACAGTCAGGGTCCCGTGCTTGTCCAATCTTGTGAAGGTATCGGTGGGTGTATGCCTGTCGCGGACGCCAATTTGTGACGACCCCACTTGTGGGGTGCAAAGGTTCGTGGTCTCAATGTTTTAGTGGTTCTCTTAGGCGGAGCCTCCGAGAACCCAATTGAGGACAAAGCCGTTGGTTTGAACACACACACAAAGACTTTTAATCAAAAATAAAAAAGGCATAAAGCAAATAGAACGAAACGGAAAGCATGCACCAAATAAAGATTCAAGAAAACATTGCGGTAAGGAATGCACTTGGGGCTTTAACAAGGGCGCGAGTCCGGGCTTGCCACGAGGACAGCCGGCAACGACGATACAGCACTCCCTTTACTACTTCGAATGAGTAGGATGCCACTCTTTTGCCTTGGAACACTTGACCCACTTTGTTCCTGCAAGACTCTAAGGTCTTATCCTCGTTCTGGGCCGTGGTAAGGTCCTGCCTGGTTATTTTCAAGGCGCTGATATTGATAGTGGATGTTTTCGGCTGTTGGTCTCGGCCCTTGATGCCGACCAGCAAAGCATCCGGGGAACGGTCTTCTCCCTTCGTTCTTTCCCCACTTACTATACCACCTTCGATGGGCTTCTTCAGTCTCTTTGTCCAGCTTTTATCTGGATCGTGAGGTTCTCGTGAGCCTGGTACATTTCCGATAATGACATCGTATAGAGGAGCTGTCATACACTTTACAATCGCTGTACCAGAAAAATAAGGTGAATTAATTTCAACCTTGGCCTCGGGAATTTCGATGCTGCTGCCATCCGCCAGGACCAGCTTAGCGGTGGTACCTGTCAGAGCCTTGTCTGGTACGAGGGAACGACGCACAACCAGCGTGTTGCTTCCCGTATCTCGCAAGACTGACGCGGTCTGTCCGAAGACGAAGCCCTTTAGCACTGGCATCTTGCGTGCCCCATTCCTCGTGGGAGTCTTCACCGTGCTAACTACGTCTTGTTCAACGACTACTGCGTTTGACTCTTCCAGGCGCTCTTCTGGCGACAATAGGCAAGACGTCCTAGGTGGATCATTTTTCTTGGTGCAGGCTTTGACATCATGCCCGGGCTTACGGCAATACCCGCAGTACGGTTGCCTCTGCTTAGATCGGCAGTCTGATGCCCCGTGACCCAGTTTTCCACATACGAAGCATCGCATTGGAACTCTCTCAGATGGGCTTCCGGTTTTCTCCGTAGGGTTACTGCCTTCCGATTTCTGCCGGAACACTAACAAATTGGGCTGTCTCTGAGCCTCTAGGAAATTATCGGCAGCTTCGGCCATGTCATCTAGCTGGCGGTAGCTCTTCTCGCGCAGGAAGAGTCCTAATCGATGATGACAGTTGTTCAGAAACTGTTCCGTCACCACTAGGTTGCGAAGTGCCAAATACTCTTTTTCGGTTTTGGACATTTCCACCCACCGATCAAAGAAACTCAGTAGCCTAGTTGCGTACTGCTTTCCAGTTTCGCCATCTTGGGGTTTGCTCTGTCGGAACTTCTCCCGGTAGCCTTCGGCCGTAAAACGAAAACGCTGGAGCAACGCCAACTTGGCTTTATCGTAGTCGAGGGAGTCTTCTGGAGACAGACGTCCAAAGACTTTCAGAGCTTCTCCGCTCAAGCATAAACTTAGAGCCGTGGCCCATTTGTCTCTAGGCCATTCTTGTCCGGTGGCGACGCTCTCGAACCTTTTTAAATAGGCATCCAAGTCATCCCGGCTTTCGTTGAATCCCGGCATCAAACTGTGAGGATTCACGCTGAATGGGGCACTTCCTCCTGTCCCTCGGTCAGCTGTCCTTGCAGCGTCCGTTGCCGCCATTTGGAGGCGCAATTGAAGCGTTCGCTCCTCCAATTCTAGCTGCCGTTGGCTCGTCTCGCCACGATTGCCCTCAGCTTCCGCGACTTTAAGTCGTAACTGTAAATTTTTCTCCTCTAATACAAGTTCCTGCCTTTTAGCCTCGCGCTCCGCTGCTCGCTCTTCTCGCGCCGCAGCCCGCTCTTCTCGCTCCGCTGCCCGCTCTTCTCGCGCACGCTCTTCCTGTTCGTTCAACCATGCCCTCAACTCCGCACCTTCTAGGCCCATGCGTTCGGCTAGCGCTAACAAGTCACTTGTGTTAGCCATAGTTCCTAACCGCTAGAAAAAAGATCCAAACGAACGGCTTTGTCCTGTCGCACGGACGCCAATTTGTGACGACCCCTAATATGGGGTGCAAAGGTTCGTGTTCTCAATGTTTTAATGGTTCTCTTAGGCGGAGCCTCCGAGAACCCAATTGAGGACAAAGCCGTTGGTTTGAACACACACACAAAGACTTTAATCAAAAATAAAAAGGCAAAAAGCAAATAGAACGAAACAGAAAGCATGCATAAAATAAACATTCAAGAAAACATAGCAGTAAGGAACACACTTAGGGCTTTAGCGAGGGTGCGAGTCCGGGCTTGCCCCGAGGGCGGGGACGCGTCGCAGTCTCGACGCGGCAACGCGGCGACGAGCTGGCAGAAGGAGAGGCGCCGGTCTCACCAAAGGTCGTGGCGTAGGTTGACCGACCGGGCGCCGGGAGCGCGCCAGCTCTGGCGAGGCGAGGTAACGCTGGCGGCTGGGTGGACGGCGGCGGCGTTCTGGCCGGGCAGAGAGCTCGGGCCCGTAGCCCGACTGCTCCCCTCTCGCCCACGGCGCTGAAGCTCGAACGCCGGCCTCGGGCAGCAGGCGGCACGGCAGACGGGGGTGGCGTTCTGGCCGGGCAGCTGGCGCAGAACTCGGGCCCGAAGCCCGACTGTTCTCGTCCTGCCCACTGGCGCAAACGCTCACCGGCCTTGAGGAGCTGACGGCACGCTCAGGTAGACGGGCGACGCACAGGAACAGGTAGGCAGGAGGCCCCGGGCGGGTGAAGTCCTGGTGGGCTCGGGTCCGGAACCCGACGGCCCGTCTTCAACGCCCACTCCGGTGGTTGACCTCCTCCTGCCGTCGCTTCCTGGGACTCTCCTGGCGTCTCCCCGGCGTCTCCCTGCGTGTCCTCTTGCGTGTCGCCCCCCGTTCTGCCAGCGCACCACGCTTTTTCTTGTGGTCTGGCCGATTTGGCATTCTCAGATTGGCTGCCCGACGCCCCGTGGTCTTTTCTAATTGGTTGCTTTTTTCTTTTTGTTGTCTTTCCTGCGCCGCGCGTTCACGTGCCGGGCGCTCTTCGGCGTCGTCGTTTTGCTCCTTCCAGCTCGGCGCGCGTGCACTCAGCGTCGTCTGCTCTCGGCTGTCCCGATCACGGCACTATGTCGCGCACCACACATCACAATGCCACACCCAGCCGTAATCGATGAATGAGTGCTTCCTGGCCACTCCGCAACCGAAGTGGAAGCCGGAATCGTAAGCCAGCGTCAGTTCTATGGAAGCGTTCTTGCTGATGTCCGGGGTTGTCCCAATGTCGCGCGATAGAAGTGTTGATGGAGTTGGGGAGCACGGCATTGATGTCATACCGGGAAAAATGAAGTTTTATAATGTTTCCGTCAATGTGCGCCTTTTTTAGCTTCCGCGTCAGCCTGTTCATTTCCAACTATTCCACAATGGCTTGGAATACACTGCAGCACAATAGTATGCCCGGAAGGAGACGCCATAGCAAGCAGAGACATGATATCATAAACCAGAGGACTATGTGCGGTTCTGTCATTCATATAATTGCTGATTAGTTCCAGTGCTGGTTTGGAGTCACAGAACACTGTACACTTCTCGAAGCTTTGTTGCAGTATGCAGCGAATTGCTTCTCGCACTCCGGTCAACTCAGCTGCTGTAGACGATGATCTGTGTCCTATCTTGAACCGCTGTGCGATACCCATTCCAGGTACCGTGTAAGCCACCGCGGAAGAGGTCTGTGTCATAGAACCATCTGAAAAAACATGTTTGGTATATTCATACATATAAGCAATGTATGATAATGCGAAATGCTTGGACCCAGCAAGCGGCATTTTCGACTTCTTCGTTATTGTAGGGATTGAGAGTCTCACCGTTGGCTTTGCCATCGTCCAGAGTGGAACTTCGGGTATGTCATGCGGTTCGAAGTCCGATGGCAATAAGTCTTGCTCCGACAACGCGGCTTCTGAGTAGGCGGCGACAGGTCGTATGCTTGTGATGTTCGTCAGTGGATGATTCCTGTGTCTAGTCAGTCGCCTTAGATGCACTCGCAATGGCTCATGTTGCAGATCAACTGGAACTGGGCATGCACACAACAGTCCCCAATAGCGTTCATCTTGAACTTGTAGTTGAGGATAAAACGCTAAAGGTCAAAGAATTAGCAAATGTGTTTAATTATTATTTCTCCAGTCTCCAAAAAGGTACTCACGACACAGCAGCGACAAACTGTTTGGGCACACGCAATGCACGTACAGATTTTCTTAAACCTACAGATCCACATGAAGTTTGCACGATATTCATGTCATTAAAGAACAGTAAATCCCGTGATGTGAACGCGCTTGAAATAAGACCTAATAAATTTGCGCTTGATCTCTTCCTACCAGTACTTACTCATATTTTTAACCTATCACTGTCAAGAGGAATCTTTCTGGAAAAAATATGCAGCACGCGAAAGTTAGTCTTATTCAAGTCCGGTGACAAAAATATGCTGTCGTCTTACAGGCCAGTCTCAGCACTGCATGTCTTATCCAAGGGACTAGAAAAAATTATTTGTAAAAGAATAAAGTCATTTTGTGATAAACATTCCATGATATCAAATAAACAATTTGGGTTCCGTGAGGGAATGTCAACTGAATTGGCTCTGCTAACCCACGAGAGAGTTAATTTTAAATTGTTTTGAAAATAAGGAACTAACGCTAGGAATATTTGTGGACTACTCTAAAGCATTCCATAGACTAAATCATCAGACTTTGCTTACTAAACTAGAGCATTATGGGTTTCGGGGCATTTCTCTGAAACATATACAATCTTATCTTAACCACAGAAAACAACTCGTTTTAATTTAATCAGAAGACTCACGTCTCCGGGAAATTACGCAGGGCGTTCCCCAGGGAAGTATACTAAGGCCAGTATTGTTTAATATAATTGGTAATGATATTTTCAACGTTTCTAATGACGTGAATTTCATCATTTATGCGGACGACAGCAGCGTCCTTTTTTCAGCCTTGTAATATCGGCGATCTCTCGTTCATGGCAAATGTCACACTGAAACACTTGGCTGAATGGAGCAAGGTCAACGCTCTCCAATAAAATACAACAAAAACAAAAGCTCTTATTTTTGCACCTCCACAAAAACGTCTGAGTGAAGACATACTGTTGCAGGCTGGCTCTGGACCAACTGAACTTGTTCCTAACGTGAAAACTTTGGATATTATATTTAATAAAAAATTAATGTGGAAGGAATATGTGGAACTTATTGCATCCCGTTTAGCCAAAGCTTGCGGCGCGCTTTGTAGACTCCGTGAGACGATATCATCTAAAGTTAAGCTGACCCTTTATAATGCGCTGTTCTCATCTCATTTAATGCATTGCCACCTTGTGTGGGGTACCACGTCAAAGCAAATTTGAGTAAATACTGCTACGAAAAAAGGCTCTTCGTCATATCGCAAACACGCCATTCAACGCACATACATCTGAACTATTTTCGAAGTTTAATATCATTTGTCTAACAAGAACCTTGTCAAGCTGCAATAAAGTAGCTTTTAGTTCTTGTCCCAGCGTTCATTTTTTGTAAATGAGTGAAAGCGAAATAGATTGATTGATTGTAGTAACAAAGGACGTAATGAAGAAACAACAAAGCATGAAAGTGTACAACCAAAGAGAAAACAACGTTTACATCGAAACTGACCAAGATGAAGAAAGAAACGGTTATTCGAAATTATAACATGAGAAAGGTTAAGGAAACAATAAAATAATGGTCGCAGAATAAAATCAGTCAGAAGAAAAGTTAGCATAGCACAAGGCAACATGTATGCAGTAAATAATAAGCAGGGCAATGTCATCAGCAATCTGCATGATATAGAAGATGCAGCAGAAGTATTCTATACGGACCCACACACTACTCAGAGTAGCCATGCTGCCTTCTTTTGAAAAAGTGATGAACAGGATACAGAGGCCCCTTATACAGGGTGCGCCAACTAACTTTAGTCAGAGTTTAAATATATGTCGATGCAATCTAACACGACGCGACCAAATGCATGCTGCTGACTTTTATTGTATTCTGCTTAATTGCATAATTAGTCGACATCAATTAACCAACTTCTGAAGCAACGAAGTTAGGCAAAAAATTCACCTGAGAAAGTTGTAGAGCGCTTTGCAAAACGTCCCATTAGAGAGTTTCTAACTTTCTATCTATTGAGTATTAGTGCTTTTACGCTGATTGCAGGTGCCGGCGAAGTACAAAAAAATACCAAGTGACATGGTCGCATCTTCTCAGAGTACATCGATATATATTTTAAACTCCGGCTAAAGATAGTTGGGACACCCTGTAGCAGTGAGGTTAAAATAGGCTTCCAAGACATGCCCTGGGGAAAAGCGCCAGGAGAAGGTGGAAGAACAGTCTATTATTTCAAAAATGAATTTATTCAAATTAACTATCATGAAAGGGGCGAGGCAAGGAGATACGATCTATCCGATGCTATGCACTGCATGCTTAGAACATATTGCCGCGACAAACTTGGTGACATTCAAGTTGCGCGCCCTTTGTATTTAGACACTGTGCACGCCGTACCGTGGTGTTGTTTAGCAACAACAGGCAGCGATCGTCATGGCACGGGCCGCCAGTTGGACCCGGCTCGCATGCGCCACGCGCACGAGGTGTCACGCGAGGAGAAAGAGGAAGACGGTTCGAGGCCAGTTTCGAGAACGCGACTGCCGGGAATTTATTCACCACCGCAGTGACTTTTACTTGTGGGCACAAGTTCGCCCTTAATAAATATCATTGTTTTATTAACATCGTTACATTTCTGGTGGAGGTGCGGGGTATGAGTCGAAGCCCCACGAACGAAAGTCAGCGTAGCCCCGACAACCCGCGAGTCCATCCCGTGGAACTGACACCTGTACACCAGCGGACCAGCCGCCGTCTTCGAGGTGACTCGCCCAATTCGGCCCTCTTCTCTTCATGCCAAGGGAAACTCAGACAACGGACGCCGCCACAATGACTACGCAGGTGACACCAGCACAGCTAGTCGTAAGCCAACCTCGCAAGCCGCCAACATTCCATGGTGATTCGTTCGAATACGTGGAAGATTGTTTGGAACTGTTCGAGAGAGTGGCCAGCTTTAATGAATGGAATGAAAGACAGAAGCTCCGTAACGTATATTTCGCTTTGGAGGACTTCGCCAAAGCGTGGTATGAAAACCACGAACCCTCTTTGTGCTCTTGGGAGGAATTTCGACGCCAACTGCAAGACTTACGATAAAAGGCTTCAGTTGCGTTTCTGACTTTATTTACTGCCAGAATGTTCACGGGAACTTATATTGAATGGATTTTCTAAAAGCTAACGGCGCCATAATTAACCTACGTACGTCCAGTGTGTCTTTCTCGACAGAACAAGCTATACCTGTGGAAGCATCGGAGGAGCGACGTCTTGCTGCACTGCGCATCGTTGATGATGATGTAACTGTGTCGCCACGCTGCAGTGTGATGGTTCTTGTGGAGAATGAAACATTTTATGACCGCGAAGGCATAGCGGATGGAAACATAGAGCTCCTGTTCAACAAAAGTGTTTGCGTGGCTCGGGGGCTTGTTCACTTAAGCGATGGCCGTGCGAATGTCGCACGTACGAATTTTGGAAATGAATTCCAACACATCGCAGAAAGAACAGATATTGCCTATTTCCACGAGTTCTGTGTAGCGACCGAATTATGCAGCCTAACGACAACGTCAACTGCCCTGCCAGGAACTTGCAGTGTCGACAGATCAATTACCTTTAACCCGAGACTCCCGGAAGCTCAACTGAAACAGACATATGCCCTTATCAAGGATTTTTCCGACTGCTTCTCCACTTCCTCGAAGGTACGGCGCACGTCTGTTGCAAAGCACAGAATTATAACAGAGGACGCCACCAGACCGGTATCCCAACACCCGTATCGAGTTTCACCAAAAGAAAGGGAGATCATCAAGAAGCAAGTAGAGGAGATGCTTTCTGATGACGTTATTCAGCCTTCCAGCAGTCCATGGGCGTCTCCCGTAGTGCTTGTGAAGAAAAAAGATAACACACTTCGATTCTGCATCGACTACCGTAAATTGAACAGCGTAAGTAAGCGGGATGTGTACCCCCTTCCACTTATCGACGATACGTTAGATCGGCTCCGATGTGCAAAGTTTTTCTCCTCCCTGGATCTCAAGAGTGGATATTGGCAAATAGAGGTGGATAAACAGGACCGTGAAAATACAGCATTCGTAACTCCTGATGGCCTCTACGAATTTAAAGCATTTCCATTCGGCCTCTGTTCCGGGCCCGCAACGTTCCAACGAATGATGGACTCTGTGCTCGCAGGACTGAAATGGCACTCATGCTTAGTGTATTTGGATGATGTGGTCGCATTGTCCACCACATTTGACCAACATCTGAGCGCCTGCGACTAGTATTAGAAGCCATTCGCGCAGCAGACTTGACAGTTAAGCCGGAAAGATGTCAATTCGGCTTCGATGAACTTCGGTTTCTCAGACACGTCATCAGTGCTGAAGGCATTCGGCCAGATCCCGAAAAGACAGCAGCTGTTGTGAGGTTCCCGACACCCACAGACAAAGAGTCAGTGCGACATTTCTTGGGTTTATGCGCATACTACAGAATATTTGTGGAAAACTTTTCAAAGATTTCTGAGCCCCTTACAATACTGACAAGAGAAGATCAACCTTTCATGTAGAAAAGCGAACAACAAGACGCCTTTGACGACTTAAGAAAACGCCTGCAAGCTTCTCCAATCCTTGCCCATTTTGATGAGACAGCCGACACTGAAGTTCATACCGATGCGAGTAACGTCGGCCTACGTGCCGTACTAGTGCAGTGGAACAACGGCCAGGAGAAAGTAATTGCTTATGCCAGCCGTAAGCTCTCGAAAGCAGAGGCAAACTACTCCGCAACCGAGAAAGAGTGTCTTGCAGTCATTTGGGCAATATGTAAATTTCGGCCCTACCTCTATGGTAGACCATTCATAGCAGTAAGTGATCACCGTTCGCTTTGCTGGCTGGCGAATCTCAAGGATCCACCCTGACGAGTAGCAAGATGGAGCCTTAGGCTTCAGAGTACGACATTACTGTCGTATACCGTTCCGGGAGGAAACACAGCGATGCAGACTGCTGGTCGCGCGCACCCGTCGAGACAACCGTGTCAGAAGAAGAGGATTTCCCGTTCCTTGGCATTGTTAACCCGTCACAAATTGCTCAACAACAACGAGATGACCCGGAATTGCTTCCACTTATACAGCGCCTGGATGGACTCGACGTTCAACTCCGGCGCATTTTCTCTAGAGGGCTATCCTCGTTCTGTCTGAGAGGAAGTGTTCTCTACAAGAGAAACTTCGAGAGCAGCGAGACAAAGTTTTTACTTGTCGTACCCACATCTATGCGAGAAGACATTTTGCATCCATGTCACGATGAACAGGCGTCTGGACATATGGGTGTGAGCCGTACAGTCGCCAGGATTCGTCTGAAATACGACTGGCCCAAGTTATTAGCATCAGTGCAGCGCTACGTCAAGACTTGTCGCGAGTGTCAAAGGCGCAAGACTCCATCCGTAAAACCGGCAGGCCTCCTCCAGCCAATAGTCACGAAAAGCCCCATTCCAACAAGTCGGTATGGACCTTCTTGGACGCTTGCCAACATCATTTTTAGGCAAAAAGTGGATAGTTGTGGCCACGGACTATCTGACCCGTTACCCAGAAACTGATTCCCTGTACAGTGCAACGGCTGTCGAAGTTGCAAAATTCTTTGTCCACAATATCGTTCTCAGGCATGGCGCTCCCGCAGTTGTTATTACCGATCGTGGAACGGCCTTTACTGCGGACCTAATGAAGTGCTTGTTGCAAATGACACACACTGATCATAGGAGAACTACGGCGTACCACCCTCAGACAAACGGTTTAACTGAACGGCTCAACAGAACACTGACTGAGATGCTTTCGATGTATGTCGACGTTGAACATAGGCTGTGGGACGAAATTTTGCCGTACATCACCTTCGCATGTAATACGGCCGTTCAAGAAACAACACGAGTCACCACGTTTGAACTTGTATTCGGCCGAGCAGTAACCACAACTACGGATGCTATGTTGCCGTTAGATGAAGAAAACAATAACTCATCTTACCTAGATGATTTCTCGCAACGAGCCGAGGAGGCACGACAGATGGCAAGGTACCGAATACGCCGCCAACAACGCATCGACTCCAGCCAGTACAACCAGCGCCGTAGTGAAGCTCACTACCAGACCGGCGACAAGGCGTGGGTATGGATCCCAGTGCGACGCCGTGGACTGTCTGAAAATCTTCTGTGCCGATACTTCGGTCCTTACGAAATACTTCGTCGTATAAGCGACGTCACTTACAAAGTGAAATCCGCTGGACACGAGAGCCCAAGACGGCGCAACTCGACGGAAGTTGTGCATGTTGTCCGCATGAAACCCTACCAGGAGAGGTCATGAGCAAAAAAAAATGTGAGAGCCCACAGGAACCCCTACTTCCTCTCACGCATCGGGCCGATGCGGTAAGGAGGGGGATAATGCCGCGACAAACTTGGTGACATTCAAGTTGCGCGCCCTTTGTATTAGACAGTGTGCACGCCGTACCGTGCTGTTGTTTAGCAACAACAGGCAGCGATCTTCATGGCACGGGCAGCCAGTTGGACCCGGCTCGCATGTGCCACACGCACGAGGAGTCACGCGAGGAGAAAGAGGAAGACGGTTCGAGGCCAGTTTTGAGAACGCGACTGCCGGGGATTTATTCACGACCGCAGTGACTTTTACTTGTGGGCACAAGTTCGCCCTTAATAAATATCGTTGTTTTATTAACATCGTTACAATATACAGCACACTTTAAAAAAAGCTTACACCCTTCGTGTCGTATCTCGGCTCAAAACGATAATTATCCGTTCTTGCGCGCATTTTTTTTTAACGCAGCGAACCCGGTACTTCTAAGTAACAAATGGCTCACGCGTTATCACCATGACACATCATTCTCGACAGGAAACTAGCGAGCGCTGAGTTTCACGAACGGAAACGCGAGCATGGCAGATGACCATTATTGTTGTGGGACACGATAAGCCACAAAGGGCGTAAACTTCTTTAAGAGTCCACACTCTAAGAAAAGTTTACACCCTTTGGAGTGTATATTTGCCACACAACAATAATCGTCATCTGTGTTGCTTGCGTTTCCTTTCTTGAAGACGCCGTGCCCGCTACTTTCCTGTCGGTGATGCTATGTCTTGCTGATAACGCGCATGCTGTTCGTTACGGGGAAGTACCACGCTCGCAGCGTTAAAGGAAATAAATTCGCATAAAACAGATCACGTTTACTCTTGTGTGGCAAGATACGACTCAAATGGTGTAAATTTTTCTTACAGTGTGCACTCTAATAAAGAGTCGTTGAAAAGTAATATGCAACATACAAAGGTAACGTTCAATATACTGGCAAGGAAACAATAATTCATTATCGCAAGTAAGTCATTAGAGTCTGTACAGGAGTGCGTTTGTTTAGGTGAATATTGACAGGAAACCTTGATCACGAAAAGGAACTTTACAGAACAAAAATGGGTTGAAGTGCATATGGCAGGCACTACCAAATCCTGTGCTAAAGCTTACCAGTGTCATTCAAAATAAAAGTGTACTATCATTGCATTCTACCGGTGCTAACACATGGTGCGTCAACGTGAAAGTTAACAAAGAAGCTCGAGAGCAAGTTAAGGACAGCGCAAAGAGCAATGGAACGAAATGAGTTAGGCGTAACGTCACCGTGTGGATCAGTGAGAAAACGGGCATAGGCGATATTCTAGTTGACATTAAGAGAAAAAAATCGATTTGGGCAGACATTTTATTGCGTAGGATAGGTAACCGGTGGACCATTAGATTTACAGAATGGATTTCAAGGGACAGTAAGCGCAGTCGATAACTGCAGAGCATTAGATGGGGTGATGAAATTAGGAAATTTTGCAGGTACAAGTTGGAATCAGCTCGCGCAAGACAGAAGTAATTGGAAATCGCTGGAAGAGAAGGCGTTCGTCTTGTGGTGGAGACAAATATAAGCTCATGATCAGTTCTGTTCACACAAGGTCATTTCGTTCAATCTTGCGCATCTTCTCTAGTGTATTCGGTGTTCTTCCAACGCAGTAAAACATCTCTATTGATCGGGGTTGCAGGGACGACGTTCGGATGATATGGTGTATTTGGAGCGTCATTATTTTATGGAATATTCCTTCTCAGTTACAAAAAACATGCATGTCGAATTCCCAAAAATATATTCTTACGAATAATTCCAGATTAAGAGGTCTTTCTAAATGGAGGCTCTTAACAGCCTAAACCCACTAGGGGACCACTATTTCACGTCTGTTAAAGAAAGTTTTTATGCGGCCGCAAAAGCCATTTTTCGGATGCATGCATTTGCTGGCCTGTAAAAATGAAATTTATTAGCCAGTCAGTGTGTTTAATGTCTTCTTTTTCATCTGCATGTCGTTTGCTGCGTTCAGTTGCCTGTGCCTTGTGCCCTCGCGAGTCGCGACTCCAGTGCAGTGAGACAGTGTGTCGGTGAGATCAGCAGTTGCTCGCAGATCGTGTGACGCGACCCCCAGCTGTGCTCACGGCAACGGTAGCTCACGATTACAGTGTCATAGAGCTACACGCTGGGCGCGCCTTCCCGACTGCGAGCTCGGAACGTTGAGACGTTCCTTGACGTCAAGGCCAAATAAGCAACGACAATAGAAGGACCGCCGCACGCACCCGGCAGGCATGACGCAAGCTGCCCGAAGAAGTCCTTCGGTCGCCCAAGCGCGACCCAATAAGGCCCGCGTCGTCGACGTGGGGCGCTTCGGCGCGTCAATAAAAAAAAATGTGTCCACCTGGTTACGCCACCGACAGATTCGATGCAATGACCGGTTCTAGTAGCCTTACGTGTTCATATGCCACGTATACGTGTTGTCGTCGGCTTTTCTTCTGGAGAAGCAAGCACGTGAGAGATACAATGTTTCATTTTATAAATAAATGGCGACAGGTTAACGGCTAGAGTGCCAAAGAAACCTGCAATGCGACACGTGCTGAATGGGTATTGAAAGAAAAAGAGAAAGTGCTCAACAATGAGGAGGTGGGTTGCAACAAACAAAAGCTACACAAATTTCGGGGTGGCAACCTTGAGGTGTGATCGGTGGGGTGAAAAAGTGCATACTAAATGAAGAGTAAAAGTGGAGAATATATTTCGGCTGCGCAGTATTTACTATAGAGTGTCCTGGCCGAGTTATTTGATCCTAATAAATTTTTTAGCATCGAACCAATATAGAGAACAAAAACTACCATAGCTCGCTGTACGGATTAGCGCGAGTCACTGAAGATAGAAAAAAAAATAAAAATAAAATACAGCCCCTAATAATATTTTATACACTCCCAAAACTGCACAATTCAAACATTGGCTACCTAAAATCACATTCTTTGGGAGTGCGAGGGCTTACCCCCTCCCAGGTCGCTCCTGCCAGCTCCCTCAGAACAGACGTGGGAGGAGCTGCTCAGAACGCCGGATGAAAAACTACAAAAAGCCCTCGTTGCCTGGGCCGAAACGGTCGCTCTTCGTCAGGGGCCATCCTAGAACTCGGGCCTGCCAAATCATAACTGAGCATAATCTCAATAAAGTTGTTACCACTACCTGCACTCCACATATTTAGTGGTAATCGACATGGTTTGGTAGTGAGGCACTGGAGGTTGTAAGGGAATACATCTACTTAGGACAGGTAGTGACTGCACATCCGGATCATGAGACTGAAATAATCAGAAGAATAAGAATGGGCTGGGGTGCGTTTGGCAGGCATTCTCAGATCATGAACAGCAGGTTGCCATTATCCCTCAAGAGAAAAGTTTATAACAGCTGCGTCTTACCAGTACTCACGTACGGGGCAGAAACCTGGAGGCTTACGAAAAGGGTTCTACTTAAATTGAAGACGACGCAACGAGCTATGGAAAGAAAAATGATAGGTGTAACTTTAAGGGATAAGAAAAGAGCAGATTGGGCGAGGGAACAAACGCGAGTTAATGATATCTTAGTTGAAATCAAGAAAAAGAAATGGGCATGGGCAGGACACGTAATGAGGAGGGAAGATAACCGATGGTCATTAAGAGTTACGGAATGGGTTCCAAGGGAAGGGAAGCGTAGCACAGGGCGGCAGAAAGTTAGGTGGGCGGATGAGATTAAGAAGTTCGTAGGTACAACATGGCCACAATTAGCACATGACCGGGGTAGTTGGAGAAATATGGGAGAGGCCTTTGCCCTGCAGGGGGTATAACCAGGCTGATGATGATGATGATGACATGGTTTGCTGAGGTATATTATTGCCCTTTATCGGCATACTGAAGGCGTCTACAGAAAATGCTTTTTATTCTAAAGCGTTTCGCCGTATCAATACCCTCTTTATGGGTCTTTCCTGCTTCCAGCATTCGGTTTGACATATTTCTTTGGGATTCCACTGCATCAATTTGGTGATTCCTGGTGTAATGCCGGTGTACATACTTACAGCATGTCATAGAATATTAAAAGCATATATCGGGGTTTTGTAAGCATGAATATTTTCGTCGTTCGCCCTGAAATATTGTAGCATCATATTCATTAGATATTTTAAATTGTGTCTTAGCACGTATACATTTAAATAAATAAGAACGATAGTTGCATTTGGGCCTCCATTGTAAAAAAATAGTTTTGAGAATTTCCAGAAAGGTACCGGAAAAAGTGTACACAAATCCTGTTTTATTGTTGAACAAAATATTTTTGCTGATGCTTTCACAAGTTTACTCACGCATTTTATTTTGCAGACGCTCTGTAGTCTGTCTCAATAGAATAAATTTACCGCCTATTTTAGCAGAATTTGCCGAATTAATGCGTCTAATGCTAGCTGAAGATGCTCGATGTTGTGATTTATAAGCATAACTGCGAGTCGGCCTAGTTGGAACAGATTCATTTTTTTTAAGCTTAATTAATGCAACTAAGACTAAATTTGTTGTATTCTCTTCCCATCAGCCAAACATAGCATCCATTCCACCTATCACTTTTGGTCCCCACTGCCTTCACCCAAGTTCATGTTCATCTTTCCTTGGTATTCTACTTGATTGCAATCTGAAATGTCAGAATCAAATTGCTCACATAAAAAAGAAGATAGCTTATGGTATAGGCATCTTAATTAAAACACTCCCTTACTTCTCACGTACCACATTATTCTCACTTTATCACTCTTTTGTACAATCTCCCATTACTTATGGTATAACATATTTGGAAAACACCTATAATACTCATATTACGTCTCTACGTACAGTTCAGAACCAAGCCATCACAATAATTACTTTTAGTTCACGCTTTTCTAATGCCACATCTCTACTACACGAGAATAACACGCTTACCATTTATGGCCTCACTAAATACGACCTAGGTATTTTTTCTACAGATTTCTGAATAATGAGCTACCACCAATCACATTTTCGCCATCTAACCTGATGATTCATAGTACCACCACAATTGCGTTGAATAACAATTTTCTGTTACTAAGAACCCGCTCTAACTACTGTAAACAGAACGTGTAAATTATTTCCGCATCAATATGAAACACTCTTCTTTTCATAATGAAAAACGTAAGATCTTTACACCAACTTAAAGGGGAACTAAAAATACATTTATTATTGACAGACTAACGAGAAGGTTTGCTGTAACGGTTATTTTCTCCCTTTTTTGCCGTTCCGTTTTCCTCTCTTTTTGTTCTTGTAAATAAACTGCTGGTGTTTTCTACCCGCACAATTATTCTTTCTACCATGAGATATCCTGACCCTTGTCATTTTTAATGAATTCTGTATTTTGTTCTGTTAACGTTCATTTCTTGTTGCTTGTATACTGCGTTATTATATGCTACTGTTGCTTTGAGATGTTAACCATCATAACTGTTCTTGTGCAGGAGGTCCCGATACAGTCTTCGACTTGTAATCTTGTAATCTGACCCCACTTCTAATAATAAATTCTGATTACGATTCTGATATGGTGGCCAGCACATGAAAATAATTATAGCAATCTTAATGTGGTCTTAGTTCTGTGGTTAAACGTGTCTGGATGAAATACCCCAGAGTATTAACAATGGACACTCTGCAAAATAGTGATTGTAATGATATGCTAGCTGCCATCATATTGCCAAATGTTATGCAGAATGTCACGTGCATGACTAAGTATAGTACATAGCAATGTTTACCTGACACATATTTCAAATGTTAGCAGATGTTGTAGTCATGACCAAACCTGTCAAAGATAGCTTGCTAGACAGTCGAATAGGCAAATGCACTGACCGATTGCAGCCGGTTGAGCTCAATTGTATTGAGTTCAGGCTTCCACATCTAGAAAGACTTACATTTATGTTCTATTTTATTGGGCTAAATTTAGAGAATCCCATGGATCGGTGTCATTTACAGTTCCCTGCTAAACTTCTTTAGCTTAGTTTTGGAAGCTGTATAGGTGTTCTAGTCAGGTCAAGAGTGTTAGGGGGGTCTGGAGACAGTAACAGTCGAACCATCTGGTTCAAACATTACACGTAAAAATGTGATAAGTGTAAAATTGTGCATGTGCTTCGAATTCCGCCACATGTTTTACTATGTAATATAGAAAAAACTCAGTGGCTTTCGGTTCTGTGAGGAAGAATGACCAGCAAAGGTGCGTATGTGGGCCCCTTAATGGCGAACAGCACCTCCGCCGCGGGTCGGCCCGGCATTGCACAACCTCCGGGATTTTTCTACGCGCGGATGCAAAGTGGGGAAGGTAGCCCCTAACAGCTTCGCTGTAAAAAGCTGCACACATCAGAGATAAAATAAATTTGAACAGATGTATGTAAAAATGCATTTCTCTCTGCAATATCAACGAATTTACAGTAAGTTCAAAAATATTTTAAAACACTCGACCGTAAATTATTCCCTTAAATTACCACATTATTCTACAACCGCGCCCATGCTCTTCCCAAATCAATAGCGCTGTAATCGCTGGCTTCGTGACGATTTCCCCGTTATGGGGGAGCGCAATGATACGAGTAAAAAGCAGGCAAGCAAACCAAGATGGCCGTCGTCACTGTGGGAGAATAACGCTGTTGCATTGAACGAGTTCAGAGCAGAACCATTTGTTAAGTGCGGCGTTTTTTTTTTCTTTGTCTTCCAATTGTTGTTTTGAATGCTTTACCAGTTTTTTCTCAAGGACAAAAATGCTCTTTCTTCAAAAGTGGTTAACTAGACATAATTTGTTGCATGTGATGAATACAATATATGTTTTCCATCAAGCATGTGCCACATATTTTTTCTATGAACAACAAGCGACAGCTCTTCACGACGCTTGCTAGCTTTGGAGGCCCTGCCAAGAATAGTTTGCCTTTCTCGCGAAGCTGTTCGCTGAGCATTACGTCAATGAATGCACAGCAACACAAGTTTGTAGCGAATTATTTCTTATGTAATGATTACTCCCATCTAGTTAGATCAAATGCCTGGGAGGGACAGGCGAACATGCCTATGGTTACAAAATTTAGCTCCACTATTTTTACCATAGCAGATGTTTTAAAATACTCTCGTTGAATCCTGTAAAAAAACTTTAGAAAGCTGCAAAATACGTCAGCCTCTTCGCTAAACACTCGTAAACCTATCTCGAAGACCGACTTGAGCGCCACCGGAGCTCCCAATAAAAATGATAATACTCCCATTGTGTCTACCAGAAAACCCCAAAGTGATAGATTAAAGTTGGTACTCCTGTATACCAAATGAAGAACTGCAGCCTAATTCAACGTACATTTTACGATTTTACGCCCACTCAGTAAGAATAACAAAATTATGGCGTTTTACATGCCAAAACCACTTTCTGATTATGAGGCACGCCATAGTGCAGGATTCCGGAAATTTCGACCACCTGGGGTTCTTTAACGTGCACCTAAATCTAAGTAAATGCGTGTTTTTGCATTTCGCCCACATTGAAATGCGGCCACCGTGGCCGGGATTCGATCCAGCGACCTCGTGCTCAACAGCGCAACACCATAGCCACTAAGCAACCACGGCGGGTTAAGAATAAATAGAAAAATAAATTATTGTTACTAGAGTCTTATCGCGCAAGAGCTACAACGACCAAAGCAGACTAGTAAATGGCAGTGCGCGTGAAGCCCAGCGATAAACTTCCATATAGATGTTTTTACGTTTATTGCCGCCTGCCTTTCAGTATTTTTTGAGTTCAAGCATGTTCAAGCATTCACGTTCAAACGGAAATACGCGCTAGCTACATCTCCTTAGGAAAAATTTTCTCACCCATTCATTTGTGGAAGTAACGTATTTCACTTTAAAGACAATGTTGTAGTGTGGCGCTGTCCTTGCAGTTAACATGCTGGTGTCGCACTACAGTGAATAATTGCTAGAACTTCGCACAATTGCCTGGCAAGTATGATGGCGAAAAAAATGTTTCTTCAAAGCTGCGGCATTGCGACCGCATCAAAACGTTTCCTGGAGCCATGGTTTGGACTCATTTGCCAGGAAGACAGCTGAGCGTGTGCCTTTCTAGCTGCCCTTGTGTATGGCTGATTCCCGTTGAGCAACGGTAATGAATGGTGCATTCCCAACAAGTTATACCACCTCTATTTTCAACTTATGTGTCAGTTTGATGCGCGGAGCTGCATCAATATATACTTAGCTCTCAGTGCAGACTTGCCTAGGTAAGTCCGGTTTTGACTAGAGTGTAGCAACATTAAGGTATTTGAGAACAGACACATAGTATTCTTTTGCAATCTTCCTGCCTTGGCAATGCTGTTTGTAAAGATTGTTATTTGTGACGTTTTTGCAAGTAGGCCTCTCATGATCATTTATCCTGATGCATATTGCAGTTGTTTAACTGATAGCAGCAACAGCATTTTCTCGTACGGATCCCATTTCGCGCAAGCTTTTCTTCGTGATTGTATTTTTGCTCGTAGTGAATCAATGAGAACAATCGGTTCAAACTTTTGCGGTAGCCAGAATGAGAGAGGGAGAGAGAATTTAAAGGGTGTCGGAAATAAAGGGCAGCCAGCGTGGTCACGGGCGCGCCCGGCACAAGGCAAACCCTTTCCACGTCGAAGCGGCAATCGGCCTTGGCACCGCTACGGGCCGGCCCCGGTTGACACGCGGTCTTTGCGTCGAGCCGCTCGCGGTCCCTATAAAAGCGGCCGCCGACGTTCGGTCAATCACCACATCGCCTCGAGGCAAGCTCCGAGTCCAGGTGAGTTCACGTGGGCAGCACCGGTGTAACGTTCCGAGAGTCGCATTGCCGGAATTGCGGTTTCCGACTCACCTTGGAATACTAGCATAACGAATGTTCTGTTGCAACAGTGGTTTAAAGCGACAACTCTGCTGGTCGACGTGCCGTGACGCTAGGTACAGAACGTTAAAGATCATTCAAAAAACTGCCTAACGACTCTCAGTCCATAGAAATAATGTCGGTATCAATACATCAAGAGCCTTATGGCTACAACAGCTTAAGCTGCGTAGTGTGATAACTGCCTACTTCAAACTTGCAAGCGCCTTATTTATGCTATGGCTCGCTGCCACACCTGCGGAACTTAGACGTAATGAGACGTATTTTAATTACTTTTACGTGTTCTAATCATTTGAGGGGCCATTGATCAGGTAACATTCATCACGCAATTTTTTGTGCGGGCCATCATTTAACAACGAGTGGCCAGTTACTACTGTCTTCATCATGATTATCAGCATATTTCCGACAACGAATGCAAAACAAAAGTCACTTTCGGATCCATCTGATAATTGCTTTGCTAGGCGCTTACAGCGCGCCGCAAACGTAGCTGCACATTGCCGAGGTTTATAATACTGCGCTGATACTTTACCGATACTTTCCTTGTCCATGGTATTCCACTGTTTCCTCTACCGTCTATTTGCTTGGTAACTTTAACGTATAAGCCTGTAAACGTGAGGGAGTGATATTTTCGTCGAAATCACTTCATAGTTCAAGTCTTATAAAACTAATTTTTGATTGAATATATATATTTATGCTCTTCTTCGCATACACAACCACGAAATGTATTAAGGTAGCACATTTATTTATTTATTTATGACACCCTCAGGACCAAAGGCATTACAGAGTGGAGTGGTGTCAATATACAAGCAAAACCTAAAAGAAAAATACAATATTCGCTAATATTACAATGTTAGATATGTCATTGGAAAAAATACATAACATATTAGCACACTAACATGAAAAACCAACATTACAAAGACTGTGCTTATACATTGTTAGCTAAAAAATTTCGGAAGTGTTGGTTACCACTGATAAATACAGCATCAGAAGGAAAGTGATTAGAATCGCGACTAGTCCTGGGCAAAAAAGAGTGAAACAAATGCTTAGTGTGGCAAACATCAATTTCAACTTTGTGGCTGTGGTCGATACGGTGGGATCGGTAATGTGGCCTAGACATAAATTGGTCGCGCAGAACAGGATGATAACACAACTTATGAAAAGAAGTTAGTCGGGAAATTTGGTGGCGCGCAGACAGGGATGGGAAGGCAAGATTAGACTTCATGGCAGTAACACTAGCGCTCCGATTGTAGTCACACAGAATAAATAGAACGCAGTTACTTGGACCAGTACTAGTGCCGTTACAAGTTTATCCTGACATGGATCCCATATCTAGCATGCGCATCCTAGCTTGGAACGCATTAGTGTTTTGTACAGCAATAGTTTAAGCGACGATGGTGCTCTAAGGAAGTTAAGACGTAAGTAACCTAACATGCGATTTGTGTTGCTAATTATATGTTCGGTGTGAAGGTTCCAGGTTAAGTTAGTGGTAATGTGAATGCCAAGGTATTTGTACGAGGTGACTCATTCTAATAGAACATTGTTAAGGTAAAAAGGAGATGTGGAGGTCTTAGTGCGAGAAATATGCATTGTTTTACATTTGCTAGTGTTAAGTTCCATTAACCGTGCTTTGGACCAGGTAGCAACAGCATCAAGATCAGACTGTAAGAGGGTACTGTCATTACCAGTTTTTATTTCGCGAGAAATACCACAGTCTTCAGCAAAGAAAAGAACGTTAGAGTTTAAGAGAGGCGCGAAGCCATTGATATAGATGAGAAACAAAAGCGGTCCAAGAACCGATCCCTGCGAAACGCGTGAAGAAACATGGCTAAAAGCACGTTTCTAAGGCTGAAATTACCTAAGGCCTGAAATTCGTTTTGGACAATTTTGTACATCAATTTTTTTAATAACGACGTATATCCTAACACTGTGTGTGTGATTTTCAGGCCCCTGCTATTTGTCCCGTTTGTATACCAGTGTGTTACGGCCTTTCCTGCCAATAGCATAGATATTTGCATGGAACTTGCAGATATTCTTAAGAATGTGAATTTGGAATCATTTATAAATGGTGCCTGTATCCCTTTTTCATTGTGCCATTGCTCCTGCTCCATCCCACAATGACACGGCTACAATTTGTTATTTGTTTCGCTTTACATATAGTTTAATTTTTTTTGTTACCTATTAGATTATGGAAACCAATTCCCACGGGGTAAATCATCAATTTATTAGCTAACCTTTTCGTTAACTGTGAGCACATTATTAAAGAAGTACTTAAACATGCTTTTGAAGTTGTATAAACTCTATAACGCGTACCACTCAAGTAAAACAAGTAGACATCAATATGAACATCTGTGAGCACATAGAAATTCTAATTCATTAATGAGTTTTGTCTCAACCAAGCGCCATTGACATTTTCGTGCCGTTATGACACAGAGAAATGTTCTGACGTTGTTCAGCAATGATTCTACGTGCTCAGACCAAAAACATGACCAAATGGAGCGTGCATTTCTTTTGGCTGCAATCGCGTTAGGTAACAGCAGTGATCGAAAGACCGGGGCAAGTTCATGTATAATAGCGGCATGACGCATTCACATTCTACATACCGAAACAGGTACTGGCCCCTTAAAAGTGTATTACTCAATTATTTGAAGTGTTATGAGGTTTACCAATATTTGTTTCTACGCTATAGAACGCTTAAACCGTCATTCAATACAAAGCAGTGACAAGGGCAAAATATCGTGTTAATACACCTCTTTAAGATTGCTGGTGGATGCCGCCAGGAATTACTGATACGAATCCTTTGTGGACGCACTGTTCCACTGCTTTCATCTCACGCAGATCTTAGCAACGACGAGACAACAGGGCGCCATGTTTTCTGTCAGCAGCAAGTCTTTCCTCATCTCCCTCGCCGTCCTGCTCGCCCTGTGCAGCTTGGTAGCCGCCCAGTACGGCTACGGCGGTTTCGGTCGCGGCTACGGAGGCTACGGTGGCTTCGGCCGCGGCTTTGGAGGCGGATACGGTGGATTCGGACGCGGCTTCGGAGGAGGCTACGGAGGATTTGGACGCGGGTTCGGCGGCTACGGACGCGGCTTCTATGGTTGAGCTACACGTTGTTCCTATACGACATACCCCGCCGACGCAAAACTTCATTAGCACACTGTTTCCAAAAGTCTTCGATCAGCGTAATGGCTGCTATGACACGTCATCGGGCATAAAATCAACGAGTACATAATGAAGGTGCCAGTCTGTAATACGGGTTTGCAAATAAACATTGTCTTTTGACCACCGTCCTGTGTCGCTCGTACTTATTTTCAGCTTTTTTTCTATTTCTTAAGACTTCGGAGAGCACTACTAAAGTAGGCATTTTCCATGTTATTTTCACTCTTCAGGAGTTCTTCCTCCGTGGGAATCAGACAAATAGCCGGCTCTGCCGCTTTTATCCAGTGAGCGTCCCAGCTGACGCACTTGTACGACCATATCTGCTGATTTTCATATATAATGGCGATGCCGTTATTAGCTACTATTCTAAATTTTCAAACTGATACCTGGAAATTTCCCCCCTAGCATGACGCAACATGATATGACCTACTATAACTTCACTAAATAATGCTACGTAGTTTCTTCATTGTCCTTAAAATAGATTGATGCCGATTGTTGCTCCTATTCCCAGCCTGGCGGGGCACGTATGAAGATATGTTTATGATGCTTCGCAAGCGAAAGCTACAAGTTTGTTTCGTAAGCGGAACACACTAGTAGCCAAACAATGAAAAGTGCGTATGTCATCAGCCATGCCGCCCGTTTCGGCTGAGAGTGCGCTCTTCTATTGGGCACGTGAATCCATATCAGTACAAGTTCACAGTACTCCTTCACTTACTTTTTTTCAAGTGCATGGGCTAGTTGGGGTTAAACCACTCCTGCAGCACTCAATAACGCTGGCACATTGAAGGGAACATGACACAGCGCAGTAATGTTTGAGTTAGTGTGTCCTTATACTTGCCCACTGCAAAATGAAATGATCTGTTGACGACCTGTGCACCGTGTGCAGTGCATAGCAGGACCTGCGTCATGCAAGAAATGTGCATGCAGCCGCGTATACTAGGATCGCTTCGATGCCTGCTTGACAAGCAGCACATATTGAGTGATGAAACTGTAATTGGTTTTTGATCTCTTTTTTTGTTTATAGAGAGAGCAGATGGCGCGAGTGCACTGCGATGCAAGTTAAAAAGTGTCATCAGTGCTTTGTGCAGTCGGTATGCTTAAACTGCCCAAATCTCTTCATGTTCGACTAAAATGTTTCTCGTTGCGATATCATAACTGCAGTCAGAAAAAAGATCAATTCAAAACCAAGTTCTTAATGCATCTTCGCAGAATGTGTTTGATTAACAAGTTAACACTTTCCCAGCAACATTATGGTGGTGCATGCATACTCGCTTGAAATAAATACACTCTGTAAAGGTGAACGACTGGGCTTATAATAACAAACTTTGTACTAGCACTGCAAGAAGTGCTGCCATGAGTATATCAGCCACCACAAAACTGATGTGTGTCAAACCGACTTCATCGGAGGCATCCCTATAAAGAGTGTTCGGGCCCTTCTTATTCTGGGTGTAACATTCAGCTCTTCTCTCGACTTTTTTGGATATGTCACTAGCACTGTATCGCATTCTTGGTTTTGTGCACCGTGTCTCCCTTCCCTGTGGCCCTGAAGTTTTCCGAGCGCTCTACGCTTCTATAATTCTGTCAGAGCTTGAGTACTTCTGATCAGTAAAGTCCCTGTACCGAATTTATGTCGCTGACAAACTTCATTTGGTTCAGCGTTGGGCAACACGCACCCTCTACTCCCGCATTTTCGGTGGTCGCAAGCTCATGCTAGCCTACGAAGATTGCCTCAAAGACTTCAAGTGGCACAACCTGCAATACCAGCGTATCATTGAACTATCCTTTCTATTCTGCAGGTTGTTTGATTGCTCTCTGGACGGCACTCATATTTCTTCTTCAGTCCATCTGTACAAGCGGTCAGCACAGCCTGAGCCCCATTTCGCCGGTACGGCCCTACACCGCAACTCGATGCTTATATCTAGCATACACAGCTTTCTCTCCAGCAACACCCCACCGTCCATTCAGACTACCCTTCCTTGTGACCGGACTGAATTGGCAATCCTGCGTGTTGTGTACCCGTCGACTGCGTGTGTGTGCAGTGCTCTGCAATTGAACAAATGTGTATGTGTGCGTGTGTGTGTTAGTGCATGTGTGTGTGTGTGTTTGTGCATGCGTGTGTGTGCATGCATGTGTGTGTGGGTTGTGCCATCTAGCACGAATTACTGCTCTAGGCCGCTATCTCGTACACGTTCGAAAAGCTGACGTTCGATTTCGCCTCACGCGACTGGACTAGATTGGCCTAGGCCACGATATCGGCGCACCCTGGACAATCGCGCGACGCGAAATCGAACGTCGGCTTTTCGAACGTGTACGATATGGCTATTTCAGACATTCTAGCGCACAGGCATAAGCTTTTTTTTTCGTCTTGTAAGCTGTCTAGAGTGCCCTGTTTCCAGTAAGATTAATAATAATAATAATAATAATAATAATAATAATAATAATATTATTATTATTATTATTATTATTATTATTATTATTATTATTATTATTATTATTATTATTATTATTATAGTGATGTAGTGGTATTATTATGCGGAAGTGATGGCTGTCCACCGTCTTCCAAGCAAGAAGCCATCTTCGCCGATCTTTGTGTGATTCGCTTCAGTGACTGTTCGGGAACGCTGGTAAGCAGCGCGAGGCAAGCTCCAGAGTCCCTTTGAATCGGAATCATTGGACCACCTCTACTTCAATAGAAATCTGACACAGTTCTACAGGAGGTTGTTTCGGTTAGCAAGGACCACAAGAAAGAAAGCAGGCTACAAATTCGTATGGGTAAAAAGCGGGAAAATGTTCGCAATGAAAGACAAAGCCGCAATACTCATCCGAATCACTTGTGACTCTGACATGGATAAAATAAATTGATTGACCGATCATTACCCATCCTTCTAGAATTCCCAGACTTGGCCGCGTTTAAGGCAAACTTTGGCCAAACCGCAGATCAGGAATTCACGTTGGTAATCTTGAACAATCGTAGTCTCCGCAAATATTGGGAACAATTCAACGTTTTAGCACAATAATCTGGAGGTTTTATCGATATATTTGTTCTAACCGAGATAAATGCACCACAGTCCTGATGCATATGTTCATAGTGAACGGTTATCATGCCAGTTTTATCGAACGCCCGGTACACCGTGGAGGAGGGATCACTCTCTTTGTGAGCAAAAAATACTGTTTCTGCTGTTGACATTGCGTTTGTGCATGCGGAATGTTTTGCTTTAAACGTGAATCCATTACACATGGCTTTTACATTACCCGCGGTATATAGACCGCCTTCTGTTAGCATGACAAGTTTTGTAATTGAACTCGAGGAAATACTTCTCAAGTACAAAGCAGCTCAGTTAATTGTTCGGCTTGACAAGTGATCTGAACATTGATATTTTAAGCACAAACAAAATTTATATTTCCAAATACATATCATCACTTTCAGCATATGGCATTGAAAACACTATCCCTGCCCCCACGCGCGAAGGTTTCTTAAACGGTCGACAAGTTAAGTCAAGTTTTGACCACCTCGCTGTTCGTGCACCGAATCACACATTGACCTCATGTATTATTTCGCAGTGGCTCGCAGATCATTATTTAACCATCTGTAATTTTTCTCCTCAATATAAACCGTCTGGAAGTACTTCATCAAGTTTCAGTGATGTCACTAGATACCCGTGACAATAACAGATGAAAGAAAGTTGAAAGAAAGAAATCTTTTCACTGGGCAATTGTATGAGCAGATGATCCAGCCGAGGTAGTTTACTCAATGATGTGCCGTAAACTTGACCAGCTCAAAAAAACTTGTGCGTGAAAAATTATGCCTAAAATAAAGTGGTATTATGATTGTCTTAGCCCTGAAATTTTACGGGCAATCGCGAACAGAGACTGGCCTTGGGAGACGTTCCTAGCGTGCTCCTGAAACGCAGATCTTCGCTCAGATTAGAGAGCCACCAGAAACAAAATTGTGGCACTTATTTGATCAGCTCGACGGCTGTACATTCGGCAGCAGTTCGAACGATCGTTTCAAAATCATGCAACGATGTGTTCACTGATTAACCATCTTCTTGGACAAGACAGGAATGTGCCTAGTTCTGATGTTTAAAGGGGTGGAGACATCAAAATTTTCGTTCATGCGTTTCTTTATTCAAACGTTGCGTCATGCTTCAGGGAGCACGATACACACAGCGGGATTCATATATATCCGATAAATAATTTAATAATAGCATTATTATACCGAGCGATTTCGGTTTCGGTTTCTGGGCTATGGGGGATGCTATGACGTCACAGAGTAGGAAACGCAACATGGCTTGGTCACGTGGGCCACAAGAAATAGTGACGTAAAACGATGCTGCGTCGTCTGCTCGCGCGTACGCTTGCTCTCCCAGCAGAGGTAAGCAACTGGCGATTCGAAGTGCATGTCGCGATTATTATAATTATTGCGAAGAGCGACAACAACGGTAAGAATATATTGCGGCTTGTGAGAGTCGGTGATTCAATCCGAAGCGCCGTAAGCTTTAGCTTTGAAGTGAACCGGAAAAGGCCTAGCGACGATATCGGCGGCGCCGAACGATCAGAGGCGGTGAGGCTGCCGTCGGTGCCAGAGTGACCACTCCTCGGTCGCTGATTGGCCGCTTCGCCGTACGGCTGCCGCACAAAAGGGTCCCGGGCCCGTCCTCTCTACGGCAAGGAAATCTCGCCGTTCGCGAGCAAAACCGCCGTCGCACGGGGGCCCGCGAACGGCAAACGGCGTGCGGCGAGTCTCCGTGCCGGTAACGTGGATGGGCCCTCACATTGGCAAAGGCCAAGCGAACGAGAGACCACTCCGAGCTGCTGAACTATGCGACTATGCGAGGAGAGAAGTGGACAACACGAACGCCGCATATCCTGGTCCCTTTCGGTTCGGCCGGCTAGTGTTACACGCAGTTTGCCGTTCGCGGGCCGCCGTGCGGCGTTCGTCTTGTCCACTTCTCTCCTCTTGTGTCCGTGTCTGCACGCCTTACCCCTTCTTTGCATTAAGAAAGGATTTCTATACGCCTGTAGCTCGGTCATAGTGGAGGCTATGCTCGGTCGCTCGGCTCAGCAGGCTCCGTAATCGGCATTCCAACGCTACTCATCATACGTCACGTTTTTGTGCTAGTGTGCTATGACGTCAATATTTTCGTTCCTCTTCTGTGACGTCATAACTGCCACGATAGCGATGGGTCTCGACCATGAGAAGGAGTTTTTAATGACTTTTTGGAGCTGAATTAAAATTATTTTGAAATGTTTGCAGCGTCCAATACCTCGTTCTGGGTGTCCTTGCATACGGAAGCAGCCTACAACATGCTTTTTATAGCATCAAAATTTGGTGTCCGAACCCCTTTAAATAGATGAGCCTGTTTCAAAAGTTGATAGCTTCAATAAGTACTTCACGCTCGCAGCGGAAATTGCTGCAGCTGGACAAGGCGTAAAGTAGACATTAAAAGAATCTTTATCAACTTACGTATATCTTCCAAAATTATCAAAGGAAGATCTTGCCAAACTAGTGTTTAGCTTCAAGCGGAGTAAGGCCGCTGGAATAGATGGCATGTCGGCGGCACTGTTGCAACGTCATTTTGACGCTCTTTCGGATATTACATTCTAAGAAAAGTTTACACCCTTTGAGTCGTATCTTGCCACACAACAATAAATGTCATGTGTCGCGTCTCCATTTCCTTTCTTTAACGCTGGGAGCCCGGTACTTCCCAGTAACGAACAGCGTGCGCGTTATCAGCATGACATAGCATTGCCAAAGTAGCGGGAACGGCGTTTTAAAGGAAACGCAAGAAAGGCAGATTACGATTATTGTTGTAAGTCTGATGTACACCCCAAAGGGTGTAAACCTTTATATAGAGTGTATGCTCTTTTTGATTAACGGTTTCTTTGAACACGCAGTCGTGCCACAAAATTTGAAGGCTGGTATTGCAAGGCCACTGTTCAAGGGAGCTCAGAAGAACGCTGTTGAGAACAATCGACCTATCTCTGTTTCGCCAATCCTATGCCAAATATTGGATAAATTTTTATTTAAATGCATGATGTCCTTCTTAAACAAATTTGCTGTCTTTTCAAACCATAAATATGGCTTTTTTACTTTTTCTGGAGTAATTTGCAGACGAGGTGTACGCAGCATTTGAGGAAAACTCATTTAGCTGCGCTCTTTTTTTAGATGTTAAGAAAGCTTTTGGTACGGTTAACCGTAGCATTCTTTTAAAAACTGTACGTGCTAGGCTGTCGAGGTCCCTTTTATGCCATTATAAACATTTTTTTAGCGGTAGTTATCAAGTTGTTAGTTTAAACAGCCAATAAGAACATAGTAGCAAGCTGCCTGTGAAGGCTGGTGTACCTCAGGAATCCATTTTATCTCCATCACTCTTTATTATATTTACAACTGACTTGAGCTCAATAACCTCTAAGCGTTTATTATTTCAGCACGCCGACGACACTGTTTTGCTGACAATACATAAACTGAGAGACAGTAGTTAATATGTTGCAGGAAAACATAAATTATGTATGATATGGTTCGCTGAGAACGGAATTTCAGTGAACACACATAAAACCAAAATAATATGTTTCAGAAATCCTTTAAAGACAGCCCTTTTATGCACACAAGTATTTTTACATGATCATGATTCACTCTCTTGTACTTGCGAACCCGAAGAATATGTAAATTCGTTCAAATATCTCGGTGTAGTTTTCAATAGCAGTTTATCATGGCATGGACCACTTGGTTTACGTTTGTGCCAGGCTACGGAAGGTTCCATAGTTACTCATTAATATCAGATCTATGGCTCCAATGTCCGTGAAGAAAAGCATAATTCATGCACTTGCGTATAGTGTTTTTAGATATGGAATCACCTTAATTGTGTCATGTCCTTTTCGTTGGCATTGCCGAATTGATAGCATCTTAAAAAAACATGTTAAAGGGCATTGCTTAGAATTTGCACATGCCATCCGGAGTGGATATATTCCTGTTCTTACGTCTTCCCTCATTCCATTCTGTCATCGTACACACTGTTGTTCATCGCCACTTTTGGAATTTAGATTTTTTGTTAAATATAATGCTAGTAGGAAGTTGCGAAAAACCTTTTGTTATTGTGTACCGTGGAGCTTAACAAAGTATGGAAAGGCAAGACGGTGTGTTTATGTGCCTGTTATTTTTCATGCGTTACCAGAAGAACTTTTTGCTGTAACCTCTATGCGTAACCTAAACATGCATTTGGGAACATTGTGTTGAATGTTGTATTCTTTTATAGTTGTGCTTAAAGGTATGGGATTATATATTTTGCGATTCCTTTCCTTAGATTTCGCATTAATGTCCTTGGTACTGGTTTTGTGATTGCTTTGCATTTCTATTTCTTCATTTGAAGCTATTATTCGTTTTAACCAATCTTCTGTTTGTTGTTGCCATTTTGTTACCTCTGCCGTAACTGCCGGGCCCAGACCCTCAAGCCCCCTGTTGGCTTTGACGGGCCTCAACAACTCTGTATCCTTTACAAAGTGGCGATTATTATTATTATTATTATTATTATTATTATTATTATTATTATTATTATTATTATTATTATTATTAGAATCATCACTACGATCTAAATTGAATGTGTTGAAGCCAGCGGGACACGTAATTCGAAATATTTCAAGAGCGTCGTGCGCTGGTTACTCTTCTAAAGAGAGCGCCAATGGTGTATGCCATCTTGATGAAAGTGGTGATGTCTCGAACACTTCTGATGGCTTCTGAGTCAATGAAGACCTTGTTTTCAAGCGTATGAAATGCCTCGAAACTCCCCTTTCTCCTGGTGCTGATGGTATTCCTTCCGCCGTGTTTAATTAACCCTTTCAGATGCTATCTACACAATTGTGTACAGCAAGATAGTCACACAAAAGGTTAAGAGGAGTTTCATTGGCGGGCTTTCTGTGAGAGTTTGTCGGCATTTACTCGCATAACAAGGATACGGGGAATAATGAATAGCATATCCGGAAAGATTCGCCCACACAAGCCATTCGAGGCACTTACTTTAAAGCAAGGAAAATATTTAACAATCCTTGCAGTAGGTTTTGCAGATGTATACACATCTGGCAGATCAACAGGAATGGTGAAACCTCTGTCATCTCAATCATTCCATGCGATGGATACGCCATTCACCTTTCGTGAGTTGGATTTGGCGCTTAGCAAATTAAAAAGACGCTGTGCTGTTGGTCCCGATGTGATTAGCAATGAAATGCTAATAAACCTACCATACGAGCGAAGGCAAGCCCTTGTCGGCATATTTAATCATGTGTGGAGCACAGGAGAGATCCCTGAAACGTGGAAGACAGCATGGGGGGTGCCAGTGCCCACGTTCGGAAAGGATCCTGCCAACCTTGCCTCATATCGGCCAGTATCACTAACTTCATGCGTATTGAAGTTGATGGAAAGACTAATATGTACGAGTTTAACTTGGTATCTTGCGCGAGGAAATAAACTTCCATCGTGTGTGACCCGATTTCGCCCACGGTTGAGTGCCCAAGACAGTGTCTTGGACTTACTAAGGCACATGGAGCACTTTCGCGTCGACGGCTATTCGACACTGGCCGTATTTATGGACGTTGCCAAAGCATATGACGTGCGCTTCATACTGGAATCATCAACGGACTCGAAGCCCTGGGTGTCTCTGGAAATGCTCTTCGGTTCTTTCATGAATTTCTTAGAAAGCGACATGTTCAAGTCAAGCTCGGAAATATAATGAGCGAAAAGCGACGCATTTCCCTCGGCATCGCACAAGGAAGTGCCCTATCTCGCTTGCTATTTAACGTTGCCATGGCTGCCCTTCCAGACTCAATGAAGATATGTTGGACGGCTATTAAAATGTCCGTATACGCATATGACATCTGCACTCGGATCTCGGCGCACCAACACAAGCGTTTGGCCCGGATAGCCCAGGGTGCTATTTCCGTCATCGATCGTCACTTATCGACGCTTGGCCTATCTTTATCAGCGGAAAAATCGGCCTTCATGCTTTTTCCGGGAGTGAGGTGCAACTCAGCTTCCCTGTCGCTGAATATTAGAGGCCATACAATTCGCCATGCAACTACTGTTCGATTCCTGGGCCTCACCATCGACAGCAAGCTACTATGGCTACGCGCAGTTGAAAGTGTCGTGGCTGCATCAGTGCAAAGAGTCGACGCACTTTGTCACATGGCAGGTGTACGTTAGGGAAACGATTTTATGTGTATACTTAATCTGAACGCTGCACTGAAAACAAGCCGCATTTTTTTATCAGCTACCGCTGATATCACGATCACTGAGTCAATTCGAGCGCTTGAAGACGGTGCACAGAGAGGGACTTTGATTAGCGATGGGAGTTCCTCAGGCGGCTTGAAAAAAGAAGGTTAATAATGAACCGGAGCCTCTTCCATTCCGCCTTTTGGCATCTCAGGCCTTGCTGATGCAGCTTTTAAGGCTGGGCGAGCGATCCCCCGCAGGCGCGGCGCTTCTCCGGCGGCTAAGAGCAAGAACTCGCTCCCATTTTCATGCGGTGCTGAACACCTTTCGATTTTTTGAATTGGAGTGGCCTAAACGGAGCCGCCTCGACCCGCCATGGCCTTTTTCGGACATTACGTGCAGCCTCAGTGTACCCCACCTACCGGAGAAACGCGCCATTCCAACTGCCGAAGCAAAGTTTCTTGTGCTAGACCACCTCAGCACAGCGTTTCAAAGCCACTTACAAGTGTACACAGACAGGCCAGTGTGTGCAGACTGACAGACAGCCGCGCAGCGGCATTCTGCATGCCCTCCCTTGATGTGGCATGGCCTGGCCGTCTTGATAGCATAGTTTCGTCTACAATAGCAGAAAGTGCCGCCATTACCGCGGCCTTGCGAAAACTACGCACTTAATCCGCATGTAACGTCGTGGTTGGGACGGACTCAAAATCATCGTTACAATGATTACACTGTGGCCTACCTCGAGACAAGTTTACAAGGCAATCTCTGGCACTGATAAAAGTTGTAATGAGCAAGGTATTTAACGTAAAATTTCGATGGATCCCATCTCACGTAGGAATTGAAGGAAATAAAAAAGCTGACGCTCCTGCACGCCTGGCACAGAGATTTCTCCCAAAAGTAAGAGGGCCAAAGTTTTTTCAGTACCTTAAGAATGCGAGCCGCATTCACTTTCGGGCGATCCACCAGACTCCAAACCCAGCCTGTGTGACCCAAGTACTTACTCGGGCCGAAGCAACGCTGATGTACCGCATCCGAACATACTCCACGTGCACCTCGGCTTGGTTATTCAAGACTGGACGAGGTGCTTCCTCGTTCTGTGCCTTCTGTGGTGACATCACCGACCTCGAATATTTCATTTGGATATGCCCGCAGTGCGACACAGAAAGGAAAGCGATGGTCGACAGCCTGCAAAAGAATGGCCTTTCTCACAGGACCTTTGAAGACGTCGTTTTCCTCGGAGGGCCTGTGGCAATCAAGAAGAAGGCGCAACGACTGCTGATTGCCTTCTTTCAAGACACTGGGTTCTTCGACACCTGTTGACACATGCAGTGAAACTCATAGGAGGCTCAGGCGGAACAATTGCCGGCTATATGTATGCCCTTCTAAGCCCACCTGCTGCACCACCACCACCACCGGTGAGCCAATAAAGCATAGTGGCCTGCGACGACATAAAAAGGTAGGCCGAACTGGTAATGGCGGAACTTAGCAATGGGCCAAACGAGAGCGAGGTACTAGCGTTAGGTTATCAGAATTTCGCTCTAAGGCTCCCAGAAGGCGGCTAGCGTAAGCGATTATGCAGTTTGCATCCCGTTGATGTTGTGACAAGATAATACCAATGCCGTGGCCACTTGCATCAGTGCGAACTTCCGTGTAGGCAGAAGGACCAACATGACCCAAATTGGGTCGCTTTATGAGGCGAGCAATGAGCGCTGAAAACGTCTCAGCTTGTTCAGGTCCCCAACAGAAACTAATGTCCTTTTTGAGGAGGTTGGTGATATGACCAGCGGTGTCGGCAAAGTTCTTAATGAAGCGTCGGAAGTATGAATACAGCCTAGGGATACTTCGGACACCAGAGGACCAAGGAGGAGGAGTAAATTTGCTGATAGCCCGTATTTTGTCAGGGTCAGGCTGTATACTGGTATCGTCCAAGTATTCGCATTTGACGTCAGCCGAAATGACATTTGGCAGAATTCAGACGACAGGAATGACCGACAGCCGATGTAGATGGCTCTTGAACGTCGGGAAAGAAACAATTGCGTCATTGAGGCAACAGAGAACAGAGGCATGTGGACCATTTAAAACCACGTAGAAGAAAGTCCATCATGCGTTCGAATGCATCAGGGGCATTAGAAAGTCCGAAAGGCATGACGTTAGATTGGTAAAGGTCATCTCGAGTGACATCCCCATCCTTTTCCCCATCCTTTGCATCGACAGAAATTTGCTAGTAGCCCGAACGTACATCGATCGAAGAGAAGTAACTGCCACCGTGTAAGCAATCCAGCGTGTCATCAATACGCGGAAGAGAATACACGTCCTTTTTCGTAATCTTGTTCAGATAGAGAAAATTGACGCAGAACATCCATGCATTATTATTCTTTTTGGGTGATGCTGGGCGATTTCCTTAGACTGCAGGAGGGCTCAAGGATGTCTTTGGAGAACATTTTATTCACCTACGTTTGCATAACCTGGTGTCCAGCTGTCGACATGTGATAACGCCGTTAGTAGATAGGAGGAGCGTTGCCGGCGTGGGTCGTATGTGTGACAAGGGGCGCTATAACGTAAAGCTATTCCAAACTCTTCTATTCCAATTCTGCAATCAGCCCTCCTCGATTGATCAAAAACTTTTTTAAACACGCCGACTTCGCCTGTCGCTCACGCGACGTCACGAAAACAGCGATAGCTCCCCTACCTGATATAACGCGTACACACTGATTATGCATGATTGAACCGAACAAAAGAAAAATAGTTATTTCTGATTCGACGCCTATTCGCTAATAGACCTCGGCTATTGGTAAACAGTTTTACTTCTCCACCTACTTCACCTGTCTGTCACACGATGTCTCAAAACCGCTAAACCTCACCGCGTCAGAGTGACGTGTACGCGTTGAAGGTGCATTAATATGCGGAACAAAACTGAATTTTTTTCCGTACAGCCGCTGGCTGCCCCGTTCTGAAAGGAATAAAAGATGGCTGCCGCCAATCGCTCAGGAACTGGCTACTCGCACCTCCCGGAGAGCATGGGTTTATTTGCGCACTATAAAACTTTTTGCGTGGCCGTGTGGTTATCGAGCACTTTCGGCACGTTTATGACCTCGCTCTGCCAACTCTTCTTTGCTGACGATGCATTTTAGTGCATTCTTGATCTTACGTTGCATGCCGCCTCGATTCACGACCAACCACTTCAAGCTAAGTAAGGAAAAGCGGACCAATCGCAGACCCTGGCACCACCTTCTTCGTGCTGTTATCGATTTTCACTGCACTGGCTGGGCCCCATCGAACTTCTCTCCATTGAACGCGCTCCTCGCTTCTTTTCAGCCAATTAGATAAGACGAGCCACTCAGTGTAGGCAACGTTATTCATTTTTCAAGCAAACAAAAGCGGCCTCCCATAAACGGGGAGAGCGCTTGATTGGGCGGTTCAGACAACAACCGTGCGGGTCACCGCCCGATGCTTGCGTCGGCGGTTACGCAAATTTTACACCAGGAGATTGGAATAAAAACAAATTGGAATAGTTTTACGTTATAGGGCCCAAGGTTGGTTAGACCTAGTGAACGCTTGCCGAAATCAAATAGATCGTGGTAGGACAAGACGCCTGGAGTGCGTCGGCGTAGGCACGACGCAGGTAGGTAGTATTATTTTGCCAAAATGATCTTTACCAGAGCTGGGTGATGCCAAAGATTCAGCAGAGACATACGGTAGATCAACTGTCAACGCAGGAACCACGAAGTCATTCAATGGGTACAGCACGGTGACTGTGCTGTGTTGAAACTAGAACGGACATAAACGGCAGAGCAGGCTATCTGCCTGCATTGGCGCTGCCACTCGCGAGCCAAAATAGGTCCTTCGATTGCATGCTAGCATCTGGCCACTGCTAACTCGGGTAACTCTGCCGGTTTGGGCCAATATTCGTGCCGATGTTTTCCGTGCTATGGTCATACTGGGGCCTGCCTCGTTGTGCTGCCTGGGAAGCGTTCTGCCACATGCATCAACCGGCGTATATCGTAGCAAAATATATCTTCGCCATTTATTTAACTCGCAAGCCGTGAGCACACCTTAACGATGACTTGAAGTGCGAGAGATACTTCAAAGTCAACGCTAAACAAAAAGCAGAGCAAAGGGCGCGCTCCATCTCCATTCTAGTCTCATATCATCATTTTAGTGTAAAATTCATTTTAGACTCAAATCATTCGGCGAAATTAAACACCTCGGTAGATACGACGGATCAAGGCGAGCTTCATAAGCAGATGGGGACGTGTTAAGAATTTCAACGACAATACTATGAAAAGCGATGGACGGTTTCAAGTCAAATCTCGCTGGCGTCCTAATTTACTCGAACTTAAAGACAATCGAGAAGCTGCTTTAGAAAGGTTGGAATATTTACAAAGAAAACTTGGTCTAGATCCAGAGTTCCGAAAACGTATCACGTAACAATTCGAGACAACAGCAACTTTGCCTAGAATGAGGCTCTTGTAGCCTAGAAAGCAGAAACCACGTATTATACACGTCTTCGAGCTCTGATAAAACGTAATAAAGCGTCTACAAAAGTCCAGATCATATTTGACGCATCTTCACTGCGTCAGGTAGTCTCTCACTTAGCGATGTCTTGGGGAGAGGCCACAACTTAAATCAAATTGTTCTCGACGTGCTCTTGAAATTTCGCTGTAACAGAATTAGGATCTCGGCTGATGTTGAAAAGGCATTTCTATAAGTATCCTTATCAGAACGAGACCGAGACTTCTTCTGCTGTTTTTATGTATCGCTGCTTCTTGTTTTGTTTTTGTGTGTCACTGCAGTGGTTCAATGCAAGTCGCTTCAATGTCGACAACCATCGTGAGATGGGTTCTGCCGGAATTTTTCTTTCGGTAATAACTTCCAGCTAGTGTAGTTCATGTTTAAATTTGCGCTCAATGAGAACGCTTGCTTCCATACGAAAAAAAAAAAAAAGTTTTTTAACATGTATGTTAGACCGAGAAGGGAGACTTTTCTTCTTTTTTTTGCTTGTTTATGAAAACGCTGCTCTTTGCAACAGCGTACTTCGAGATTTTTAAGCCTTTCGGCGTTTTATCGACTAAACTTGCCTTTAGCAATGGCATTAAGAAAGATATCGCTGGTTCTTGCGGCATGCGTCTTGCTGTAAATAGTTTTCAGACCTAGGAAAAACAAAACAAAATAAAATATGGGTTTCCGAAGACAGCGCACTGTTCTCGAAAATTGTATCTCATTTTGCATTTTTAGAAAGCGCTTCCACACTGTTCTATCGGCTGGCAGATGAGGCATGCATTATTAAAATAAAAGGCTATACAGCTCAGAAACATTCACCGAAGCAAGTTTCCGCAAGCGGGGAACACGAAAGAGTGGCTACGACCATCAGTGGTTTATTTCTTACTCGACACATTCACAGCAGTGCACAAACCGTAGAGGGATAGACGCGGCTTATACCCAAACCACACAAGCCATATACTCAAGCGGTCGCTGCATTACCACGCAGTGTGCTGTTCAATTTCATGTGCATTGGTGTTCCGTACTCTCCTTTCGTATGTAAATATATTATGGTTCTTCATTTTTGGATCCTGTATAGCGACGCCACGCTTGTGGGCCTATCGTTACGCGCTTGAAGGGTTGCTGATGTTATTGCGCTATGCTTGCAGTCTGTGAACAGTGAAGTTCCCAACTTACAGTCCCAAAAGCCGTGCGCATATTGAGCAGGGCTCAGAGCACGAGCGACAGTTAACACGCGTCACGTCCTTTCATGCGACAAAGAGATGTGCTGCGGTGAACGGAAGAGAGCAGTGCACGGAACCAAGTCTTGGCACTAAACGCCCCGGACACCTTTGTCCTCCGTTTTCATAGGACATGGTTTTCTGGCCTGGCCTTGCGCAATTTGAGCTAGCACACTCAAAGCCACAATGCAACTTGAAAAGAAGAGAGAAGGCACAGTTCCTATTAGTTGCATGCAACTAACAGCTTCGACGTGTACTAGTACCGCAGCTTCGATCATTCAGAGACAACGCACTTCCTTCTTTTTCTTTTTTTGCGGTCGCAGTGGATCTGGGTGATTGAATTACGTTGCAAGGTTGCCTTAGAGCGTTAACAGAAATATTTGAGAGCGAATAAACAGTTTTTGAGGGCCGCGTTAGCACCGGTTCGAAGCGCACTTCGACGCACATAGAGACTGGGCGCAGGTTTCGGTTTCAAAGCAATACGTCTCTTTACATTGCGGTCCAGACGCAATCGAAGTGTCCAGAAACCCGCTGTCGTAGCTAACACGATCCAGGCAGCACTCGGAATTTCGCTGTTCTTTTGTTGTTGGGTGAGTCGGGCGATTATTGCATTCTGATGTGCTGAATGACACGGTGATTCGTATGGCGATTATATGGCACTAGGAATACAATTCGCACAGTGACAACAACTGAAATTTATCGCATACAACCGCCTACAGCAGCCTCACAACTGCGCCGTCACTAAAAGGTAGGACACGGCCGGCGTTTTAAGACGGCTATGCATTTTGAATATCCCCTGCAATAGAGAATTTCAGCAATAAAGCAGTTTTCGCAAACATGCGTGGACATTCAAACGTATAGAAAGAAAAACTATAGCAAGAACGTGCTCATGCCACATGCTGTGAGCATCGATTCAGGTGAAGCTTTGATCGGTGTTTCTGAAGAGCGCTGTTCCTGCTTAGCGGCCATATGTAAATAGAGACCACACAACACAGCTGAACACATTTCCACTGGGAACAGCCTCGATCAACATTAACTTCTTGCACTCGATTGCGCGCATATCACACATGACGTCGTACGAATGGCAGCGACGCATAGATCAGGACTGCATGAAATTGAATGTGTTACCCTGACGATGACGCAACGATGATAATGCAGTGGCGTTAACGCATTAAACAGGAGCATTACAAAAATGGAATCACTACGGCAAAATGATTACAATGGAACGACCACGATCACATGACGACGTTGTAACAGTGACAATGGCATGATGGTGCTGGAATGACGACGACGATGCGATGGCGATGGCGCGACGACCATGAAGTGACGGCGCTAGATTTACAGCGATAGTATCACGACGACGACGGGACGACAACATAGTGCGATGTTAGAATGATGCCGATCGTATAACGATGACGGCATGACGACAATGGGAATCAGTACGAGAAAATGACGACAACGAAGCGACCAACGTGACATGAGGTCAATGCAGCGATGACAATGACATAACGCCGAAGGCAAGACGACCATTGGATGACGACGCTAGAGTAACCACAAGGGCACGACGATGACGTGATGCGAATTCTCGAATGATGATGACAGCACGATGACGATGGGTATAACGGAGCTCGTATGACGATTATGACATGAGGAGAATGTTATGACGATGCTAGAATGACGATGTCTGTACAATGACCGCAGCGTGTCGACGACGGCATGCCGGCGAAGGGACGACGAAAATGGAATGCTAACGATGGAATTGCGATAACGATGTCGCGACGACAACGTCGTGACCACAAAGGGATGATGACAATGGGATGACGGCAGAGGAATCAGTCAAATAACGACATGGAAAGACGAAATGACGACCATGGAACAACGACGTCATAACGACAATGAAATTACGATGAACTGATGAGGATGGTATGTCGATGACGGAATGCCGACGACGGCATGACAACGACAGCGCGTTGGTATTGGAGCTCTCTTTCGCCCATACGTTCATCACTTGCCGCTGCAGGCCGCGTCGGTTATGTGAAGCAAGGTTTGGGTACGGGACGACTGATATCGGTTATATGCGCTGTTTGTTTGCGTTATGTCCAGCGTCGGCAAACTGTGCGAGGCAAGCCAGGAGCCGGCAGGGACGACAGTTATTAGTACAACGACGACAGCGTGATGATGCCATTGCCTTGAGTATGAGCCATGCATTGAGCAAGAGCCGCCGCGACTTGAACTACATCCGCTGTTTTCTTGCACTATGTCTGGTATTGGCCAATCATTAGAAACTGTAGGAGCCAACAGGAATGCAAATTGTAGGAGAATGACGATGTAACGACCCGTACGGTATGACGGTGACTCTGTGGTAGCATCATGACGATGGATGAAGATAATGGACAAATGGCGATGAAATGATCACGACAGCACCACAGCAACGGCGTGTTAGTGTTGGAGTTCACGTGCACGCTCACATACACCAAATCTCGCCAGGGACCACCTCAATTCGCACTGTTCAAGTCCTTATTTACACTGCGTCCGTTAGCGGCAAATCTCCCAGGACAGTAGCAGCAGGGATGACAATGGTACGACGACGACGCTGGAACGACTACCACTGCATGACAAAGGCTCCGTGAAGGCGACACATTCACCAGAATGTAATTACGACAACGGCGTGAAAACGAGGGCGTGTGTATGTGGAAGCTCACGCCCGCGCTTATGCACATGACCTGCCGGATTCGTACTATATTCGGCGTTTCTTTATCTTGCACTGTGTCCACTACCGGCCACTCGTGCAAGGCAGTCATCACGTAAAGCCTGTTTTCCGCTGTAATAAGTATTTTAATGAATTCTACAAAGTAAACTAGAACACTTTGTAACATGAAAATTGATTACTGCATTCCTAAGTGCCTATATTCTGTATATTAGCCACTTTTTTAGTTACGCTGCGCACACTAAAAGATGGCCGTGGCTTAGCTAAGGTTAAGCCCAGGATGCGAAGCATACTAGCCTTTATTTTAGTTGTTGAACCACTGTTTAGCCTGGTGAACTGCTGTTGCTTGGCTATATTTGGTTCGGCTAGACGAAGAAACAACTCATGCGTTACTCTGCTTCGCCTTCAAGAGTGGAACGCGACAGCGTTCCCGTCGACCCGCCAAGGGGTGTAAGACAATGGGCTACGGCGCAGCGACTACGCGCCCCGCATTGGACGCGGTGAGCGTCGAGCAACGCAGCGTTCGGCGCGGCAACGAAATGTGCGCCTGAGCAAGCGACGCACGCCTGTGCCTTAGAAACAGCTCGTTTCTAAGGCAACACCGCATTCACTAGAGGCGCTTTTGTACCGCTTTGAAGCATCGTACTCTTGACACATATAAAACGAGTGTGATCTATGATCACAAACACTTTTGAGGCTTGTAGCCAAGCTGGAAATAAAGAAAAAAAAACTACTCGTGGCTCAGTGGTAGCGTCTCCGTCTCACACTCCGGAGACCCTGGTTCGATTCCCACCCAGCCCATCTTGCAAGAGTTGAGCCAAAGCCACCCAGAAACAAGCGCAGCTGCGCGAGTTGGAGCCCCGCTTCTCCTCTGTCGTGGCGTCACGGTGTCACGTGGTATGGCATGGAGTCAAAGGTCATTGAAGGCGACACCGCCGCGCCTGATGAGCTGGGTTGAGCTCTAGTAATATGCTTCGCATAAAAAAATTTTTTTTCCGACTGACTGTAAAACCACCTCAGGACACCAGTGTAAGTAGCCGTAGTATGCTTCGCATTAAAAATATGCATCTAATTTGTGCCGTGGCGCACGAAAATTAGCTGAAGAAATTTCAGATTTCCATGCGTTTCCACACGTCGCCCAAATGGGAGGCTGCCCTAAGCAGCGCCGATCTTGAAGCACAGCTGTGGGCTGTCCATCGCGCTCGCAACGCAGCCCCGACGTCGTCGCCACCGTCGTTTTGATGCGGCCATCAGGCGCAGGCTCGCGACAAAGGTTTCTCTGAAGTTGGAAGGAGCAGCGAGCGACCGCCAGCAACGAGCACACGGCGCACAGCGCTCGCTTTTCAAAGGTGTGACAACGGGCGTGGCACTTGCGCCGGAACGTTCGTGCGGCGGGGCAGACGACCGCTTTGCAGAACGGCTGTTATCAGAACACTGGGCACTTACATTAATGTGGTACCGTATTTCGTCTGCTCTTTTTGAGGGAAGCGTATGAAGGTTTCTGTTCAGGAATTTATTTATTTATTTATTTATTTATTTATTTATTTATTTATTTATTTATTCGTTTTTTTTATTTTTCTACATAGTTTCAAGGCTCGAAGGCACTACAGAAAAAAAAATCGTAATTAAGCGAGGGAAAGATATGTGGATAATTATAACCTGGCAGATTGCTGTTTTTAATGGTGCAGTGTCTCTGATGTGAACCACGAAAGCAGGAAAGTAGTTCATTTGGACACTTGTGCGGGGTAAAAAAAGTCATGTTACCTGTTGGTTAGGCAAGGTGGCACGGCAACATTGTAACTGTGGTCAGATATCAATCAAACGTTACTGTTTTTGGTAACGTTTTTGCTCTGTTCACGCAACGTTCGCCATACAGAGCCACCTGGTCGTAGAAAACTACACTGCTAAATATTGTTTATAAAGAAAGCCGGAACAATTTGGCCATTTATTAACATATCTGCTGTCTTTTCGTTCTCACGTTTCTGTAGATTCGCAAAAAAGTATTTGTTTATGGCTGTTTCTGTAGCTTTACAGAAAATCATTACGCAGCTTGCTCCTTTGTGGACGTCACTATTATTTCCCTGATGAGTGCAGCTTTCATGGAATACTAAAGAATTAAATGCTATAGGATGTGGTTGTAACAGACCATACAAGCACGGATAAGCACGCTACACACAACATATGAGGTCTCTGAAAAGACACCCGGCGACACGACACCCAGTAGTACGCGACACAGTCAAGCCTCAACTCAACTCGTACATGTAGCCACGCTCTGAGTGGCATGATTTGATTAACTACAACAAATCGGTTCGCGCACATGGGAGGGAGACAAGGCCTTGGAAAGTGAGTAAACGAGGGAAGAACCGGGAGGTGAGCTAGTGCACAGACCGGCTGGGTACGTGGTGCTGAGTGGGGTAAGGGGTAAACGTAAATAAAGATGCCAGCAATTAAGACGAAAAAAAAGAAAGACACATTAATTTTTAAAAATATTTGCAAAAACTGTTCATAAGTTCGATGTGGCGCGTTACACATTTAGAATCTTCTCAGTCGGTCCACTTGTCCACGAGAAACGCTACAAGGCGGTCAACTAAATATGTGCAGAGGATGGTCACCCCGAGGACTATCACTTCCGACAACGGGCGATTGTCCAGTCTGTCTAATACGGTTGAAACTTCTTTTCTAGGCACACTTAAACGAAGACATTAGCAAAAGAGATGCTCAATAGTCGCCTCGTAGCCAGAGTTGCCGCATCTAAGTTTTTTTTTTCGGTCATTCCAAGGCGAAATGAATAGTCGTTTGAGAAAGCCACGCAGAGCTACACGAAAAAGAGGAGCGTTTGTTCTACTCGCGGTATTCTTGGCAGAAGACGTAACTGAAGATGCGGATCCAAAATAAGGAAATGAGTGTTTGGAAACTCCTAGGGGTTCTATTATTGCAGTGTTAGCGCGCGCGCATATGGGATCTACCTGCCTATACTTACGTGGAAGGTGATGCTGCGCATAAATGTTAGTTGAGGATAGCAATGAGAACAAATCCCGCTTCATTCATAGTTATAATGAAACATTTTTTTTGTTTTACCGTATAGAGACCAATTAATAAAAAGAAGAAAACTCTCAGCATATATGGTATGGTATGAAGAAATTTATTTAGGTCCTGAGGGATCAGTCTGGGACTGATGCGGGCCGTTCCCACGTCGGTACAGAGAGACCGAGCCCCTCTGCCGTCACACGGGCCCAGCATATAGCGAGAACAACGTTTATTTTTTAAATTTCAGATCCTCTGTTTATTTCTTTTTCCTTTACGTTGTGTATTTTCTGCAATAAAAATATTTTCCCGTATTTCCTTTC
Source organism: Dermacentor andersoni (assembly GCF_023375885.2). Classification (NCBI taxonomy): domain Eukaryota; kingdom Metazoa; phylum Arthropoda; class Arachnida; order Ixodida; family Ixodidae; genus Dermacentor; species Dermacentor andersoni. The sequence goes on along the minus strand of NC_092817.1, from coordinate 195,132,091 downwards.
TTTCTCATCATTTATTTTTTGCAGCGATAGTAACAATATCTATTACTGTAGTATGGCGGCCTACGGCCGACAAAGAAGAGAGCCTAGCAGCCATAACCCAACGAATGATCCCCTTTATTTTCTGACAACCAAGTATATACATGGGCACAACAGCGCCACAGTCTTTCACAGGATTTTCAGACGGGGTATCGAAACCAAAACTAACGACACAACATATTCCCACCTTAAAACTTTCAGTGGTTTAGTAAGCTGTTGTTTGTTTAGTACTGCAAAGTGCTGTGTACATTAACGACTCGCGCTCATAAGAAAAAAGGTACGGCAATGAAACACGGTGACTGGTCAACAACAAAGGAACAACATATAACGCAAGTACACTCAGCAGCAACTACAATTTCTATATAAAACTCCCTTAAAAACTCCATTCTCTCCGTACAAAAAAAAAACATCTCTGCAAAATGTTCAAAACAACATAGACTATGGGAGAAGAAGAAAGAAAAAACAGCTAATGGAATTGTCACACGTAGTCTGCGTAACGTTTCGTAGGTTTTCTTGCCTGTGGCGGTTGGACGCGAACAGGAGCCGGACCCGGTAGCGGTTCAGGGGGGTGCGGGTCGGGAGCAGCCTGGTCGGCCACAACACCAGGAAGAGGTGCACCTGCTTCTGGCTCAGGGCCTTGGTCGAAAGCAGGACGGGTGACCACAGGAGCAGGCACAGACACAGCCGCCGCTTGAGATGCCTCATGAGCAGCTGAGCATGAGCAGCTCATGAGCAGATGCCTCATGAGCAACTAGGAACCCTGGTTGTCCAGGGTTCCCCGGTAATGGGAACCTCCGGTGCGCTAGCCTATTGCGCATTCCAAGTCTCCTCTGGACGCAGAGTGCGGAGACCCGAAGGGACTTTGGCAAGCTTGGAAGCATTCCAGGTCGTGCCATCATCGAAGCGGAAAGAGGACTGTCCGCGCGGCTCCAGCACTTTGCGGGGACTGCCAAACGAGGAGCCTCCCTTGAAGGTGATGGAGTGTTTCCTCACGCGGTCGAACTCCGACGTTAGTCTTCTTCCCGGCTCGACGAAAATCTGTCCGCTTCTTGCTGCTCTCTTCCTTGTGCCTTACCCGACGACGCAGCTGACGGAGCTCGGTAGCTGCGTGCTTGAACAAACAATACGACGGCTGACCGACGACGTCCAGGCGCGTTCTCGGCAGCCTTCTATGCAGCAACAGAGCCAGGACGGCTCCTGTGGTCTGGTGTGGTGTGCACAGGTAGATGCCAAGGTATTTGATGACCGCTTGGTGGAGTGGTCGAGGTTCCAGGAAGCCTGTCTGTACGAAGGTCTTCAAAACGTGGTTGAATCGATGTACAACTCCATTCGCCAGGGGGTAGTACACCTAAGAGTGTGAGAGGCGAATGGCACGATCCTTCAGGAACTGGTTGAATTCTCGGGAACAAAACTGAGGCCCATTGTCACACACAATCTCGTCGGGGTAGCCCTCTCGAGAAAACACTGAGAGCAGAAAGATTGTCACTGTGCGCGTTGACACCTCGCTGCAAAACTGTACTTCAGGCCACTTGGAAAAGTAGTCTACGATCGAGGGTGATAGCGAACCTGCAATCGCGCGGCGCTTTTTCCATGGGACCAACGATGTCGATGGCGACCTTCTGCTACGGAGCTCTGGCAGGGGCACAGATTGCAGCGGCGCTACTGCAGTCTTGGCAATTTTGTCTGCAGCCTGTCAGACTATGCAGTTGTGGATGGCAATTTCCACTTGCTTGTCACTTGATTTCCACGTGCTGTGCCGCAAGTACGGTGCCCGAAAAGCAGAGTGATGAACCTTCTAGAAGCGACGGTTCACGAAGGTGTTGTGACGTGATGCCTCCTAAGAACTGGTCGTGGAGGGAGTCCTCAAGGGCGATGAAAGAACACGAAGCAGCAAGTTCTCGTAAAGCGGCAGCGTACTCTTGTATCCAAATCCTTGTATCTTGTATCGTGTTCCAGACGGGGTATCGAAGCCAGAACTAACGACACAACAATTACTCATGTAAGATGCTACTAATATTTGCAAAGCGCTAAACACTATCAAATCTGATGAAGTTGCACGCCTTGGATGAAATTCAATTACACGAAAATGAAAAGAAAGACCTTGCAACTGCATAACCAAACTGCAGTATTCATGGTAGCAATCATATGACAGACGATGCAAACTGCATGGGACAATGACTGCGGAGTCAATCGTAATCGTCGAAATATACGAGGCAAGATACTAGCCGTAGTACTTTCACAAGCCAAAGCTGAGCGCAGCGCACTATTGGAGCTGTGAGCCCGAGTGAGGCTAGTGAAAAGAAGTAGCCAGAGGCGTACTTAATACAACCTCACTTCTGCCAGAAAGCAATGACCTGCTCCCTCCTGGGCTTCCACGCTGGGAACGCGTGGCAAGCCGCCGTCTGCGCACCGGCACGGCAGTCGAAGTCAAATACCTTGACAAGTCGCTTGTTCCAGCCCGTGGAACTCGCTGCACGTGTGAACTAGACACAGCGCACCCTCTCCTATGGACTTGTCCTGGCATATTCTCACTGCGGGTGCAAGGAATCTGCCTTGCTGGGCTACATAGCTCAGTCGTTACACCAAACTACAGGATCCTTCCAAGAAGGACCCATGAACATATATATATATATATATATATATATATATATATATATATATATATATATATATATATATATATATACATATATATTTAAACATACATATATATGTGTATATAAGATACATATATGTAAAATGTATTTAAAAATGTACATACATTACAAGGCAACCTTAGTGGTTTTTCCAGCGAGGTGCGTAGATAATTGTCTCGTTCCTTAATAGGCAAAGGAGAAAGCTGGTATATATACCAGCTTTCTCCTTGTAACAAATAAGTATAGCGATATGGCCTGCACCAAATAGGAAAGTGATGGCAGTTTCTTGCTAATACGCAGTGGCAGGAGCTTTCTGAACGGTTAAAGTCCAAGAGTGAGTGAAGTGCAGGAATGCGTGTTCACAAGAAATATATAGCTCACGTTTAAGGTTTTTATTTACAGGTTGAGCTAGACACAAAAAAAAGATGAGCATTATCAATCCAGAGTTGGCCTAATGAGCAATTTGGTCGATAACGCACGTGTGGACGCAGGAGGTCCCGCCATTCCTTGGATGGAACAAAGCACGATGAATCCAGCCTTCGTTCGGCTCACTGGTGTTCTTCGGATTCCACTCTGCTGATCAGTTTGGTATTCGTCAGGACAATTTCCATCCGTTCTCAATATCACAGCACACTTCAGCCGCGGAATCCCCCGAAGCCTCGTCCAAATCCACCGCCAAATCCACGGCCACCGCCAAATCCACGGCCACCACCGAATCCACGGCCACCGCCGAAGCCACCGCGACCGAAGCCGCCGCCGAATCCACGGCCACCACCGAAACCACCGCGACCGAACTGGGCGGAGGCCAGGGCGAAGACCAGAGCGAGGACCACGAGGGCCACGAGGATTGTCCTGCTGCTGAGCATGGTAACCTGGAAGGGCAGCAGATGGCGCAACTGTTCACATCAGGGCACCGGCGGGAGAATACTGAGCAATGTTTTCGTTCATGTTGCCGCGTTCAAAGTGAGTGAGTGAAAACTTTATTCTAAATGGTCCAGCAATTTGGGCGGGGTGGGGCCATAAGCACCCCAGCTTAGATGACGGCCTCGAGTCCTTGGATTCGGGCGGCCTCCTCGGCGTGCCGGACGGCCCACAGAGAATCGTGGTATTAATGTATTATACATCAACACCTACAATAATAGTAGAATGATATGCTGAAGAAAGAAATATTCAACACACACAATATATATATATATATATATATATATATATATATATACACACACACACACACACACACACACACACTCGTATCAAATGATTAGGCTTATTAAGCGTGGCTCTCAAAATATATAGTCGATGATCAGCGACTATATTCATTTATGTTCAAGTTTCTTTTATAGTGATATAACTGCACCACTATAGAGGTACTTTGAACGCAGTGAGTTTTTGTTCTGCATGCTTTATATATATGGCGCGCAACTTCTATGGCGACATTAGCCGCTACAATGAACAATTACTGTGAAATACATTAATATGCACTGAGAACGAAAATATGCTGCACCTTCAAGAGAAGATGTCATGTAAAGGAATCATTGCATTCTAAATAAACAGCGCAGTAAACAAGAAGGAAACGGCGTTCAATCGTGCAGTAACGGTACAATATAGAAATGGCTTGACAGGTCGTGCACGCAAATCACAGGCACCCAATGGACGCTCACGCGCAGAGTATTAAATCAGGATCTTCCATGATTGCATTGCGCTTAGTGTTACACTGACGGAACTAATCGACGAACATAAGGAACAATACGCGGATGCACGTGACGCAAACTACCAACTTGTTTAATACTGTTTAATAGCGCCTAGCAACTTGGTGGCGCCCTGTAAACAGTGCAACTGCTCTCAGCTACTAGAAAGCACCACAGGAATTGGCACATCAAAAAGAAAAACGTGGCCAGAAATATGGGCAGCGCTTGCGATAGCAAAATAAAAAGAGAAGTGCGGCAGCACTCCGTCCATCAAGCTCATTGAAGCTGAGGTCGAGTTGGCCAGGGCGAACGGGTGTAAGTGAACGATGTTTTTCCGACCCACCGCATCATCACACGTCGTCACATTGTGATATCTTTTTATATCACCCCCCCCCTCCCCCGCCACATCGCCTTGTATATAAGCGGGTTCTTCAACAGTATTAAACAAGTTGGTAGTTTGCGCCACGTACGTCCGTGTCTTGTTCCTTATGTTCGTCGGTGTAACACTAAGTGCAATACAATCATGAACGTCCACCAACTAGCCCCGTTCACTGCTTTACTAAATTTAAATCAAGAGCTCAGTGAACAGTCAGTTTTGATAGAAGTGTATTTCAAATGCTTAACGTTATTTCACCTGTCTGCTGCTTCTGTTAAGAAATTTCAGCACTGTTTCATGGTCATTTATTGTTGGGAACTATGCGATGAAAGCCACAGCGAAGAAAAGTGAATCGGTCAAATTGATTGGTAGCATGCCTAATAGCACATATCCTTGAAGGGAGTTTCTGGCACTTTTGTGTACCGATCGATGACGGTAGATAATTGAATAAAATATCTTAGATACACCCTTGGAAGGGCGTTGCAAATACTGCCGCACCAGCTCGCTGGTGTCAACATTTCACATGGCACTGTTGCGCGTGCCGCCTAACCGGGAAAATACAGTCATGCGAGCGCAGTGAGGGAGCAGGAAGAGCTGTCATTGCAAAACGAACGGTTTTCAGCGATCACAACGCCGCCAACGGAAGCACCATTTTGCATACGGAGGCAACAACGCCTTATCTCCAGACGAAACACGGTAGTTAGAGAAATACTTGAGGAGACATTGAAACTAAGAAGGCTGCAGCGCACTATTCATAGCTACGTGGAGGCTGCGATCAGACACGGAATAGCCAGCATAGCCTGGGTTAGCATATTTGCACCCCAAAGCCACGGTTATCACGCATGTCAGCTTCCCAGGGGTGCAACCTTACATGTAGAATTATTAGCCTTATAGGTACAGGTCAACACCATTCCAATTGACATGGGAGGCATTGCATAACCGAGTGCGGGAAATAATTATCCGATTCGTACTAACTCGGACGAAGCGGTGGTCGTATTAACGGTGCCAACGACAGATAATGCTATGACATTCACTCAAAACAATTCTAAACATGTCAAGTGCATTCTCTAGAAACGAAACATTCATCGGTCATTATGTACCAAGCCTACAGGAGTCCCTGTGGTCGCTTTCCTGTTCTGCTAATCGTGTTAGTGAATATTTAAGAGTGTCAGACAAAAGAATAATGAAAATAAAAATTAAGGGAGCGCGAACCGTTACTGCGACCACGCTGGAGGTCAGCATTATAGAGTAATATACGCACACAACGAGCGTTATAAATATTAATAGGTCATCTGAGAAAAACTAACTGCCCTGCGTTTTCGCAAAGAAAACTGATTTGCAGAATGTTTAATAATATTCTTTTAAAATTTACGGTACAGACTCATAGAATAATTTACACGCCTGTTATAGAATTTAACAGTAGGCATGGGCCATGGTGCTCGAACCCAAATTTAAGATATTTCTGGCTAAGGGTCACTGTGACTGAGGTGATAGAGTCAACGCCAGTACCTGTTGGAGGACGTGCGTTCGTGTAGCGGTCTGCTTCAGGAGACACTTCTGACTTCGACGCGTAAGGTGGTCCGTCTTTTATATCTGCTCCTTCCCAGCAATGAAGGCTACCGCTTCGAAACCTCCTCTCCAGCCGCCATGCCTGCGGGTCAGTTGCCCAAAGGGACAGTAGTCGCGCTTCTTGGCGATCTCCGCCGAGCGCGACGTTACACCCTGCGAAAGGCCCGCAGGGTCACAGCTGCGTAGAAAGCCCGCGGCAATTACGCTAACCCCTTTCCGACGACCTGCTGTACCGGCTATCCCGCTCAGCTTCCACTCTGGGGAGGAAGAGACAACTCATATTTTTTATTCGTTGCCGCATTATATGCGCTCTTTTTATCAGCAGGCCGAACAGGAACCCACTGCTGTGAGCGCACCTCAGATCCATGGTCAATCTAAGCGCAGGCGAACCTCTGCAGGTGTAACTACGAGCGTGTGTGTGTGTTTGTGTGTGTGCGCGCGCACTTGGAATTGCCCATGTCAGGCGATGGAACGTGCGCCGTCCAAGAGAAAACTGCGCGGGGGCAAGGAAGCCCGCTACCAAGCACAAACGTACAAGTCAACCAAGGTGTCGCTCTCCCTTTTCTGTTCTCTCCCTCGCCTGTCGCTTGTCGCTCTTTGTCGACGTAATCGGCCAGCCGGAATCGTCAATGCGCGCACTCTCGCTGAACGGTGGCGCCTTTGTGCTCGCTACTGCCGCCGCATCGTGGCGAATAAGTACGCGAGGTGCGCTCACTCGCAGGGCGGCCGAGGCCGTGACCGCCGGTTTATCAGCGTCCTTCGTGTGCGAGAGTAGCAGTTCTCGGTGCGTTGTTCTTCCTGGGAACGCAGCCAGTTACTGGGGAAGGGAAAGCTGATGGATCGCCGAGTATCGGCGGCAGCTTAGGGGCGTAAATGCACACAATTCCAGAATTGTCTTTCGCAACACGTGCCTGATGGGGCCGCTGTGCTAGCAGGAACAGGGAAAAGATTGTGCTGAGATTGGTTGAAAGGCTGCCGCTAGATCATAATTTACGTTCCATTACTGTCATTTAATATGTACCAGCTTTCGCTGTTAACGCTTGACGATTACGCTCACGCACAGCTAGTTGCTACAGTGTCGAACGTTCAGATGTACCGTACCGTCTTTTTTCACCTGGTCATCGAGAAACTGAGCCCGTCAGCGAAGGTTGCTCGCTCAGAAAGTAAAAAAAGAAAGAAGGGCTATTCCACGCCAAATGTCCCAACCGTTCGAGCAATATACATTTCCCTCGAAAAATTACAAAGAAATTGCACGTATGGGTCGTCCACTCTTAGGGTGAACACGGCTCACTGAGGCCGCGCTCAGCGGGGCGCCAGTGCGTCCGGCGCGGCGGCGCATCGAAGCGGCGCAGGCGCACACGGACCTCGAGGAGGTGCTTCGCGTCGTCTGCTACAGCGCTGGAGCGCGCCGCTCTGGCTTTGCTGTAAAGTACTTCGCTAAGCCCAGGTGAGTGAGCGCCCGAGGCGGCGTTGCGGGAAGGCGCACTTCACTAACTGAAGCATTTCCCAGCTGGTTCGGTCTACAGCTTGCGAACAGCCTACTTAATCAATACACATAAACAGAAACAAGCTTCTCAGCACATAAATCCCCTAGCATATTTTAAATAAGTGATAATGGCAAAAATACAGTCATTTTCTCGCGCTCTTTATTAGGCTGGGGCCATTTTATTTTACTCTCACAGCACTTGGTGTAGTGCATACTGAGAAACCTATTAGGCGCGTTCTTCTTGGTTGGAGTCATCACGCGATGAGCCTAGCACGCCGTTTCGCGCATGATGATGAAGCAACATTTATTGGGCCCGAAATAAATCGGTGGTGCACGCAGGCACCAGACGAGGCGCCTCGTTCCATAGTTACGGGACCCATATGTTCCCAGCAGCTCCTGGCCCCTGTCCGTCAGTCCGAGCTGAATCGGTAGGGCGGGGCTGGATAACAAGGTCTCCCATCGCTCAAGAGGTTGGGGATTGGGGGTGCTAGGGGGAAAGGGAAAGACGGGGGTGTCTTAAGTTCTGTGCACGCTGCCAAGACGTGCGGCAGGGTGCCCTTTTCTCTTCTGCAAAAAGGACAGAGCATATAGTATTCCGCAGGGTACATGCAGTTCATCAGTACGGGATGCGCAAGCAATCCCGCCTGCGCTCGACGCAGGATCGTCTGTTGTTACCTGGTGAGTTTGGGGTGCGGTTATGGCAGTCTGCACCTGTCTGCGCATGTCTTGATACTAGAACGAATTTGCCTAATTGACTTCAGAAAACGACCGAAACTCGCAATAAATTTCGCAGAAAGTTAGAGAGTGATTGTTCCATCACGCATCATCATGTTTGCCATGGATTTTACCTTTAAGGAGGGCAATAATATTACTTCGACAGCAACTAAGAAGTAATATCCGCTGCTTCGCGACTCTCTTATTGACGCGTTAATGTCGCAGGTAGGAGGGCATGGAGCGCTTTACGCGAAGTAGGAAAGTGCTCTCCCCGGCATAGCAAGTGACTTGGCGGCAATTTTACTCCCCCTTTTCATCTTTCTACATCCTATAAAAAAATTCATTTTTGTTGTCACAGTTTCGGTAAAATCACCGAAGTGGTGCCGGTCCTTTGACGGCTACCTGACGTGAGAAGTCGCATTTCTCATTTAGAGGAATCGTCGGTCAATTATTTCATTACCTTGGTTAGCTGAAGTAAAACATGTAGCTTTTGTTGTTTGTTTTTTCTCCTTAGAGTCAATGTACGCCGCATGCGAATGTTGTTTCTGTCCCTTTTGAATAGGTAATTGGAGTGGAAAATCTATAATCTACATGTCTGTTATCCAGCTTAAATTACATCTTGCCGGGTAATTAAGTCGTTGTTCGCTTCTTTTTCATTTCAGTACTTCCTCAGAATAGGGCATATGCATATTCACACTAGCATATAATAATTCCTTAATGGTGCGGTATACGTCCCGAAGCGCCCCATGGCCTCTGCGTTAAGCCATAGAGGTGGGCATCGGATAAATTTGGAGAGTAGGAGGAATTTTATTTCTTATTTTTTGGGGGGGTGGAGGGCTGGGCTGAGTGGGTAAAACCCAAATATAAATACGGCACAGGAACCTTTGCCGCGGACCAGCGATGCTGTTGCCGTCGTGGGGAAGTGGCTGGTCCGTGTGTTGGACGAACGTGCCCACGATAATTAAACCGGCGGTCATGAGGCCGGCCCGGTGTCGCCTGCCGACAAAATGCCGGTGGTCGGGAAACGGGCTCGCCATTTGTAAAAGCCAAGCCCGGCCCAAGCCAGATTGCTGTGGTCGGGCCAGTCTACTTTTTAACTGATCATGGGCGTCAGCCTGATCTACCGCCGAGCCCGCCCCCCCCCCCCCCTTTTTTTTTTTTTGCTTAGGTCATTCTATCCCATCTTAGCTTAATATGATGATACGGTGCAGCCAACGGCTGCGCAACTGAGTTACTAGCCACTCACGAGTTAAAGATTCTGAGATGAGTCGTCAAATCGAAAAACACCAGGTGTTTCCATTAAACGCATTTCTCTCGACTTGAATGATGAATTGCATTTTGTTGGGTTGCTGGTTGCCATGGCACTTCGGCGATAAAAACGCTGTAACAGTGCAGGATAATTTCATTTCCGCGGTGAACATTCGGAAACTAGCCATGTCGCGGGCACCGGAAAAAAGAAAGATCTGTGTAGATCTGTTGTAGATCTGTGCCTACAAAACTATTCTCGACGCGTTATATCGGAGATGACCAAAAGATCACTGAAAACTGTGGATAGAATCATCCAGGCTTACAAGAAGGATGGAAGAATTGCGGATGCTCCCCGTAAAGCCCGGCAAAGAGTGACCACTGAAGCTGATGGCATGACCATTGTTGCGGCGGCTGCTGCAAACGCAACCTCCACCGTTCGAGAAATTAAGAACAGCCTCAGGCTGGGTGACGTCTCTGACACGACTATCAAGTGTCGCCTCTACGCCCCAGCCTAATAAAGAGCGCGAAAAAGTGACTTTATTTTTACCATCATCACTTATTTTAAAAAATGCTAAGTGATTTATGTGGTGAGAAGCTTGTTCCTGTGTATGTATATTGATTGAGCCGGCTGTTCACAAGCTGTAGACCGAACCAGCTGGGAAGTGTTCTAGTTAGTGAAGTGTGCCTTCCCGCAACGTCGCCTCGGGCGCTCGCTCACTTGGGCTTAGCGAAGTGTACTTTACAGCAAAACCAGAGCGGCGCGCTCCAGCGCTGTAGCAGACGACGCGAAGCACCTCCCCGAGGTCCATGTGCGCCTGCGCCGCTTCGATGCGCCGCCAGGGGTAGCACACTCTCAAGTTCAACAAATGGCCACAGAGGGCGAAAAAATCGACCGCGCGCCGCTGCTAACAAAGCTGACGTAGTAGCATCACTTTCGGGATTCGTTCGTTAGTTCCAACATTTCCCGGTAGAGGCGTCGTAATAAGCGCAATTTTATCTTACAAACTTTCTCTTACAATTACCGAAGCATTTTCTTTTACATAAAAAGAGGGCAAAATTATCATTGCTAATTAGATATTGTGCTCTTTGTTAGTAAGTTTATTGTTTCTTCGCCATTATAAACGCAAATAGCGTTCAGCATCATCGATCTGTCACGTGACCTCTGGCCTGGATTTAAAATTTTTACCGGTATTTCCGAGTGCACGGCGGCACGGATTCATTCGTTCGTACACTCAAGACTGCTTTGTTTCTAAAACTAGTTTCTTGCGCTTCGATGTCTCGCGTTATTTAACTTGGGGTGAAGTTACGTGTTTGCAAGCGGACACGTAAGCCCGGCAGTTGGGTTTCGGTCGTGAGCCATTCGGAACAGGTCTGCATCGAAACGGGAGCTGGATTTTGCTGCGGCTGACAACGGCAATAACGGTGAGTCGTTTAACACCGCTGCTTGAATCGTTATATAATATCCGTGTCATTACCTTCCAGGCGGGCACAAGTTAACGAACTAGATCCTGCATTACATATGGGCAGTGAGGATCTCAGTTGCTGTTTCCTAAATAAACCTTTACTTGCGAGGCTGTCGTTTGGTTTACACACACAACCAGGAAAGAAAGAGCGATATCGGAACGCGCGTCTCATTTTTCATGTTATTGTAGCCGTGGTTGTAGGTGACTGAGTAGCCTTATCAATATACATATTAAACATTTTTTTCGAGTCGGCCGGCAACGTCTTTCGTCCACAAAACCGAATAATCCTTTGGTAAAATAAAGTGAAAGTACAGAATTTAATGTATTAAACATTTGCAAGCATGATAATTCACCCATATTTCGTACTTGTTGGTTCCAAATGTTCTTGCTGTTCAGATTGGTTTACCGTAGGGCATTTATTTTTGCAGTAGTGAAGCGGTGCATCACGTTCGTGCAGAAAAATAATGCATCAGTTCGAATAGCTTCATGACTATCATGCATTTGCTTGTGGAACTAGCAGTGTGATCACTTCTAGTGTATAAATGAACCCACAAATGTTCTCATTTGTGATCTTAATAGTACTTGCGCTGTTGACATGCATTGTAGTTAGGCAGACATCAATTTTATGGACAATAGCAATATTTATTTAACATGCTGCTTAAGCACCCTAGAACAGACAGTGTACATTTGCATGTGTTCTGTAGTCCCAAATCATTAAAACATATATGTCACACCTTTTTGCATTTTAAAACTTTGCTTTTTCAATTTCTGATTCAGTCAAAATTTCTGTTCCAGACATGCAGTAATGAAGACGGCACCAGTATAAAGCAACACACTCCACGCACTAAACAGAAGCTGCTGCCTGCTACAACAAGGTCGTTGTGTGGACATTGGCTACTACTACAAGGTAAACAACACATGGTTCAGAAATAAAAGTGTTTGATATATGCTGTATTGGCTTGCTGTTTGCAGCAGATATGAATGTTTGTTCATATTTATGGTTCAGTATAATTGGTTCGAACATATAAAACACACATAAATTTGGCTAATCTGTGCTGTATCTCATGTGTCACCGTTTTGCCTCAACAGAGTCTATGCCAAGCACATCTTGGTCATCACAGGAGCTCCTATCTGCGCCAACAGGAAGGGGCTGGAGCCGAATTTGCAAGGCTTTTACACCAAGAACAAAGAAGCACATGCAGAAGAATATAAATGAGATATCAAGTCTGCAGAGGACTGTGTCAAGACTGAAAAGAGCTTCAGCCACCATTCCACCAGCACGGACATTTGGTTGAGTCATCCAGGTAACTCAAGAAGGACTTTCTAGAAATTCTTCGTCTTCAGGTGCACCTGCAACATCTGACCAAGCACGGACGACGCTGGCCAAAAGATTGAGTTCCATCAGTTTGCCCTTAATCAGCTTCCTAGCCATGTTAATTCCGTTTGTGCCAAGTGTAATTTTTCTTCTATAAATGCAAGCTTTCTCATTGCCCATTTTTGTTAGAGGTCATTCATCCTCATCCAAATATAAAGGTCAACCGATTCTTCGCTGATACTTAATACCAGTCACTGTCTAGCAGCCTAACATATCTGTAGCAGTATCTTCTAGTGTATGTTGTCACGCGCAATTCCTCTCCTGAAATAGCTGATGCAGCATCGGCATGCGTCTTGCATTAACCTATGCACATGTGCTATGCACCATTTTACTTTTCTTGATGTTTTTAGCCTTCAATGCTTGCAGAGCAGAGTGGCTTCTCTCTTGAATGCAAGCTTTCTCATTTTCCATATTCCTAGTCTCGTTGATGATTGCTTCTCTTCCTTGATAGCTTGGGTCTTTGTGCAAGCTACAGTGAAGTGATTGATTGCAGAATCTGGTTTTGCTGCCACACTTGGCTGTGGTAACTGTGTTACGTTTCTCAGATGTGGGGGCCTGGTCAGTTGCATTGGTAAGCAGTCCCTCGAGGTAAGCATTTGCTCCTGCAGTCCGCAAAGCGACATAGACTCCCAGTATACACACACCGTAACTGGTGCGCCCCGTTCGTTCTGGCCTGCTGCAGTAATGGGCAAATTGTGCTTGTGGCTTACCTCGGCCATGATTTGCTCAAAACGGAGACCAGCATATGTGCTCACATGGTTCGAAGTGTATGAAGTTGATAGCCGTATGGGTGGAAAGGCCCGCAAGAATGGCTGCCGAAGGTGATGCCCACAAAAGCGACTTGTCCACATTGCGACAAAGTGTGAGCCACACATAGCAGCCCCCGAAAGAAAATAAATGTGCACGTTGGAAAGGAGTTAACGCTAAAATGCCGGGTAGTCCATGTCGCTGTGTTGGTTGCGGCAGCAGATGCCTGCGTCAACTGATTGCTTCGCAATGGAAGTTGCTCATCTTCAACGGCAACTGTTGGTTCAAACAGGTGCGAGACTCTGTCCAATCTGTTTGTACCGCAGGTTGTCGCTCGTTACCAGACCACCACATGTGACAAAGGCAAGCATTATGCCGTAAGATGGTTCGTAGCCAATGTATAATGTATTGTCTGAACCTCATGCGGTGACTGATTGCTGTTTAATTTTGCTGTTATGCCACTTGGTTACGGTCGCAGTTTTATGTTTTTCGAATATTGCGGCCTGGTCGGTTGCACTGGGAAGCAGCCTCTCGTAGTAAGCATTTGATCCTGCAGTCTGCACAGCGACATAGACTCCCAATTTACGCACACCGTGATTCGTGCTCCCCGTTCACCCTTTCCTGCTGCAGCCATGGGCAAATTGTGCCTCTGGCCTTTCTCGGCCGCGATTAGGCATGAACGGAGACCAGCATAGGTGCTTACATAGTCCGATGCGTATGAAGTTGATAGCCAGATGGTTGGAAAGGCCCGCAAAAGTAGCTGATGGAGGCGATGTCCACGAAAGCGACTTGTCCATAGTGAGACAATGTGAGACAGCAAGTGTGAACCACACATTAGCGGCCCCCGAAAGAAAAGAAACGTGCAGGTTGGAAAGGAGTGAATGGCTAAAATCTGGGGTAGCCCATGTCGCTGTGTAGGCTGCGGTAGCAGATGCCTGCGTCTCCCGATTGCTTCGCAATGCAATTTGGGCATTTTTAACGGCGACTGTCGCTGCAAACAAGTGGCACACTCTGTCCAATATGTTTCCGCTGCTGGTTGTTGCTCGTTAACCTGACCACCACGTGCGACGACGACGGTGAGCCGTTTACGAGCTCGCGTCAATGATTCCAGCGTATCTCGACATGCAAACTTTATTTCTGCTATTGCACGAGAATGTACACTGCTTGTCTTCTGCCAATAAAGTCGCGCGTTCTGTTCACTCACTTGTGGCTTGTTTGTATGGGCGTCAGTAGAGGCTCTTGGCAATTAGAACGCACCACCTACGCGGCAGCGAAGGCATTGAGGCATGCCGCATAGCCTGCAGGGCAAGCACGGCGCGTACCAGCGTACGCGACCGGCAAAAAACGGCCATATTGTCACGTGGTCGTGACGTTGAATAACACAGTAGCAGTACTGTGAACGACAAAACTAACTTTTATTGGGCGAACCTGTGCCCACAAAACAGGCTACACTTATAGCACAACGATAGCGGCGAACACGCTCGGCGATCGTCGAAAATCTGCTCAGCGGGTCAAGCGCGTCAGCTTTTATACAGCAGTCGTCGAATGTTCCAGACTAATCGCTGGGACCCGCGCGTATTCCACAATGTTCTACGCCATTCGCGTCAGGCGATGAAATCAGATAACATAAGGTTCGGCGACAACAGACAGCCGGGTAGAATCATCGATAACTTTCCAGAAACGTCGGATACATGCAGGCGCGTCCGTCGCTGTGCGATTACAGTTGTTAAGCGGCGAAACGTGGTCGCCCGATAAAGATAAGTACACGTGTCAATACCCCCCTCTTAAAAAGCATCGACCCGATGCTGCAAACAAACGAAGTTAATAAACAAAAGCACTCGTAGCAAAGAAAAGAACAAAAATGACGAAGTTCGTCAGCGTCCGTAAAAGGGTTTAAAGCGCACCACGTGGACCACTTCAGATCGTGCGCGGCGCCGCTGTGAATGCGAAATGCCGTCTGGCACGACCTCATAGTCCAGAGCGCCAATACGTCGGATGACCTTGTAGGGTCCGAAATAGCGTCGGAGTAGCTTCTCACTGAGTCCTCGTCGGCGTATCGGGGTCCAGACCCAAACACGGTCGCCAGGCTGGTACTCGACGAAGCGTCGTCGGAGGTTGTAGTGTCGGCTGTCGGTCCTCTGCTGGCTCTTGATTCGCAGGCGGGCAAGCTGTCGGGCTTCTTCGGCGCGCTGGAGATAGCTAGCGACGTCAACATTCTCTTCGTCAGTTACGTGCGGCAGCATGGCGTCAAGCGTCGTCGTCGGGTTCCTGCCGTAGACCAGCTTGAACGGCGTGATCTGTGTTGTTTCTTGCACCGCCGTGTTGTAAGCGAATGTTACGTACGGCAGGACGGCATCCCACGTCTTGTGTTCGACGTCGACGTACATCGCTAGCATGTCGGCGAGGGTCTTATTCAGCCGTTCCGTAAGACCATTCGTCTGCGGATGGTAGGCCGTTGCCCTCCTGTGCCTTGTCTGACTGTAGTTCAGAATGGCTTGGGTGAGCTCCGCTGTAAAGGCCGTTCCTCTGTCGGTGATGAGGACTTCTGGAGCACCATGTCGCAACAGGATGTTCTCGACGAAAAATTTAGCCACTTCGGCTGCGCTGCCTTTCGGAAGAGCTTTAGTTTCAGCGAAGCGGGTGAGATAGTCCGTCGCCACGACAATCCACCTATTTCCGGAAGCTGATGTCGGAAACGGTCCCAACAAGTCCATCCCGATCTGCTGAAAAGGTCGGTAAGGAGGCTGGATCGGCTGTAGTAATCCCGCTGGTCTTGTCGGTGGTGTCTTGCGTCGCTGACAGTCGCGGCATGTCTTGACGTAACGGGCGACATCGGTGGTTAGGCGCGGCCAGTAATACCTTTCTTGTATCCTCGATAGTGTCCGGGAGAAACCGAGGTGCCCAGCAGTCGGATCGTCATGTAGGGCGTGCAGTACTTCTGGACGTAGCGCCGACGGAACAACAAGAAGGTAGTTGGCGCGGACTGGTGAGAAGTTCTTCTTCACGAGTAGGTTGTTTTGAAGCGTGAACGAAGATAATCCACGCTTAAATGCCCTTGGGACAACGTCGGTGTGCCCTTCCAAATACTCGATTAGGGCTTTTAGCTCCGAGTCTCCTCGTTGCTGTTCGGCGAAGTCTTCCGCGCTTATTATTCCAAGGAAGGCGTCGTCATCCTCGTCATCTTGCGGCGGCGGGTCAATGGGGGCGCGGGATAGGCAATCGGCATCTGAGTGTTTTCGTCCGGACTTGTAGGTTACAGTGATGTCGTATTCTTGTAGCCTGAGGCTCCACCGTGCCAGCCGTCCTGAGGGGTCTTTTAGGTTAGCTAGCCAACACAACGCGTGATGATCGCTGACCACCTTGAATGGCCTGCCATATAGGTAAGGGCGAAATTTCGCTGTGGCCCAAACGATGGCGAGGCATTCCTTTTCGGTTGTAGAATAATTGCCTTCTGCTTTTGACAATGATCGGCTAGCGTAAGCTATCACGTGTTCATGTCCATCTTTTCTCTGGACTAGGACGGCACCGAGGCCTAGGCTACTGGCGTCAGTGTGTATTTCGGTATCGGCGTGCTCGTCGAAGTGCGCAAGTACGGGCGGCGACTGCATGCGTCGTTTGAGTTCTTGAAATGCGTCGCCCTGTGGCGTTTCCCACTTGAACTCGACGTCACATTTAGTTAGCTGTGTTAGCGGCTCAGCGATGCGTGAAAAGTTCTTGACAAATCGCCTGTAGTAGGCACACATGCCAAGAAATCTACGCACTGCCTTCTTGTCGGTGGGCTGCGGGAACTTTGCGATGGCAGCTGTTTTCTGCGGGTCGGGGCGTACTCCGGATTTGCTGATGACGTGGCCTAGGAATAGAAGCTCATCGTAAGCGAAGCGGCACTTTTCTGGCTTCAGAGTGAGCCCTGCTGACTTGATGGCCTCTAGTACTGTGGCAAGCCGCCTAAGGTGATCGTCAAAATTTTCGGCGAATACAACGACGTCATCCAAGTAAACAAGACAGGTCTGCCACTTCAATCCTGCTAAAACCGTGTCCATCACGCGCTGGAACGTTGCAGGCGCCGAGCACAGTCCAAATGGCATAACCTTGAACTCGTAGAGGCCGTCTGGGGTGATGAAGGCGGTCTTTTCACGATCTCTTTCGTCGACTTCTATTTGCCAATAGCCAGACTTGAGGTCCATCGAGGAGAAGTATTTAGCGTTGCAGAGCCGATCCAATGCGTCGTCTATCCGTGGGAGAGGGTATACGTCCTTCTTCGTGATCTTGTTCAGACGACGATAATCGACGCAGAAACGAAGGGTTCCGTCCTTTTTCTTCACCAGCACAACAGGAGATGCCCACGGGCTTTTCGACGGCTGGATGATGTCGTCGCGCAGCATTTCGTCGACTTGTTCTCTTATAGCTTCACGTTCTCGCGGCGAAACTCGGTAAGGGCTCTGGCGAAGTGGTCGAGCGTACTCCTCGGTGATTATGCGATGCTTGGCGACTGGTGTTTGTCGAATCCTCGATGACGTCGAAAAGCAGCCTTTGTATCGCCGGAGCAGACTTCTGAGCTGCTGTTGCTTAATCACGGGGAGACTTGGATTAATGTCGTAGTCTGGTTCGGCAACCATGGTCGTCGGGGTAGATGCGGCGGAATCCGAGAGGACAAACGCATTGCTGTTTTCCAGAATTTCCTCGATGTATGCAATCGTCGTGCCCTTGTTGATGTGCTTGTACTCCTGGCTGAAGTTTGTCAGCAACACTTTCGTGTTTCCTCCGTGCAGTCGAGCGATCCCTCTTGCGACGCAAATTTCACGGTCTAGCAGTAGATGTTGGTCGCCTTCGATGACACCTTCTAAGTCAGCGGGTGTTTCGGTGCCGACCGAAATAACAATGCTGGAGCGAGGCGGGATGCTCACCTGATCTTCGAGCACACTCAAGGTGTGGTGACTACGAGGGTTCTCCGACGGTATCGCATGGTCTTCCGACAGAGTTATTGACTTCGACTTCAGGTCGATGACTGCGCCGTGTTGGTTGAGGAAGTCCATGCCGAGAATGACGTCTCGTGAACACTGTTGGAGGATAACGAAGGTGACAGGGTAAGTCCGGTCGTGAATGGTAATTCTTGCCGTGCACATTCCAGTCGGCGTTATGAGGTGTCCTCCGGCGGTACGAATTTGAGGGCCTTCCCACGTAGTCTTAACTTTCTTCAACTGGGCGGCGATGTGTCCACTCATGACGGAGTAATCAGCCCCTGTGTCGACTAAGGCGGTGACTGCGTGGCCGTCGAGAAGCACGTCGAGGTCGGTGGCTCTTTGTCTTGCATTACAGTTCGGTCTTGGCGTCGGATCACGACTGCGTCGCGTTGACTTGTGGCTGGTATGTGACGTCGTCAGGTCGGCTTTCGTCGTCGCATTCTTTCCTTCCAGACTTCGTCGGGACGGCGGCGTGTCGTTATGTCGTCGAGGTAGTTTCTTCGGCGTCTTCGTCGGCGGCGGAGGATCTTCGACAGTTCGACGGACAGCAACCGCACCTCCATCGGTTGCTGCTTTTAGTTTTCCGGATATGGGCTCGCTGACCGGCCCCGAGCTGGGCCAGTGTATGTTCGGCGCTGCGGCGACAGGTAGCGGCCTGGTGATGGTGAACGCGACGGTCGTCGAGAACTCCACTGAGTAGCCGCGAGGTAGTCAGCGATATCGCGAGGGCGTTCACCTTGCTGCGGGCGCGGAGCGTTGACGGCAAAACCTCGCAGTCCCATTTCCCGGTATGGACATCGTCGGTAGACGTGACCCGCTTCCCCGCAGTGGTAGCAGAGCGGGCGGTGGTCAGGAGCGCGCCAAACGTCGGTCTTCCTCGGGTAGCTCCGTTGGGCGACGGGTGGGCGCGCTGTCGGCGGCGGCGGCGGTGGTCGACGGAATTGCGGCGTTACAGGGCCCTGGCGCGGTCGCTGAGGAGGGCCTTGACGGCGTACGACGGCGGCGTAGGTCATCGCTTCGGGTTGGGGTTGCGGTAATTGAGGTTGCACCTCCGGAACTCCAAGCGACCGCTGAACCTCATCTTTGACGATGTCAGCGATCGAGGCCACTTGAGGCTGCGACGACGGGAAGATCTTCTGAAGCTCCTCTCGTACGACTGCCCTGATAGCCTCGCGCAGGTCTTCGGAGGCCAGTGATTGAACTCCGGCATAGTTTGTAGCGTTGGTGCGGCGGTCGAATTGCCGGTTTCGCATCTCGAGTGTCTTCTCGATGCTAGTGGCCTCGCGAAGAAACTCGTCGACAGTCTTCGGTGGGTTTCGTACCATACCGGCGAAAAGTTCCTCCTTAACACCACGCATTAGTAGCCGGACTTTCTTTTCCTCGGACATTTCCGGGTCGGCGTGGCGGAATAGGCGGCTCATTTCTTCTGTAAAAATCGCGGTGGTCTCGTTGGGCAGCTGCACTCGGGTTTCCAGTAGTGCTTGGGCTCGTTCTCGGCGTACAACGCTTGTGAATGTCTGCAGGAAGCCACTTCGGAAAAGGTCCCAGGTCGTTAACGTGGCTTCTCTGTTCTCGAACCACGTCCTGGCAGCGTCTTCCAATGCGAAGAAGACATGTCGCAGTTTGTCGTCGCTGTTCCAGCTGTTAAATGCAGCGACCCTCTCGTACGTCTCGAGCCAGGTTTCCGGGTCCTCGAATGTTGAACCGCGGAACGTGGGGGGCTCCCTGGGCTGCTGCAGCACGACGGGGGATGCTGGGGCTGCCATTGGGGAGGACTTGGTGGCAATCTTCCTGCACGTCTCAGGTAGGAGTCCGTGCTCTGGGGGCAGTCCTTGCAGCCGGCGGCTAGCTCGCTGGTCTTGGGCGACGTTGGTTTTGTCCTCGGGCTTCGGGCTGGGATCGCGGCTTTGCGGGGGCGTTCGGTACATGAACGCACAAGCACCTCCACCAGATGTCACGTGGTCGTGACGTTGAATAACACAGTAGCAGTACTGTGAACGACAAAACTAACTTTTATTGGGCGAACCTGTGCCCACAAAACAGGCTACACTTATAGCACAACGATAGCGGCGAACACGCTCGGCGATCGTCGAAAATCTGCTCAGCGGGTCAAGCGCG
The DNA here is from genome assembly GCF_023375885.2 of Dermacentor andersoni. Taxonomy (NCBI): domain Eukaryota; kingdom Metazoa; phylum Arthropoda; class Arachnida; order Ixodida; family Ixodidae; genus Dermacentor; species Dermacentor andersoni. The sequence goes on along the minus strand of NC_092817.1, from coordinate 195,111,674 downwards.
TCAGCTTTTATACAGCAGTCGTCGAATGTTCCAGACTAATCGCTGGGACCCGCGCGTATTCCACAATGTTCTACGCCATTCGCGTCAGGCGATGAAATCAGATAACATAAGGTTCGGCGACAACAGACAGCCGGGTAGAATCATCGATAACTTTCCAGAAACGTCGGATACATGCAGGCGCGTCCGTCGCTGTGCGATTACAGTTGTTAAGCGGCGAAACGTGGTCGCCCGATAAAGATAAGTACACGTGTCAATACCCCCCTCTTAAAAAGCATCGACCCGATGCTGCAAACAAACGAAGTTAATAAACAAAAGCACTCGTAGCAAAGAAAAGAACAAAAATGACGAAGTTCGTCAGCGTCCGTAAAAGGGTTTAAAGCGCACCACGTGGACCACTTCAGATCGTGCGCGGCGCCGCTGTGAATGCGAAATGCCGTCTGGCACGACCTCATAGTCCAGAGCGCCAATACGTCGGATGACCTTGTAGGGTCCGAAATAGCGTCGGAGTAGCTTCTCACTGAGTCCTCGTCGGCGTATCGGGGTCCAGACCCAAACACGGTCGCCAGGCTGGTACTCGACGAAGCGTCGTCGGAGGTTGTAGTGTCGGCTGTCGGTCCTCTGCTGGCTCTTGATTCGCAGGCGGGCAAGCTGTCGGGCTTCTTCGGCGCGCTGGAGATAGCTAGCGACGTCAACATTCTCTTCGTCAGTTACGTGCGGCAGCATGGCGTCAAGCGTCGTCGTCGGGTTCCTGCCGTAGACCAGCTTGAACGGCGTGATCTGTGTTGTTTCTTGCACCGCCGTGTTGTAAGCGAATGTTACGTACGGCAGGACGGCATCCCACGTCTTGTGTTCGACGTCGACGTACATCGCTAGCATGTCGGCGAGGGTCTTATTCAGCCGTTCCGTAAGACCATTCGTCTGCGGATGGTAGGCCGTTGCCCTCCTGTGCCTTGTCTGACTGTAGTTCAGAATGGCTTGGGTGAGCTCCGCTGTAAAGGCCGTTCCTCTGTCGGTGATGAGGACTTCTGGAGCACCATGTCGCAACAGGATGTTCTCGACGAAAAATTTAGCCACTTCGGCTGCGCTGCCTTTCGGAAGAGCTTTAGTTTCAGCGAAGCGGGTGAGATAGTCCGTCGCCACGACAATCCACCTATTTCCGGAAGCTGATGTCGGAAACGGTCCCAACAAGTCCATCCCGATCTGCTGAAAAGGTCGGTAAGGAGGCTGGATCGGCTGTAGTAATCCCGCTGGTCTTGTCGGTGGTGTCTTGCGTCGCTGACAGTCGCGGCATGTCTTGACGTAACGGGCGACATCGGTGGTTAGGCGCGGCCAGTAATACCTTTCTTGTATCCTCGATAGTGTCCGGGAGAAACCGAGGTGCCCAGCAGTCGGATCGTCATGTAGGGCGTGCAGTACTTCTGGACGTAGCGCCGACGGAACAACAAGAAGGTAGTTGGCGCGGACTGGTGAGAAGTTCTTCTTCACGAGTAGGTTGTTTTGAAGCGTGAACGAAGATAATCCACGCTTAAATGCCCTTGGGACAACGTCGGTGTGCCCTTCCAAATACTCGATTAGGGCTTTTAGCTCCGAGTCTCCTCGTTGCTGTTCGGCGAAGTCTTCCGCGCTTATTATTCCAAGGAAGGCGTCGTCATCCTCGTCATCTTGCGGCGGCGGGTCAATGGGGGCGCGGGATAGGCAATCGGCATCTGAGTGTTTTCGTCCGGACTTGTAGGTTACAGTGATGTCGTATTCTTGTAGCCTGAGGCTCCACCGTGCCAGCCGTCCTGAGGGGTCTTTTAGGTTAGCTAGCCAACACAACGCGTGATGATCGCTGACCACCTTGAATGGCCTGCCATATAGGTAAGGGCGAAATTTCGCTGTGGCCCAAACGATGGCGAGGCATTCCTTTTCGGTTGTAGAATAATTGCCTTCTGCTTTTGACAATGATCGGCTAGCGTAAGCTATCACGTGTTCATGTCCATCTTTTCTCTGGACTAGGACGGCACCGAGGCCTAGGCTACTGGCGTCAGTGTGTATTTCGGTATCGGCGTGCTCGTCGAAGTGCGCAAGTACGGGCGGCGACTGCATGCGTCGTTTGAGTTCTTGAAATGCGTCGCCCTGTGGCGTTTCCCACTTGAACTCGACGTCACATTTAGTTAGCTGTGTTAGCGGCTCAGCGATGCGTGAAAAGTTCTTGACAAATCGCCTGTAGTAGGCACACATGCCAAGAAATCTACGCACTGCCTTCTTGTCGGTGGGCTGCGGGAACTTTGCGATGGCAGCTGTTTTCTGCGGGTCGGGGCGTACTCCGGATTTGCTGATGACGTGGCCTAGGAATAGAAGCTCATCGTAAGCGAAGCGGCACTTTTCTGGCTTCAGAGTGAGCCCTGCTGACTTGATGGCCTCTAGTACTGTGGCAAGCCGCCTAAGGTGATCGTCAAAATTTTCGGCGAATACAACGACGTCATCCAAGTAAACAAGACAGGTCTGCCACTTCAATCCTGCTAAAACCGTGTCCATCACGCGCTGGAACGTTGCAGGCGCCGAGCACAGTCCAAATGGCATAACCTTGAACTCGTAGAGGCCGTCTGGGGTGATGAAGGCGGTCTTTTCACGATCTCTTTCGTCGACTTCTATTTGCCAATAGCCAGACTTGAGGTCCATCGAGGAGAAGTATTTAGCGTTGCAGAGCCGATCCAATGCGTCGTCTATCCGTGGGAGAGGGTATACGTCCTTCTTCGTGATCTTGTTCAGACGACGATAATCGACGCAGAAACGAAGGGTTCCGTCCTTTTTCTTCACCAGCACAACAGGAGATGCCCACGGGCTTTTCGACGGCTGGATGATGTCGTCGCGCAGCATTTCGTCGACTTGTTCTCTTATAGCTTCACGTTCTCGCGGCGAAACTCGGTAAGGGCTCTGGCGAAGTGGTCGAGCGTACTCCTCGGTGATTATGCGATGCTTGGCGACTGGTGTTTGTCGAATCCTCGATGACGTCGAAAAGCAGCCTTTGTATCGCCGGAGCAGACTTCTGAGCTGCTGTTGCTTAATCACGGGGAGACTTGGATTAATGTCGTAGTCTGGTTCGGCAACCATGGTCGTCGGGGTAGATGCGGCGGAATCCGAGAGGACAAACGCATTGCTGTTTTCCAGAATTTCCTCGATGTATGCAATCGTCGTGCCCTTGTTGATGTGCTTGTACTCCTGGCTGAAGTTTGTCAGCAACACTTTCGTGTTTCCTCCGTGCAGTCGAGCGATCCCTCTTGCGACGCAAATTTCACGGTCTAGCAGTAGATGTTGGTCGCCTTCGATGACACCTTCTAAGTCAGCGGGTGTTTCGGTGCCGACCGAAATAACAATGCTGGAGCGAGGCGGGATGCTCACCTGATCTTCGAGCACACTCAAGGTGTGGTGACTACGAGGGTTCTCCGACGGTATCGCATGGTCTTCCGACAGAGTTATTGACTTCGACTTCAGGTCGATGACTGCGCCGTGTTGGTTGAGGAAGTCCATGCCGAGAATGACGTCTCGTGAACACTGTTGGAGGATAACGAAGGTGACAGGGTAAGTCCGGTCGTGAATGGTAATTCTTGCCGTGCACATTCCAGTCGGCGTTATGAGGTGTCCTCCGGCGGTACGAATTTGAGGGCCTTCCCACGTAGTCTTAACTTTCTTCAACTGGGCGGCGATGTGTCCACTCATGACGGAGTAATCAGCCCCTGTGTCGACTAAGGCGGTGACTGCGTGGCCGTCGAGAAGCACGTCGAGGTCGGTGGCTCTTTGTCTTGCATTACAGTTCGGTCTTGGCGTCGGATCACGACTGCGTCGCGTTGACTTGTGGCTGGTATGTGACGTCGTCAGGTCGGCTTTCGTCGTCGCATTCTTTCCTTCCAGACTTCGTCGGGACGGCGGCGTGTCGTTATGTCGTCGAGGTAGTTTCTTCGGCGTCTTCGTCGGCGGCGGAGGATCTTCGACAGTTCGACGGACAGCAACCGCACCTCCATCGGTTGCTGCTTTTAGTTTTCCGGATATGGGCTCGCTGACCGGCCCCGAGCTGGGCCAGTGTATGTTCGGCGCTGCGGCGACAGGTAGCGGCCTGGTGATGGTGAACGCGACGGTCGTCGAGAACTCCACTGAGTAGCCGCGAGGTAGTCAGCGATATCGCGAGGGCGTTCACCTTGCTGCGGGCGCGGAGCGTTGACGGCAAAACCTCGCAGTCCCATTTCCCGGTATGGACATCGTCGGTAGACGTGACCCGCTTCCCCGCAGTGGTAGCAGAGCGGGCGGTGGTCAGGAGCGCGCCAAACGTCGGTCTTCCTCGGGTAGCTCCGTTGGGCGACGGGTGGGCGCGCTGTCGGCGGCGGCGGCGGTGGTCGACGGAATTGCGGCGTTACAGGGCCCTGGCGCGGTCGCTGAGGAGGGCCTTGACGGCGTACGACGGCGGCGTAGGTCATCGCTTCGGGTTGGGGTTGCGGTAATTGAGGTTGCACCTCCGGAACTCCAAGCGACCGCTGAACCTCATCTTTGACGATGTCAGCGATCGAGGCCACTTGAGGCTGCGACGACGGGAAGATCTTCTGAAGCTCCTCTCGTACGACTGCCCTGATAGCCTCGCGCAGGTCTTCGGAGGCCAGTGATTGAACTCCGGCATAGTTTGTAGCGTTGGTGCGGCGGTCGAATTGCCGGTTTCGCATCTCGAGTGTCTTCTCGATGCTAGTGGCCTCGCGAAGAAACTCGTCGACAGTCTTCGGTGGGTTTCGTACCATACCGGCGAAAAGTTCCTCCTTAACACCACGCATTAGTAGCCGGACTTTCTTTTCCTCGGACATTTCCGGGTCGGCGTGGCGGAATAGGCGGCTCATTTCTTCTGTAAAAATCGCGGTGGTCTCGTTGGGCAGCTGCACTCGGGTTTCCAGTAGTGCTTGGGCTCGTTCTCGGCGTACAACGCTTGTGAATGTCTGCAGGAAGCCACTTCGGAAAAGGTCCCAGGTCGTTAACGTGGCTTCTCTGTTCTCGAACCACGTCCTGGCAGCGTCTTCCAATGCGAAGAAGACATGTCGCTGTTCCAGCTGTTAAATGCAGCGACCCTCTCGTACGTCTCGAGCCAGGTTTCCGGGTCCTCGAATGTTGAACCGCGGAACGTGGGGGGCTCCCTGGGCTGCTGCAGCACGACGGGGGATGCTGGGGCTGCCATTGGGGAGGACTTGGTGGCAATCTTCCTGCACGTCTCAGGTAGGAGTCCGTGCTCTGGGGGCAGTCCTTGCAGCCGGCGGCTAGCTCGCTGGTCTTGGGCGACGTTGGTTTTGTCCTCGGGCTTCGGGCTGGGATCGCGGCTTTGCGGGGGCGTTCGGTACATGAACGCACAAGCACCTCCACCAGATGTCACGTGGTCGTGACGTTGAATAACACAGTAGCAGTACTGTGAACGACAAAACTAACTTTTATTGGGCGAACCTGTGCCCACAAAACAGGCTACACTTATAGCACAACGATAGCGGCGAACACGCTCGGCGATCGTCGAAAATCTGCTCAGCGGGTCAAGCGCGTCAGCTTTTATACAGCAGTCGTCGAATGTTCCAGACTAATCGCTGGGACCCGCGCGTATTCCACAATGTTCTACGCCATTCGCGTCAGGCGATGAAATCAGATAACATAAGGTTCGGCGACAACAGACAGCCGGGTAGAATCTTCGATAACTTTCCAGAAACGTCGGATACATGCAGGCGCGTCCGTCGCTGTGCGATTACAGTTGTTAAGCGGCGAAACGTGGTCGCCCGATAAAGATAAGTACACGTGTCAATATTGAATTTTGCTCTAAAAAAAAAAATGTGCACTTCCGCTTCCGGTTTGAGCAACGTCATCTGGCGTCCCCCAAAGTAAGTTCCATGCGCTGCCGCTGCTTATTTTCGAACCACGGCGGAAGGTACAGTTTCCCTTCTCTAAGTTTGTTCTTTATTCTATTTCGCGGCTGCGCCGGACGCACTGGCGCCCCGCGGAGCGCGGCCACGGTGACCCGTGTTCACCCTAAGAGTGGACGACCCTACATAAGCATAACTTGCAGAGTGTTTCCCGAAAACACCTTTCACTGGAAAATGTTTTTGCGCCCCTTGAGGCCCATTTGAATTTGACGAAACGATGGAAAACCAAGTGCGAAAAAAAAAATTCGCTATAGATTGTCAGTTTCGCACATTCCGTCAAAATGTGCTTTTTTACGTTGTCTGTAATATTTATTTCATTAGATAATAGTTCCACGACATACATTTATGCTCTCTAACCCTTAATACCGAGGTAAAGATGAGCGAATTATAACGTTTTTCGGGAAATATTCACAAAAATGGTCATGGAAAGAAACCTGGAACCATGTTAACTAAGCTGTCCCAAAAAGGTAGTAGTGCTATATTCTAAAATTTCTTTTTCGCTTCCGTGCTGCGCACGTCATGTAATATAAAAGCCCGAATTTGGCACTAATGCTATTTTGGCCTAAGTTTAGACGTCACAAACACAGTAAGGTGGCCCGTTAGAATATACGCAGAGAAGCGGACATAATTGACAAGCACGACTACTTTCGCCACAGACATTTTAATCGTAGTAATTTGCCTTCTCACAGGTAAAAAAAAAAGCAACAACACAAGTTTGAGTTTGAGTCGCACCATTGCAAATGCTTTGGTTCGCAATTCGACTTCACCTCATAGCTTATGGCGGGACGTAGAAAAACCAGGGTGGTGCAGATGATGGTGTGCGCGGAGGTGAGTAAAAGGTGTGATCACTAGAAGTTCGTAAGAACTCGAATGTTGCTCGTGTGCCTGCTTGAGAGGGATTGACATTGCACACTTCCGTGCTAATGGAAGTATACATGCGCATACTTAATAATCAGCGTGAAAACGACAGAAAACAGAGAGTTGGAAGAACACAGTACGAGCGCTGACTAATAAGTGTGCATCCTTTCCAACTCGTGCATCTTTCTACCTCACTGCTATACATATGCGGCCGCCTGTGTGCTTTAAGTGGTAAGAGCGAGTCACAAAATAGCTTTCATGAGCGTGAACTGGGAGAACCACTTGGCACGACACTGTTCAGTCACCGCGAGACCAGCGAAAAAAGACCAATGCATTTGGTGAATCTTGTTGATAGGTAGCTTTATTGAGCATATTTCAATAGCTCTTTGATGTGTCTCTGGTATTATTCTAACTGCTTGGGCCCACATAGACCGTAGTCGACAAAGTTTTTGTTAGGACAGGCAGCACATGGCCTTTGTTATGCCAAGCTTGAAGAAACCAATAAGTAGAGCTGTTTATTATTGGGGGCATTGTGGTACTCAAGTCAATGATATTGTTATATTTTGTCTGTGTTTGTTATCGCGCTTATAAGACTATACCGAGTGATAATTTTTAAGTTCTACGGAATATTTAACAAATGGGCTGTTGCAAATAACATAATTCTGGTCCTTGAGCGGGATATGTCAGAGGGGCGGACATTACTTGTCCAAGAAATGAAAACACATATTCAACTAATTAAAAAAGATTATGAAATAACTTCTTAATCAGTTACATTAAAGCACATATTCCAATTTGCAAATTGTAGCCGGTGAGATTACAAAGCGTACTTACTTGGAATGTATCTCTAGAATGACAGTGGCTCTGAGACACGTGCCATCAAACGCGCCGCAGTAATGCACTGTTGTTCACTTGCTTTTTTAACAAAACGGTCTGTTATGCACTGAAGCGCAAGAATAACTGGAACACCCCCGTATTTTGTCCCATATGTTTGGGAAATAATGTGTCGAAACTGGTGGCACCCTAAAAATTTAATTTCGAGTGAACAAGTCTTGCAAAGCTCACCGGCTACGATATGAAAATTACGATATGTGCTGTAAAGTAACGAATTAGGAAGTTAATTAGTATATTATTGTTCATTATTCGAATATGGTTTCGATTTCTCGTGCTATTAATGTCCACCTCCTTGAATAATCAAGCTGAAGAACAAGCAATACACGATCAGACAGAGGCAATTTTTAAAACTTACGTAAAATTGAGAAGTAATGACTCCGTAGAATCTCCAAAGAATAGATTACAAAAAGAAGGAACCGAAAAAAATATGATGCTGGTACACCACCCATTTTTCGCTCAGCAAATTCAGTTTGTTCCTGTATCCTGCTAACATGCTATGAGTTGAAATCGAAGTGCGAACCAAAATATTGCAATGGAGTCAGTTTGAGATTAGGGACTTGACCTTGCTGTTATTGTGTGGCCCAGTTTAGGCGACTACAGCAAAACGCAGGACAAGTTCACACCTGCTGTATCGGCCAATAACCGGAAACGAAGCACGCAGGTGGGTTCTGCGAAGTGGGGAAGCGGGAAACACCCACGCGTGCAGAGAAAATGGATTAGTGGCTTTGCCGTAGGAAGGCACTAGATATGCACCCTCGCTCGGAACAAAAGGGTAGACGGTCCGAGCTGAAGGGGAGCGTTCGGGGAGACGGGCGTGAAGTGGAAAGGTAGGGGCGCTTCCCAAATGTCCCATCGAACTTCTCGGTCACTGAAATTGGGCGACGTGACACTGCCCAGCCGGTTTGATGTTTGGTAACCGCGTGCGCCTTCTGAGAATGCCCGGGAAAACGGCGGTAGCTTTAACACCACTTAGCCGGCGACGACCGATGGATGCTTTTGTGTGGGATCGCAATCGGGCCCAATTATCGTGTTTGGATTTCAAGTGAACAGGCACACAGCTGCACGGGAGATAGCTTTCTCAGTGTTCAGCGCTGTCCGGCAGATATGCTGCCAATAAGCCGTGGTTTCATGGAAGAATACTCGCAGCTTGCATGGCGGCCGCTTGCAGGTGAGAAGAGGAGGACATCAGGGGCCGATACTCGCAGCCCAACGTAGGGGAGAGGCAGGTGGCTCGTGTCTTTGAGAAATCCTATCCCCTGGCGTGTTGTAAAGAGTGCCACTGTTTCCACCAATGCCGTGTGCGGCACGAAGGTGGTTTTGCTATTGGTTACAATGATGTGAACTCGCATGTGTGATTGGCTGGTTTGCAAATCCTTTCTACAACTGAGGGCTTAAAAAGTCATGTTTGTTTGTGTGGAAAGAGCGAAACTTCGGGCTTGGACTCGTACAGACGCCTCGGCGTTTAAATCAAGCGTTACTTTATCGGACAACGGCTCTTCCTTCGCGCTGCCACCGTGCACTCGAATCATCGAGGGGCGCCGACTTCGGACCTTCAACACCTTCCCTCCTTGACTAGTTTTGAAGCTACCTGAGGACAAAGGGAAAGGAAATTAACTAATGGTGAGACTCAGATTCATTTTTTTCCTCAGTCAAAACGCAGATTACTTCGATTAAAATTTCCCTGGCGAAAATAGTTATGCTGCACAATTACATCGTTTTTTCTGCATATTTTTTCTCGACTACCTAAGTGTGTTACAAATATTTAAACATAAGCCAAAATAGCATATGTTACAAAGTCAGGTTTTAATTTTATAGCACACCGGCGAAAATAACATTTGAGAAGATAGTCTCTTTCGGGACAGTTGCGGAACATAAATTCAGGGTTTCCTTCCGTGACCAACGCACTCAAGAGGGCTATACCTCGGTAGTTTTGGATGGTACCGAATCCCTGAGAGACTCTGCTGCAATGTGCGGAACAAATGCCGCTTACGGAGAAATTCTCGGTGTTGCTCTTGCAATTCGATACGTCATCTGTGTTCCTGAGGAAGTGTATATATTGACGGACTCGCAACAGGCATTCCGGGCGTTCCTATCAGGACATGGCATCGCGAGAGCGGCGCACCAAATTCTCAAACAGATCCCGCAAAATACACCAACCACATCTCCCCGCATCCACTTACTCTGGACCCCTGGTCATACCTCGCTGCCGGGTAACGAACGCGCACATGCGGTTGCCCGAGAAATTTCCCTCCGGACGACTGGGCGTGGTGAGGCGACTAGTTGAGAGTGGGGGGATCCCTTGCTCCATTACAAAGACATACTCCGTCATTATACACGCATTCGTGGCACCCACGCCGCACCACCGCCGTCCTTCTCGCGGGAGGAAGCAGTGGCATTACGTCAGTTACAAACCGCAACTTTTCCAAATCTTGTCTTTCTCAATAAATTCTACCCACACGGTTATGCAGATCATTGCCGTGGCTGTGGCAGCTCGCCCACAATCTTCTACGTCACGATTGAGTGCACTGCAAACCTCTTTCCTCCCTTGCCAACTCTCCTTTACCCCCTACGCAACAAAGAGCTGTGGGACGATGCCCTCCGCGACGGACCTCCCGAGGTCCTCCGAGCTGTGATACAACGGGCTCGAAACATCGCAGGAATCATCTTAGGGACCCTGGGACCCTGAGGGACCCTGAGGGCTCCTCCCACACTGCTCTCGCCATTCAAATATTATTAATAAAGATGTTTTACTCTCTCTTCCGTGACCATTTTTCGTGATAACTTTCCCAAGGACACTACAGTTTGCTCAATCTTACCCCGGTGCTAAGGATTGAAAAACATAAAATCATCTTGTAAAACTTTTTATAATGAGAGCACAAAGTTCAGACAACGCGAAAATTCTATGAAAAAGCCATTTGTGTCACATTTTTTATTCACCCCTGATTTTACACCCTTCTGTGAAATTCAAATGGCCCTCACGTGCGCTAGATATTTTCTCCGCTCAAGATGTTTTGGAAAGCTACTGTGGAAGTAATGCTTATATATCTGTAAAGGTTTTCTGATGTTTCCAGAGAAATGGACAATGCTCAAGCGCCACGGTTAGGACAGATAGCGTAGAATTGCCCAGAAACAAAGTATTCGCAACTTTCACCGCCTATAGGTGGCGCTACTCGAAATTCAATATGGCTGTCGTTAAGGGGATCGTGTAGACGCCACCGGCTAGTGTACACGCTGCATCGGATCGCATAGTGTTTCCGGACGCAGCGTGGTATTTTGATGTCTTCATTTAAAGGACCATTGACTCTGGGATGTATTATGACCCACATCAGCGGTTCAGAAACGCGTGTTCGGTGTCTGGTTGAAGGTGAAGAAATGTTGAACGCAGGACACATCGTTTGCTGCGGCTTGAAACAATGCACTGTCTCGTCGTACACCGTCCAAGGATTGTGCCTGCAAACATCGCAACTGCGGCAGAAACCACACGAGCTGTGGTTCGAATTTAGGAGCGACGAAACCATAAAGGTGGGTACAGGTGCTATTTTTTTTTCTTGCGAGTTCCTCGCCGAATAGGCTTCAGTGGCCGCACTTCGAGAAATTAAAACAGCTCTTTGTGTTTACCGCACAGGCGTGAGCGGGCCCCAACGCTTCGTGGGAATGAGACTGTAATTAGTTCTGCGTTGGACGGCAGCATTATTAGCAAATGTCATGAAAGGTAGAATGGTGTGCCAGTTTTGCTGCTGGTGCGTGTGGCATGTGTACGTGTACTACATATTCGGTTGTCCACTCTTAGTTTGAACACGCGAGCACATGGCTGCGCTCTTCAGCCTGCAAGTGCGTCCGACACATGTGCGTTTCCAGGCAAACTGGTTTTTGCGTAAAGGGACCACGAGTTGCTGCTTCACGTCGTCTGCATTTTTGCTACGATGCGCCGCTTTGAGCACGGCTACCCGCCAAGAGGGGCCCCGTGTACTGCCGCGGCTTCGGTGTCCGAACCTTTGCCTCGCGTTGCCTGGCTAACTATGCTGCCTTTATGCGCTAGTAAACAAAGGGTATTCGCTCGCATTCATTTGCTAAAGCATCTTCTATGCAGTCGTACAGCACATGGCAAGCGTTTAGTGATGCCACAAAGCTGATTTCATCGCCGTAGGAGCATTACATTGATTTGGTCATTCTACGGTGAACCGTAGAACTCGATTCGCATGCCGACACCTCAAAAGTGGTTCTTCCATTACCTCTTTGGCGTTTTTTTTTTTGTGTGTGTGGAGCCAAGACGCGAAAAGCCGCTTAGAAATTACTGCATGAAGGCAGCGCGAAAGGAAAAAAAGATACGCAATGAAACGGGAGAAAGAGCAATACATCACGTTTATTCACATAACATGAAAAGTGCCTGTCCTGCATTGAAGCAACAATTTTTTTTTTTTACAGGGCCACTGCTCTTGCAAAGCAGGCAACTCGAAATGCTGCAAGCACATGGTTGCGATGTTGCTTTTTACATACAGGTAAGCATGTACAAAGGCGATTCGTAAGCTAACAGTGATCTCTTATGCATATGTGTGCCTAAGTTGCAGTCAAGTTTCAACGCACAGTGAAACACAGGTTGATGAACAGTTTCTTGTCTCTGTATGAATGTGCTGGCCTTATGTCACAGGATTCTCGGGTTGTACTTGCAAATTATTTACCTGTAATACATTGTGTTCACTGCTGCAGAACTGGTGTCCAGAACCTGAACCTGCTGACTTGCACCGATGCAAAACAAGCATGGGGCAAGTTGAAAGGAAAGAACATTTACAAGCCCAGAAAAATTAAGGACTTGCGCCACGTGCAGCATACTTCAAGGACCCGGTTGGATAAACAGAAACTCGGTGCAATCCGACAGCGGCTTATTGTTGCTGCTCCACAAAGCACCCTAGCAAGACATGTGATGGGCCGCTGCCTTCAAAGCCATGTTGAAGTTAGTGCCATGAATGTGTGCTGTGAAAACACAGGCGGCGAGCCGGACCTGATTGTGCAGCATATCCCCACCAGCCAGCATGCACAAAAGTTTGAGGAACTTCTCTTCTATGAAGTAGCGTTCAGAGACTGGGACAAGTTAAGAATTTACAGAGCCGATATGAACCATTTGAGTGCTCGTCTAGCAAAATTTTATGAGGACATGGTTGCTGTGAGCTCAGCACAAGCAGTTAGAATTTGTGCCGAGACTGCTGGGCAAAACAATACACAGTGGCAAAGAGAGCGAATGCTCAGAATAACAGGAAGCAAGTGCCATACATTGTACAGATTTGTGCCATCGCCAACAAACAGCTGGCAAAACAACATTGAAGAACTGCTGACGCAAAACTTTCAAGGAAACGACGCCACGAGATATGGCAAGGCGTGCGAGAAGCCAGCTCTCGAAGAGTATGCACTTAACACTGGCAATGCAGTGTCGACAGTGGGCCTTGTTGTGAACCCTATAGTCCCGTGGCTCGGGTTTAGCCCAGATGGGATTGTTTTCAGGCACGGAAAGCCGGCCATGTTGCTGGAAATTAAGAGTCCAACACGTGGCAAAACGGAAAGCATTGCACAACTTGTAAAGCAAAAGAAACTGCCATACATTGTGTCCCAAGGCGAAAATTATACCTTGAGACCTACACATTCCTACTACACACAAGTGCAATTGGGGCTGTTTCTTTTGCATTTGAAGCAAGTAGACCTTATTGTGTACAGTGAAGTGGAATCTCTAGTTATCCATGTGAAAAAATGCGTATCATTTATTGACAGCTTGATTCAGCGGCTGCAGTATGTGTATTTTACGCACTATTTGCCAGCGCTTTTTAAGTATGTGCAGTAAGAAACCATCAAAAATAAACATGAAAGAATGTGTTCATTTTCATGGTCAATCACATAAGACTCAAAACAAACAATCCAGCTGTATTATTAAGCAAGAGAAGCATGCAGTTGGGAAGCTGCACTGACATTTATAATAAGTTTATTTCCAATCAAAAAACATGGAGGCGGCTGCAGGTAAAAGCTGCCTGAGCAAACGGCAGCTTGACAGGGGCCCGCAGACCCCTCTACAAGAGGGTAGAAAACAGGTTGCAGGAACAAAACCTATTTCGAAAAAATACATAGGCACCGAAATGGATACAAGGAGTCAACACAAATAACCAATGAGAAGGTTTAGATACCACGTATAGTGTTGCCGTATTTCAGCTTTAGTTATTTTAAAATGTCAGTGGTACTTTTGTAATTATTCAGGAGAGTGGGCAGGATGAAGGACAGTTTTTCTCTGGAGTAGCTAGTCCAAGGGGTTATAACATCCCATTTTTCTTTGTGACGAGTACTATATACGGGAATGTTCTCTTTTAGTGATAAGTTGTGTAAAAACATCCTATTTTCAAGAACTTCACGCTTGAAGGCTAGTGTTAGCTTAGAGATTTTTTGGTAAATTGTTTGTTCTTTGAAAAAAAAGATGTGTGTATGGCTGTTATATGCGGTTCACAAAGCAGCCTGACAAGCTTTTTCAGGACAAAAAGGTTTTGTAAATTAGATTGAGTAGTGGTGCCCCAAACCAATAAACAGTAATTTAGATGCGAGTAAAAAAAAAGCAAATTATAAAGAAGTTTGACATTGAATGGTAGATATGTTCTAAGCGGGATAAAACTCCAACTAAATGAGTTAACTTTGCCAGTGTCAGTGTGATTATCCCAAAGCATATTAGAAAAAGTTACTCCAAAAATTTTATTTTGATCAGTTGTTTCCAGTGGTTCGCCCCCATACGTTAAACTTACTGGAACGTCGAACTGCTTGGATTTTGGCCCGAATATAACAGCTTTTGCTTTATTAAAATTTTTTTTCAGCTGGTTTGCTATTGACCATTTTTTCGGGTTTATAGGGAGCGAGTTTGCCACATTTACCAGTTCATTACAATATAGAGCTGTTATAAAAGTACTGGCCCCATCGGCATATAGGACATATTTTGGTTTAGTACCGATATATGTAAGGTCGTTGATGTAAATATCAACAACACAGTTTGCTGCATTGATTGCAGCACTGTTATTCAAACGCTAGCAAGAGGAGCAAGCAGTTTTTTGCACACTGCTTTTCCCTGCCAACTTCCTGTGCATATAACGGCGCACGCCTTCAACATGTTCCTCCGATTTCCTACTTTTCTCAATGCATGTGCATATCAATGTGCCACGATATACAGTAGACTCCTGTTAACACGAACACTGTGAGACATTTGGTTGGTTTCCTATAGGCCTCAATACAAAAAATATCCTCTTCCCTTATGAAAATGGTTATGTCCTTTATGTTTACTGTATGTTTCCCAGATTTCACATGAGGAAACGTCCTTTATGTTTCCTCCATGTTGAAATTTGGCCACTGCTTTTATGTTTCCTTCATGTGGCCTCCTTTTATGTATCCCTTATGTTACCGTCCTTTATGTTTCCTCCATGTTGAAATTTGGCCACTGCTTTTATGTTTCCTTCGTATGTCCAACCTTTATGCATCCTTTATGTAGCCCCAGTGATTAAATCCTCTATATTGTGTAGACATGCATAGATGAAGAGTTCCCTGTACCCATTTTATATTTATGCACTTTTTGTGAGTTTTAAAGTTTTGCATTGGTTTCATTGTAAGGTTACTGTTCCCTACATGATGCAGTATACGGATTGGAACACTGCTACGGCACAGAAATTCATGCCAATTCGTTCTAAAGTTACAAACTAATTGGCCTTCATATAATATTTCAGTATAACACTTGAGTACCATTGTACGTTCTTCACTGCAGTGCTGCTGCTGTTCTAGTTATGTCTTTCTTACTAATATAAAATTTAATGTCTGAATAGAAAAATCAGGTCATATTAGTGCTTAAGCTTTTAAAAGAAAGTTTTGACTATACTTTGTAAAGTCTGAAATTACTAGTAGTTTATTGGACTATCTGCATGTTACTACAATTTGCCACGTCTGCTCACAGCAGACCTCTGGAATGCGGTGTTTGGATGAGAGCTCACAGGGCACCTGAAAAACGAAACAAAAGCCAATCTTTTTCACTTATTCAAAAATATTCATATAAGCAAGAACAGCTTGACCTGTATGCACAGCTAAGAAACTTGCAGCAGTCAAAAATAGCTCATAAAAACATCAGGGCAACACAGAAGCTTTTAACTAGTTGTTTGAAATAGACTGCGCTGTTATCTGCCAGTCCACTCAGGTATGAAACTGCTCACAAATTATTTTAATAATTATTGCAGCAGCTGCTCAGTAGTACGTGAACTTTACGAGTAGGTAACTGGCCAATAAACCTTTGTGTGGTACCTCAAGTATCGAGGTTCCCAAAGTTGAGGCCCTCACTATGCCACGAGCAAAAACTTGCCAGTATCTACCAGGAAAGCTCCCATCGCGCAACGCTACTGTCGATGCCATAAGGTAATGTGGTTAAAAGTTAGTTGCGCACACATTCTAATGCCAAATTGAAAGGCGTTACAATATCCTGTGCATTTCTCGCATTTTCACAAAGTTTTTGTAGTTCTTGCACATCTTTATTGTCAGTTGCAGGCTGTAGGTGTGCATTCTACTGAACCTTTAGCACAACACTTTACTACCTTCAGTATGTCACAGAAGGTGGGAGGCAAACATTCTGTGTATGTGTACCTACAGCAAACTGAATGGTAGCAGCATCTGCTTCACAAGCATGAAAAGGTGTTATTAGCGTGGTGAGTTGTTTAGGCTTTAGTCACACGTACAACCATCATCAAAAGAAACAAACACTGTGTCCATACTTTCAGCTGAGTCTGGGACATCTAGTTGGCCTTGAAGCCGCCACCATTGCAGCAACAGTCAAGAATGCAGTGGCATTAACCAGACATAGTAAGACAGATTGGACCGCTTACTTTAAACAGACAGAAGTCTGTCACCATAAGAATAGTGGTTAAAAAGCATGATGTTTGTTGCACACACAATTGTGTTGAAAAAGCTAGGGCTTGAAGGCCAGAAATTTTGTTATGTATGGATCTTTAGACATACCGCACTGTTATACAACTTTTGTTTGACAGCATTACTTAGGAGGCTTTCTGCCTAAACCATATATTTATTTATTTATTTAAACATACCTTACAGGGCCTTAGAGGCATTGCGAATAAAATGTGAATACATATGCAAAAAATACACTGTAAGAAATGCGCTAACATGCAGTAATGTAGTGTTCAAAAATTGTGCAAATGACAAACTGAATGCTTTTGAATGCGAGAGGTCAGTGAACAAGAAATTTTCACAAAGTAAAATATCACCAATAAAATTAGAGCGAGCGGGACAATATTTGGCTATAATAAAACAGTATTTAAGGGGTAATAGCACAATAATAACAGGAAACTCAAGAAAAAATGACACGTTAGGTTATGGAGAGCTTAAAAAATGCGATGCTAGAAGATGCCGGAATTTTTCCTGGTCACACTCATAACCAATGGCATTAGGAAGATTGTTCCAAAGGCGAATGGCTATTGGAAGAGCGGAGTATTAAATGAATTAGTCGTTCCGTAGATACGTATGAAAGTTAACTGACTGTACAGCCGGTGTGACCTGTAATGAGGAGGTTGAAGAGGCAGGACTGATGGTGCTGTATTATAGACATATTTATGAAATAAGGATACTTTTGTTATAGTCGTAACAACGTGAAATAAAACGCGCAGCCCTATTCTGGATAGATTCGAGTTTTTCGACAAGTATCTCTGATGGGGAGACCAGACGGATGTGGCGTATTCAAGCTGAGGTAGAACAAATGTAAGATAGTCTAGTTTACGAATGTCATTAGTAGAATTATGCAACTTGCGTCTTATGTACCCTAATG
This sequence comes from Dermacentor andersoni, assembly GCF_023375885.2. NCBI lineage: Eukaryota > Metazoa > Arthropoda > Arachnida > Ixodida > Ixodidae > Dermacentor > Dermacentor andersoni. The sequence continues at coordinate 195,094,178 of NC_092817.1, read as the reverse complement.
ATCTTGAAGCATTGGCGCATATGTATGCAATGTAGGTTGACCACAAAAGAGTCCAAGGTATATGAACACCAAGATATTTACTTGACTATCATGCAAAATAGTCATGTAATTTATGTGATAAGGGAACGTGGGTTTAGTATGCTTGCTGCTAAAAGAGATAATTTTACATTTAGAAACGTTAAGCTTGATTAGCCAAGTGTTACACCAAAGAGAAATAAGTTCAAGATCTTTTTAGAGGATTGCATGATCATCGGCACATTTGATGGAACGATAAAGAATGCAGTCTGCAAAAATGCGCATGTGTGAGGAAATGTTATTGGGTATATTAATGTATATTAGAAATAGTAATGGCCGAAGAACCTAGGTTGTTAAAACCTTTTCGTACAACCATCGAGAGCACATTATTCACAGTAGAAAACCTCAATTCAGTGTGAGTGCAACAAATAATTACACTGTATCAAAACGCGGCTGTTTCGAAATTGCACCAAGTGCAGTGTGGCTCGAGCGTGAAGCAAGCCTCCTTGTAACATATCGAAAATCTGAGGTGGTAAGCGTATGGCACCACAAACCACAGATGTATGCATACGTTCTAGGTAGTACTCCGCATTGTTTGCGTGTCACGGGAACCTTGTGTATTAGGCAGTTGACAAGTAATAAAGAAGAGAAGGTAAAAGATTCTCCACATTTGAGATAAATGACGGCATAAGACAAGCTTTGTATTATCAACTGAACCAGTGCAGCGAAACGGAGAAAAGAATGCTATGTAACAGAGAATGCTCTGCTTTCAGCTGTGCTGCCATGGTGGGCTTGCAACTACTCTACTGGGCTGACTTTTATGATTCAGCAGCATTCTATACCACATTATCACCAATTAAACTTCTGTGACATATAAAGGAGACCCGCTTCCACCCGGAAGCCCACGAGCTCTTGGGACCCATATTGAACTTGCCACATTAGAAGGTTAATGGCTTGTTGTTTGCTTGAAAAAGTGAGCACTCATACTGTGACTAGGAATTTGGCAGCTACCTAATAAATCAGAAAATTTTACTGTCTTCATGCTGGTATTTTGTAGATGAACTATGGTATGCAATACATAATTGTGACTGAGAAAAGGGAAGATTTCAGGTGTGCAGGTATTTGCGTGAGAAGTGACTACATAATAATTAAGGTAACCAAAGCCTTCTGTTTCTCTCGGGTGGCTCATAGACACCCTCGTGTTCCTAGATGACGTTCCTAAAAAAGCAATCTGGCTCGAATAATATACAGTCTGTATCGCGTATACATTGCATAGTCACTCCAGCTCTGTTTATATTTATCTAAGAAGAATTTAATTTAGTTACATTGCTTCAACTGAAGGCTCCCTAGATAAATAAAAGATATTGTGCAAGTGATTTGCTACTAGAAATCCTGGAAATGGCACACGTACACAGTAAAGTGATCGTATATTACACAAGCACATCCTACAACTCACAGTGCAGCTAGTTTTTTACTCGCCTTGTAAAAGCATGCAGGTCAAGTGCATCATTGTGCGATCCAGTATGTAGCAGCGCAGCAGGTTCCTACAAGTTGTAGGCTTGACTCCAGAATCTGCATAACCTTCAACAGTAAGAAAGGTTTAATTTATTACGACGTCGAGCTTCAAACGTATGATTTACAGTGTCATGTGGAATTGAAAAAAAAGGGACTCTCACATTAATCTGTGCCTGCTTGTACAGATGTCTCGTAGTTATATCTCATGAGGTTACACTGTTACATTGTAAAATTCAGGTGGGAATAAAACCAGCAGCAGACATCAGAATATCTGGGAAATTATCACCAAAACCTAAATATGTAGAGAATCAAAAGAATCGTTTATGAACGGTCTAAAACCTAGGCCGCGATTTTGTAGCGATGCCCTTTCCGACGCTACTCCTTTTCCCCAGTGGTCTGACAGACATTCCGCCATCGTTATTGACTACAACAGCCAACTGTGGATAGTGGCTATAAGAGAGGCAAACATCGAGTGGAAAGCATCGCAACAAAATCGCAGCCCTATTTACGCAGTGCTACAACCCACATACTTTCACAACAATCGCAGGAACTGACATCCTGTTCTTCAGATGAAAATAATGAAAACGAGCGTCTGATTGACATGCCTCGATTAAAAAGAAATTTCGCTGCTGTAATATCGGTCTATATTTGCCCTTGCAATATAAAAGACAAATACGCGAGCACGCCGAAGAACAGAAACAATGCAGACAGGTTCTCGCGAAGCTGGACTTCTAACTGCATCAATAAAATAATCTTCACATAAGCTAATATCTGCTCAAGTGTAAAACACCGCAGTCGAGTGCCAACTCGCGATGCTCGTGACACATCGACATGCATTACACACGTAACTGGCAGAGTTCTGACTGGTGTGGTTTAAACCTGTTGCCAGCTTTGCGGGTCAATGCTGCCAGACTGCCTGCCAAATTTGACGGGAAAAAACACCGTCAAATGTAGCGAATGCAACACGCCGTTTTCGAAGCGCACAGAGTTACCAGATCACACGCGCGCAGGCTCCCAGCTCCCGACAGTACCGGAAAGCTGCTGCATAACCCGCGCGCTTTCGAATCGCTTGCTTGTTGTGGGCCCTGTTCTCCGACGGTACGAAGCGCTTTCTTTCGCTGCAGACGCTTTGGCTGGTCTGCGCGGGACGAGGCTTTCGCTGGATCTGAAACTGAAACGCGTCGCATAACGATGTATCGCTGCGCGCTCTCGCTACAACGTTAGAAAAGGGTTGCATCGCCTTGATTTGCACAGGCAGTCTCCTGACGGTTACGCTGCTCGCAATAAAGACTTTTCTGGAACTGACACGCGTCGCATAACACTTGGGGCGCGACATATCGCTGCGCGCTCACGCTACAACGTTAGAAAAGGGTTGGATCGCCTTGATTTGCAACAGGCAGTCTCCTGACGATTACGCTGCTCGCAATACACCGTTCGCAAACGGAGACGCGTCGCATAACTCTTGGTGCACGACATATCGCTGCGCGCTCACGCTACAACGTTAGAAAAGGGTTGGATCGCCTTGATTTGCAACAGGCACTCTCCTGACGATTACGCTGCTCGCAATACTCTGTTCGGAAACGGAGACGCGTCGCATAACACTTGGTGCAAGAGTCATGCGACGCGTCTCCTTTTCCGAACAGAGTATTGCGAGCAGCGTAATCGTCAGGAGACTGCCTGTTGCAAATCAAGGCGATCCAACCCTTTTCTAACGTTGTAGCGTGAGCGCGCAGCGATATGTCGCGCCCCAAGTGTTATGCGACGCGTGTCAGTTTCAGAAAAGTCTTTATTGCGAGCAGCGTAATCGTCAGGACACTGCCTATGCAAATCAAGGCGATCCAACCCTTTTCTAACGTTGTAGCGAGAGCGCGCAGCGATATATCGTGCACCAAGAGTTATGCGACGCGTCTCCGTTTGCGAACGGTGTATTTCGAGCAGCGTAATCGTCAGGAGACTGCCTGTTGCAAATCAAGGCGATCCAACCCTTTTCTAACGTTGTAGCGTGAGCGCGCAGCGATATGTCGTGCACCAAGAGTTATGCGACGCGTCTCCGTTTGCGAACGGTGTATTGCGAGCAGCGTAATCGTCAGGAGACTGCCTGTTGCAAATCAAGGCGATCCAACCCTTTTCTAACGTTGTAGCGTGAGCGCGCAGCGATATGTCGTGCACCAAGAGTTATGCGACGCGTCTCCGTTTGCGAACGGTGTATTGCGAGCAGCGTAATCGTCAGGAGACTGCCTGTTGCAAATCAAGGCGATTCAACCCTTTTCTAACGTTGTAGCGTGAGCGCGCAGCGATATGTCGCGCCCCAAGTGTTATGCGACGCGTGTCAGTTCCAGAAAAGTCTTTATTGCGAGCAGCGTAACCGTCAGGAGACTGCCTGTGCAAATCAAGGCGATGCAACCCTTTTCTAACGTTGTAGCGAGAGCGCGCAGCGATACATCGTTATGCGACGCGTTTCAGTTTCAGATCCAGCGAAAGCCTCGTCCCTCGCAGACCAGCCAAAGCGTCTGCAGCGAAAGAAAGCGCTTCGTACCGTCGGAGAACAGGGCCCACAACAAGCAAGCGATTCGAAAGCGCGCGGGTTATGCAGCAGCTTTCCGGTACTGTCGGGAGCTGGGAGCCTGCGCGTGTGTGATCTGGTAACTCTGTGCGCTTCGAAAACGGCGTGTTGCATTCGCTACATTTGACGGTGTTTTTTCCCGTCAAATTTGGCAGGCAGTCTGGCAACGTTGACCCGCAAAGCTGGCAACAGGTTTAAACCACACCAGTCAGAACTCTGCCCACGTAACTTGCGGAAATGCATACCTACGGAAGAATTTTTTGCTGGGAAACTACCGAGGAAACAGTAACTTTCAGCGTTTACGTAAATGTTTGGCCATTAAGTCCCAACAATCAGCGGTGGTAGCACATCACTGCATAAAGCAAGTAAGCGGTAAGAAATAATACATTTCACGGAAACTCCCCTCGTGAAACGCTTTGCTAAATGTGCACAGCAGCGTAGTCAACATACGCTCCGAAAGTGTTCTGTTGTCGTTCCACAAAGCTTACTACATGAACCATTAGCTGCGAGAAGGCGCGCAAGCGTCAGACCTGCTTACCTTCATTGTTGTCAGCAAACGGCTCCTTCGTCTCGCAGGCACCACGCGACGACGCTCTTTTCGGCGCGAACACTGTCGAATTGCCGATGAACACCAGCGCACGAAAGCACACCTTTCAACAAATTCTTCCACGCACCATAATTCGAAGCCACAGTACCAGGTATTTCACGAGCGAACGCGGACAGGCGAGAACAAAGGCAGCTCGGACGGGCGCTGTAGTACACATAGGACACTGGCGTATCACAGGAAACATAAGGCGAACTAATGGTGTTACACGAGTCCAGAGGTTTCCTGATGGTTAATGCACACCATACGGATCACAGTTTGTTTAGGCACTTCGAAAATATGATTCAATTACCGTGTAACTGCAACGAGCACTCTAACCGCGCACACCAACACAACGTGGCCCAGCTCAACCGTCACACTGCGGCAGCGCCGCACTGCGGTTAACAAGTGAATTTAGCCTCCGAGATCTGCATATTCTTTTAGGGCGTGCATTTTGTAAAAGCACGGCCTTCGAGATTTGAAAAAAGTCGTAGCTGGAAGGAAGGCTGGTATTTAAACACAAATTATTGAGTTTAAAGTGTCTTGGTACGCTGTCTTGTTTTTTAAAGTATGTACAGAGAGTTCAGACGAACTATGCGCGAACTTTTGCCGACGGACACGAGCCAATCAGCGCGCATCATGCGCCGCTCCGTCTCCTTGGGATGGCGGACGGTGTGCGGGCAGCCGCGATAGCTGTGAGACCCACCGATCAGAAATTCGGAATCACCACACATATACACGCTTCTTATGGCGCCCAGTGGCGTGTTTTTGAGAATGTCAGGCCTTATATTGAATAGGTGGAACCATATTTCCTTGTAGCGTAAGGAATAAAGACGACAAAATGTGGCGATGGCTGGCTTGCAGCGGCAGCTGGAGCTTTGGCCAAAGTGAAACAGGCGTACTGCTTGCATGCTCGCGTAATCAAATACGGCCATACTCCGCACACAACTTTCATACTCAGCCAACTCACAATTATAAATTATTCAGTTGTACGCCCAAGCAAGAATTTACGGGATCCGCGCTGCCCTACTTCTACGCCTGCTCATATCGACACAGCAATGACTCGCACTTGTGGTCAGCGCGAAAGCGTCACGGACAAAAGGAAGAAACACAACAACATGACACTGTTTCTTCGGAGTGTTTCTTCCTTGTTTCCGCGTTGCTTTTGCGCTGTTGCTAAAGGTACGATGAATCGTAACCAAGTCGCCCACTTTGCTATCTCGCTACAGCAGTCACACGCAGTTTTGAAAAGAAAGGCACTTTTAGTATCGACCGCCGGTTATGCATCGGTTAGTGACCAAACATTTGTGTATAATCTGTGTGAGTAGTAGAGAAAAGGTATCATGACAAGGCCGAGGGCTGAAAAAGAAAATATAGCGTAGAAAAAGCAACATGTTAAAAAGTGCTTCGAAGACCACGGTTTTGAGGTAGAGCAGTGGCAGCGTTTCCCAATGTTCGAGTATATTGTTTCTTTTTTTTTTCAGTTTAGAGTATCAGAAACGTTATAGATATTCAATTTCAGTACATTCTTTCGAACTAAGCGTTCTGAAAGTTAGCGGCAGCTCCAGTTCAGCTTTGGAGGTGGCAGCGCTTGCATTTCCCGCTGACGGCTGCAAATAAATCTTACGAGGGTAATATAGAGACAATCGTAATGTACGTATTAGATATTTATGTGTAATGAGGCTATCATGAAGCCAATATAACACCGCGAACAGCTACTTAAATGGTTGCATAATCATATACGCTCACAGCAAAACTGCGGATTGGCCACGGAGGCATCCGCTTCTTTTTCGGTTCATGTAGCGCAAGCTATCGAACACTGCGCGTCGTGCCACCGCGTCTCCAGCCGCCGCGCAATTGTTATTTGTCGTGAGAGATTATTCGCTGCATGAGGCTTTGGTGTACGTAAGTACTGTTGATGGCGCGTGGTGATCAATACGGCCAAGATAGATAGGGAGGGAGAGGCAGGTGCACCCCCTCCCCATTTTTTTTTTACTGTGATACGCCAGTAGTTAAATTTAATAGCATCTTTCCTGTAGACGATCTATCTGTAGCATGTGTAAAAAGATAATCACTGGGCGCACTCTATGTTACCTGAATGTGTGAGTGGGCACGGGATAGCGGCAACCATGCAGTCGCCGCTAAACCCTTTTTGCTTCTTCATGCAGTTCATCGTGCTCCTTGGAGTATGGCTGTATCCCTCGACCTGCGCATGTGCGGTTTCACCAGTGCTCATCTATAATGACTCACCGACACCGTTACCAGTCCTGCTATCTGACGCAAGTCAAGATCTTTCGTGCCAGCAAGTAATCCAGGGCGCCATCTTCATACCATTGCACACGGATTCACAGCCGCCAGGAGCGACATCTCCCTTCTGGCTCTACTTAAGCAGCTGCCTTCGTCCGGCCACTTTCAGTGGACACGGGATAGCGGCAACCATGCAGTCGCCACTAAACCCTTTTTGCTTCTTCATGCAGGTCTGTGAAGCTCCGTCTCTTTACTCTAAACGTACGAGTAACGTCTGTCTGCTGCTTTTCCCGTGCCCAAGTGTATTTTTTGCCTCACTGTGTGAATGTGCGTTTGTTGCCAGGCTACTCATCCTATCTGGTGACGTTGAACTTAATCCGGGACCCGCAACTGACGCGCAGTACAAAGAACTTCTTGCAGCCATTTCTGCCCTTTCAGCAAAAATAGATTCACGACACACAGAGGTAATGAGTGGTCTCGCCGAATTAAAGGAAAAGCAAGCTCAATTAACTAATCAAGTGTCCGATTTAACCACTAGATTAACGACAGTCGAATCGCTTGTTGAATCACTTGAGCTTAACCCATCGTCAGCTGACATACCTGCAGTTGTAGCTCACGCCGTTAAAACTGAAATGCCTCCCTCCTGACACGTCTCGATGATCTAGAAGATCGCTCCCGCCGGGATAACTTAATATTTTATGGTATTTCTGACACTCCGTCAGAAGCATGGGCGCAGTCCGAAAAATTGGTGTGCGAATTTTTATCTCATCATCTTAAGTTTGAGGTCCCCGAGAATACGGTTTGTAGAGCCCACCGACTTGGCTCGTATACTGCTAATAAGACTCGCCCGATTATAATAAAATTTTCTTGCTCAAAACTAAAGGATAAAATTCTGGCACTAAAATCTAATCTGAAATCCACCGGGGTATCTGTGGGCGAAGATTTCTGCCGAGCAACGCGCCAGTCTAGGAAAAAGCTGCTTGATTTTGCTAAGGCATCAGGACAGACATACTCGATACGGCTAAATAAGTTATTTTTGAACAAGAAGTGCTACGTTTACTGTTCTACCACTGACAATGTATGCGAAGTCAACATGCCACGTGCAGCACGCTCTTCTGTTCGGTCGCGTCAAGCTATCGAAGGAAATGGTTCGACATAGCTAGCACATGCGCAATCTAATAACACCATATCTGTTTTTTTCACTAACGTGCGAAGTCTACTAAATAAACGTGCTGCGGTGTCCTCACTGATTGATTCATGCGCTGCTGACATAGTATGTCTCACTGAAACATGGCTCACTGCTCGGATAAAAAATAGCGAAATTTTTGATTGTGAAAAACTGTATTCATGTTATCGCTGCGATCGTCGTGTGCGATCAGGTGGAGGTGTCTTGATTGCAGTTACTGAAACGCTCACTTCAAGCTCAGTTTCCGTAGAAACATCACTTGAACTTGTTTGCGTGCGCGTTGTACTCGACAACAGAGATGTTATATTTTGCACATGCTATTGCCCTCCTACTGCTTCGACATCATTTTGCGATGACCTTCACGACGCATTGAAAAAATTAGTTGTCAGATACCCTAACGCTCCCCTTTTTCTTCTTGGTGACTTCAACTTTCCCGATATCATTTGGCGTAACGACACGGCAACGTCCCAGTCTTCTCAGAGTACCCAGTTCATAAACACTTGTTTGGATTTCCACTTCACCCAGCTTGTACTGAAACCAACGCGCGTGTCTGCCTCTTCAGCTAACATACTAGATCTGATTCTCACTACGAACCCTGACACAGTTTCCCCAATTATTTACATAAAAGGCTTAAGTGATCACCTTGCACTCACTTTTCATATCAACACACGGGCTCCTGTTAAGAAAACTACGAAGGTGATCCGCGATTACAGCAAAGCCGACTTGGCTTCCATTACCGCTGAAATGGAAAATTTCGCAGCTTCTTACATCGCTAATTGCGATCAGCGCTGTGTTGAAAACTGGTGCATTTTCAAAAATAAATTGTTGTCATTAATCGAACGTTTCGTACCGCAAAGAACAGTCGCTTGCAAGCCACGGTCCCCTTGGTTCAACCCCTTTTTGAAGCGACTACGTAACAAAAAAAGCGGTTGTTTCGTCGCGCAAAAGCTTCATGCAGTGACGTTGCTTGGTCCGCTTACTACCTCACTGAAAGTGACTACAACACAGCCTCCGCTAGTACGAAACAGCATTTTTATTCTGTTACCCTTCCGTCCATCTTGCAAACTAATCCTCGTAAATTCTGGACCATAGTTAACGGTACTCCAAGCAAAATAATCCAATTAACATACCCAAATGATCAACCTGTTGCTCCTGAAGAATGCTGTAATGTATTTAATGATGTGTTCTCTTCACATGTTACCACAATGCCACGTGGATTACCGCTTGTATCCAATTCTGGTTTTTCGCCCATGGATCCAATCTCTATTGACTGGGTTGGTGTTAGCTGCCTAATTAACAATCAAAAAACGTCCTCCTCTGCCGGCCCAGACTGCCTGAACTAAAAAATTTTGAAGTGTACTAATGTATTTTCTGCTGTTATTTTGTCGCACATTTTCACTCAGTCATTACAGCAGTCTGTTCTTCCACACGACTGGTGCGTGGGAAAGGTGATTCCAGTTCATAAATCAGGTAACACACACTTACCCAGCAATTACAGGCCTATCTCACTAACAAGCATTTCATGTAAAATTCTTGAGCATATAATATATTCACATTTGGCTGAGTTTTTAGAATCAAACTCCTTTTTCAACCCCTGTCAACATGGTTTCCGTAAGTTCTTTTCCTGTGAAACACAGCTCTTAACATTTACTAACGATCTCTTTGGAATTTATGATCTAGGTATCGACATTGACTGCGTATTTCTTGATTTTGCCAAAGCCTTTGACTCTGTGACCCATGATTTACTTCTGCTTAAGCTGTCTCAACTTAACTTGGACGCTAATGTACTCGAATGGATAAAAAACTTTCTTTCTAACAGGACGCACTTTGTAAACACTAATAACTGTGATTCTCGGTTTTCTAACGTACCAGCAGGTGTTCCTCAAGGGTCAGTCCTGGGTCCACTTCTCTTTCTAATCTATATTAACGATCTTGCGAACTGCGTTCTTTACTCTTCCATAAAGCTTTTCGCGGATGACTGTGTTCTTTACCGTAAAATTACTAATCCTTCAGATTCCCAAGAACTGCAGGACGACCTTAACCACGTAATTGAGTGGTGTTCTAATTGGTGCATGCAACTAAATTCAAATAAATGCAAGGCCATGCGTATATCTCGTAACACTGCCACACACACCTACTTTATTAATGGTGCACCTGTGACGTCAGTTAGCTCTTACAAGTATCTCGGCCTTCACATATCAAATAACCTTTCTTGGCACTCGCATATTGACAATGTTACTAAAAACGCTAATAGCATGCTTGGTTACTTACGCCGTAATTTTAGCTCTGCCCCCTCTTCCCTGAAGCTAACTCTTTATAAAACTTTAGTTCGCTCCAAATTGGAGTATGCTTCAGCCATTTGGGATCCGACTCAGTCTTCATTAGTTTCTACTCTTGAAAGTATTCAAAACCGCAGTGCACGCTTTGTATTATCTAATTATTCTCGCTATGCAAGTGTTTCTTCAGTGAAACGAACTCTTAACTTACCTGATCTTTCGTCACGCCGCAAATCTTCCCGTCTCTCCCTTTTTCACAAAGTTTTTCACTTGAACCCCCTTTTAAAAGAGACCCTTCTTGCCCCTCCGTCTTATATTTCTGCCCGCACTGACCACAGCTTTAAAATCGGGGTGCCATTGTGCCGTACTAACCGGTACAGTGACTCATTCATCCCCAGGACAAGCACGCACTGGAATCGCCTTCCCGCCTCAATCGCACTCATCACCGACCCTACTAACTTTTCAAGACCGCCGTTCAGAATGCCTTTTGTTAGTATTTTTGTTAATACTTTTTTGCTTGTATTTTTTACTGCATTACTTCTTGTTTTGACTCCACTCCTTTCTGTAACGCCTTCGGGCCTTGAAAGTACGTGAAATAAATAAATAAATAAATAAATAAATAAATAAATGTGCACTCGAGGGAGTACACAGCCGGGTAACATAGAGTGCCCACACAGGTAACATAGTGCTCATATATATATAAGCCAGATATATAATTTAAATAGATTATTTCCCAAACCGGAGGCGAAGCGGAGCATCTGAAAGACGCCTACTATGAGAAGCGTCTTAAACATTCAATCAACTATATTTGATGGTCTAGCTGGCACAAAACTTTCACAAAATTCTTGCATATTAGGTTAAATACTGCAGATTTCTGCATCTGACTTGCTACTGGAGAATAGCAGGTTGAAAAAGTAAGAAATGCTTTATATATTAAGAGAATGCATAGCATAAATCATTATATACACCATCCTATTTCATGGCATGCTGAATTTTCCGCACAATATAGGCACAATTAGTGCCGGTCGGCATGTCTAGTGTGAGGGGGGCAAGCAGTGCCTTTTCCCTGAATCTGCCAGTGACTAACATACAGTACAGATAGATCTAACTGTACTATTTGCAAAAGATGCTCACTGCGCACATTCTGTTACCTACATGTGCACTCAAGTGCACATGTAGGTAACATATATAGAGTGCATGCACCATATATAGATTAATGCTCTGTTACCAACGTGTGCACTGAAGTGCACACCTAGGTAACATGCCGCCGTAAACACAAAGGGCACATCCTACAATAATTATAATAAGGGTTGTTTTCTTGGGGCAAATGAAAGGATAAGTCAAGATTTAGTACTTACAATGACTCTGCAGAGTGTATCAATGGCTGTCACACTGTACAGATATATCTGCCTGTGTTATATGTACAGACAGTTGTTATGTGCACTCTATGTCACCTACATGTGCACTCAAGTGTACACTCAGGTAACGCAAAGAGCACACCCAGTTAACATCCTGCCGTAAAAATAAAGGACACATCCTAGAGGCATAATAAAGGTCACTTCCTCGAAGTATACGTTAGGATGAGTAAGCATGTGGTACACACAAAGTTGGCGTCCCGGAGGTCACACAAAGGACAAGGAATCATAAAGGTCACATAGGGCACAAGAAGGAAACATAAAGGCAATGACATAAAGGCAATGACATAGGCATAGTTTGGTTAAGACAAACTTCCACAGAAATCACAAATCACGGCAACCCCACTCAATGGCACTGGTGGAAGTGTTCATGGGGCACCATCAAGGGAAGATGAAAAAATAAAATGCTTCTGCACAAGAAAGCACATCCACACAATATGGCTTCCGCACATCGTCGTGCATGAGGTTGAGAAGGTGTGGGGAAGCCATCTTACAAAAGCGCGCTTTCTTGGAGGAAGCTTTCTTGCCAGTGCAGGAAAGGGCAGGGCACCTTTGTGCCTGTGCTTGTGCAGGAATATGACATGGCCAGATCTCGGCATTGCGCACATCACATGCCGCAAGTTGCTTCCCAAAGTGCACTCACTCGATCCCTGACTTGGGTCTTAAAAACTCAGTGGCCACACTTTCCGCTTAGCGTCACAACACATGTTATCGCGGTGAAGAGGTGGCTAGATATCAGTGCCATGCGCATCACCTGCAGCATGGTGCGCCCACAAGTGACATAGGTAACAGCCACAATGTCAACCGTTACCAAGATAAAAGAGACGCAGCACTGCTTTGCTGGGTACCTTTCACATGCTTGGAGCAGAATGGAAAGCAAAAATCAGAAGAAAATAAAACAAACAGGCACTGTGGGATACAGTCAGAAAAGAAGAGATGGCAAAATAAAACTAGACCATTACATTTCGAGGTAGGATAACGCAGACTTGGTTCATGCGCTCACTCTTCAGCTCACTTCAAACATATTGCAATAAATGCTCTGTTTGTAATTATCCTCTCTCTGAAAGGCTATGTTACAGTTTTCATGTAACATATATTTATAGTTCCCTAGCATGCTAACATATCTTTTTTAGGGCACTTCTGTTAAAACAAATTTTCTGGTCCTTTCAGGTTTGTCTTAAAGGGAGTCTACTGTAACAGGCACAGTACGTGTGCTCACTTACACTTATATTTGAAGAAAATTCCACATATTTATGGTTCTGAGGTGAGCAACTGGCTGGAATCGTTGAGCCATAGCCTCACATACACATGACTGCCTGTATGCTCATGTGAATCTTGTCTGCAAGCACAGGTGCAGACAGATTAACGATTCCAGCTATTATTATCATTATGCCGTCAACAACAGCCAGCGTCTCCCAGGGCAATGGGCGGATCAGTATTCTAAACAGCTTCAACCGCTGAATTGCTCTTTCAACATGGACACGTGCTCGTGCAACCTGCAGCGTTTTGGCAGCATCCTCAGGGGAAAACTGTGTCTGCTTCCGCAGAAATGGCGGTTGCACAACACCGATCCCCAGAGCAGCACATCTACTGTCAATATTAAAGCCCTTGTCTACCATGATCTCATCCTTAAAAGGCTCTAGTCTGCCCAAGATATCTGAATTATCCACACACGCTTTATCAGAGGCACGACCTCCAAAACAATCACTCAAAAATGTGATGAGTGCACCTGGAGATACGCCAATCAAAACTTTAACTGTGTGTACCCCTTTATAGTGCGAATAAGTCAGAATGCGGCAAGATGCACAGTGAGATTTTTCAACCTCTACTTCTGTGCAGTCAAGCACAATTCTGACATCCCTGTACGCTACAAAGCACTGAGGCTGATTCTGTTGCACTTCTGCCTTGCTCGGCCAAGGGATAGCTGCTTCAAGGACAGCTGCCAAGGGGCGTATTGTGCCATAAAAATACCGGTGCACTGTAGCCTCAGATACTAAAAATAATGCCGCTAAGCACCTAAAAGACAGAAATGTCTTAAGGCGAACAAGCACCATTGTTACTCGCTCTAATACACTTCTTTCTGCATTCAGTTCATCAAATTCAGCCACAGCATCAGCAATAGTCCTGAGAAGGTTCATATCTTCTACACCTGTGAAGGCTTTAACACAAGCGTCACTGTGAAACAGATCAATTAGAGTTCTGGAAGTACTCTGCAAGTCGCGAGATGTTGAAGCCGACATCCACCACCTGCTGTGGGTTTGCCCTGCACTGAAACCGACGAGGCTCCGGCACCTCGCAGCAGCGGGACTCTCGCCGCATAATCTGAGCCATTACACTGCTTGGACGCAGGGACCGCATTATCGATCCCTCTTGGACTTCTTTAAGTCAGCAAATCTTTTTTCATTCATTTAATCATCCTTATTCACCCCCATCACATACCCTTGTATGCCCTGAGGCATTTATCCTCGCATAAAAAAAAAAAAAATTAGAATTCTGCTGGCAGGGGGTGCTGTATCTGTATTAACTTGCACCGCCTTGTGAGAAACAGCAGTCTGGCTCTCGTTGAACTGCAGGAGGGTCTCGACTGCAGCGCTTTCCAGGTTTTCAAACTCTCTTGCGTGGGCACTAAGGAGGACAAGAGCCTCAGCGGCATTATCTTTTCTTGTATGTTCAGTGACGTTTCCGCTGCTTTCGTATTCCGATGCTTCCTGATAATACAGACAGATAATGGAATGACAAGTTGCACGGGAAAAGGCAATAGAAACAACTTTTTTTTTTCGCTGCACGCAATAAATAATACATATTTCGAATAGAAAATTACACTCTACAAATGTTTCTGAATAACTGTTTCTGAATCTTGTATTACAGCATATTGAAAAAGTTTACACGGAGACACGAGGACAAGCCGAGAAAAAAGTTTGAGCGCTAACTCGCAACTAACGTTTATTCAAACGCATGGATGAGTAAATAGGAAAATCGAAACAAAACAAGGCTGTCATCATAAACATCACATGTTAGCCCGTGTGAGTTGGCCAAGAACCGAAACTCTCTATCACGAAAGCAGACGGAGATGGTATCGGCGGAGATGTGTGCGTCAGTCAGACTTCCATCCGCTTCTCTAACAGGGAATTTCGCTTCTTGGCCAACTCACACGGGGTAACACGTGATGTTCACAATAACTGCCTTCTTTTGTTTTGGTTTTCCTATTTATTCATGCATGTGTCTGAATAAACATCGGTTGTGAGTTATCGCTCGCCCCTGTTTTCCTTGGCTTGCCCTCGTGTCTCTGCACAATCTTTTTCAATATGTAATTCAACCAACTAGCCAAACTATCTGCTCCTTGTAAACAGCTCATGCTAAAGTGAGTTACGCATCTCAGAATGCAAGTGTTTTAGCCACTCTTGACTTCGTTTGGGTATCGAAATGGTTTGCCTTATGTGCTCAGTTGTGAAGCACACCAGATGAAGCTTTGCAAACTTTGCTACATGAAGTTTAGCTCAAACTTACACAGGCTGGGCTTGCACTTTCTGAATTATCCTGCGGCGATGAGCAAGGAATCCTTGCTGCGACATTATGCGGCTTGAGAGTAGGGAGTCCTGAAAGAAACAGCGTGAAAATGTCACACTCATTAAGTCATATCATGAGAAGCCAACAAACACTGACACCAAGGACAACATAGGGGAAATTACTTGTGTTTAATAAACGAAATAAAGAAACGATAAATTAATGGAAATTAAAGTGGATGAAAAAACAACTTGCCGCAGGTGGGAACCGAACCCACAACCTTCGCATTTCGCGAAGGTTGTGGGTTGCGCGAAGGTTACACTCATTAAGTGTAATTTATTTGCCTGCAAATAAAAACAATGGCTATAGATTGTTTAACTCACATCACGAGTGAAATTAGTGGCTAACAACTGATTCACCAATAAGAAAAAAATGTTGCCCACTTTGCAGAAAATGAGAATGTACAAAACCAAGAACCTCCAGGCAACAAAATTTAGAAGGGTGTTTTCATGAACTTAGTGTATAAGAAGCATCATATCCCATGGGTGCTAAGGATAAAATTTGAGTAAAAAACGCTCTAACCTAGCAGGCCAGGAAAAGAAAGTGCGTTGCACACAAAAATTTGAGAACACTACCGTTATTTTCCCACACCATAATAAATTCAAGCGCAAGTTAAAGGGAGCCTTTAAATTGCATAACAAGTGACACGTGCACTAGCACTCCCTCAGTAAACCTAACATGCGATGAAATTGTTTTTCTTGATGCCACTTGATTTTGCCTTCTCTTTTGTTTGGTGCTAATGTGCAAAGCTTTGCGTTAGGCTGTTGTACGTGTGTGTTCACATGCCCGATTAGGATATCTAATAAAGCTGCATCATTTCCTTTTTTTGCCTGTTTTCTTTGTATTTTGACCTCTTTTCATTTATAATTGCTGTTTTTCAAATAAACGTTCAGTTGCGAGTGATCGCTTGTGTCGTGCTGTTACCTTCTATGTCTTCGTCTTTAAGCGCTCGTCTAATATGAACATGTACCAACAGCCCAATTCCTCACGTTAAAACAAGTTACCATAACAATTTGGTTCATAACCATTCAATGGTTAATGAAATGAAATGGTTCAATGAATTGGTTCATAACCATTTCAATATAATTTGTCAATTAATATTTTGTAAAATGTGGCCTACTTGCTACTCTTGCTGATGCCCGGAAGGCTCTCTCAGCCGATGCCTGGCTGCTGGCTGGATTAAAGAATTCTTAAACATCAGTACAACTAAAAATCGCATATCGTGTATGAACCACAATTCTGCTAATATTACTGACCCTCAAGACATAGCTAATGTTTTCAGTGACCATTTTAGTATTGCAGACGGTAGTCAGCCTGATTCAACGTTGCTTAGTTTTCCGCGCTGTTCCCATTCATTTTACCTGTTCCCCACAACATCGCTGGAAGTATGTAACGTTATCAATTCTCCTAAAACAACCGGTCCGGGCCTCGACTTGATACGCCCCTCTAGTATTAAGCTTGTGTCTAACGAAATCTCACTTGCGTTAGCACATATAGTAAATAGACTATTTATAGATGGCAACTTTCCTAATCGCCTCAAGACAGGTAAAATAATCCCAGTATTTAAAAAAGGTGACCATAAGTGCACGAGCAATTATCGTCCTATCTGCATTTTGTCTTTCTTTAGTAAGGTCATTGAAAAACTTATACATAATCGCTTAACTAAATACTTATCCAAATTTAATCTTTTAACTCCTGATCAATTTGGTTTTCGTGACAATTTTTCAACTGAATTAGCGCTTATTACATTTACTGAGAGGGTCAAATTAGCCATCGATCAAGGCCTCTTAGTTGGTGCTCTCTTTATTGATTTCACCAAGGCGTTTGATACAATTAACCATCGTATTCTTTTAAGTAAACTTGAATCATATGGCATTTCTGGACCGCCTTTACAAATAATTCGCAACTACCTAATTGACCGACAATATATAGTCGAACTTAATGGTGTCTTGTCCTCATCAAAAACTGTAAATACAGGTGTCCCTCAGGGATCAATACTTGGGCCACTTTTATTTCTCATATTCATTAATGACTTGCCAGAAATATTAACACATGCGCACTGCCTTCTTTACGCTGATGACACCACCATTTTCGCATCTGATAAAAATTTATTTGCATTGCAGGATAAACTTAACGCCGACCTAACGAATGTTCGTTCATGGTGTGTAAAAAACAAGCTAACCATCAACCCATCTAAGACAACATTTATGGTATTCCATTCTTCTAAATCTTTGCACATTGACTCTATTGTAGTGTCTCTAAATAATAATGTATTTGCAAGATCCACGTCTACTAAATTTCTTGGTGTAGTACTAGATGAAAACCTAAAGTTCCAGTGCCATATTCAATCACTTATTAAAAAAATCTCATTTGGTATTCACATCATAATAAAAACTCGCTCTTTTTTCCAGCAAACCATTCCAGCAACCGGACAGGCCGCCATTGGAATATGAACCTGGCAACGTTTAACGCAAGAACATTATCTAGTGAGGCGAGTCTAGCAGTGCTATTGGAAGAATTAGAGGGCAGTAAATGGGATATAATAGGGCTCAGTGAAGTTAGGAGGCCAAAAGAAGCATATACAGTGTTAAGGAGCGGGCACGTCCTGTGCTACCGGGGCTTAGCGGAGAGACGAGAACTAGGAGTCGGATTCCTGATTAATAAGAATATAGCTGGTAACATACAGGAATTCTATAGCATTAACGAGAGGGTGGCATGTCTTGTTGTGAAAATTAATAAGAGGTACAAAATGAAGGTTGTACAGGTCTACGCCCCTACATCCAGTCATGATGACCAGGAAGTCGAAAGCTTCTACGAAGACGTGGAATCGGCGATGGGTAGAGTGAAAACAAAATACACTATACTGATGGGCGATTTCAATGCCAAGGTAGGCAAGAAGCATGCTGGAGACAAGGCAGTGGGGGAATATGGCATAGGCACTAGGAATAGCAGGGGGGAGGTATTAGTAGAGTTTGCAGAACAGAATAATATGAGGATAATGAATACCTTCTTCCGCAAGCGGAATAACCGAAAGTGGACATGGAGGAGCCCGAACGGCGAGACTAGAAATGAAATAGATTTCATACTCTGCGCTAGCCCTGGCATCATACAAGATGTGGACGTGCTCGGTAAGGTGCGCTGCAGTGACCACAGGATGGTAAGAACTCGAATTAGCCTAGACCTGAGGAGGGAACGGAGGAAACTGGTACATAAGAAGCCGATCAATGAGTTAGCGCTAAGAGGGAAAATAGAGGAATTCCAGATCAAGCTACAGAACAGGTATTCGGCTTTAAGTCACGAAGAGGACCTTAGTGTTGAAGCAATGAACGACAATCTTGTGGGCATCATTAAGGAGTGTGCAATAGAAGTCGGTGGTAACTCCGTTAGACAGGATACCAGTAAGCTATCGCAGGAGACGAAAGATCTGATCAAGAAACGCCAATGTATGAAAGCCTCTAACCCTACAGCTAGAATAGAACTGGCAGAACTTTCGAAGTTAATCAACAAGCGTAAGACAGCTGACATAAGGAAGTATAACATGGATAGAATTGAACAAGCTCTCAGGAACGGAGGAAGCCTAAAAGCAGTGAAGAAGAAACTAGGAATTGGCAAGAATCAGATGTATGCGCTAAGAGACAAAGCCGGCAATATCATTACTAATATGGATGAGATAGTTCAAGTGGCTGAGGAGTTCTATAGAGATTTATACAGTACGAGTGGCACCCACGATGATAATGGAAGAGAGAATAATCTAGAGGAATTCGATATCCCAGAAGTAACGCCGGAAGAAGTAAAGAAAGCCTTGGGAGCTATACAAAGGGGGAAGGCAGCTGGGGAGGATCAGGTAACAGGAGATTTGCTGAAGGATGGTGGGCAGATTGTTCTAGAAAAACTGGCCACCCTGTATACACAATGCCTCGAGCGTACCGGAATCTTGGAAGAACGCTAACATAATCCTAATCCATAAGAAAGGCGACGCCAAAGACTTGAAAAATTATAGACCGATCAGCTTACTGTCTGTTGCCTACAAAGTATTTACTAAGGTAATTGCAAATAGAATCCGCAACACCTTAGACTTCCGTCAACCAAAGGACCAGGCAGGATTCCGTAAAGGCTACTCAACAATAGATCATATTCACACTATCAATCAGGTGATAGAGAAATGTGCGGAATATAACCAACCATTATATATAGCTTTCATTGATTACGAGAAAGCGTTTGATTCAGTCGAAACCTCAGCAGTCATGGAGGCATTGCGGAATCAGGGTGTAGACGAGCCGTATGTAAAAATACTGAAAGATATCTATAGCGGCTCCACAGCCACTGTACTCCTCCATAAAGAAAGCAACAAAATCCCAAAAAAGAAAGGCGTCAGGCAGGGAGATACGATCTCTCCAATGCTATTCACAGCGTGTTTACAGGAGGTATTCAGAGACCTGGATTGGGAAGAATTGGGGATAAGAGTAAATGGAGAATACCTTAGTAACTTGCGCTTCGCTGATGATATTGCCTTGCTTAGTAACTCAGGGGACCAACTGCAATGCATGCTCACTGATCTGGAGAGGCAGAGCAGAAGGGTGGGACTAAAAATGAATCTGCAGAAAACTAAAGTAATGTTTAACAGTCTCGGAAGGGAACAGCAGTTTACGATAGGTAGCGAGGCACTGGAAGTGGTAAGAGAATACATCTACTTAGGACAGGTAGTGACTGCTGATCCAGATCATGAGAGTGAAGTAATCAGAAGAATAAGAATGGGCTGGGGTGCGTTTGGCAGGCATTCGCAGATCATGAACAGCAGCTTGCCATTATCCCTCAAGAGAAAAGTGTATAACAGCTGTGTCTTACCAGTACTCACGTACGGGGCAGAAACCTGGAGGCTTACGAAAAGGGTTCTACTTAAATTGAGGACGACGCAACGAGCTATGGAAAGAAGAATGATAGGTGTAACGTTAAGGGATAAGAAAAGAGCAGATTGGGTGAGGGAACAAACGCGCGTTAATGACATCTTAGTTGAAATCAAGAAAAAGAAATGGGCATGGGCAGGACATTACGCGTATATACACAGTCATCTCTCATACTGCCTGTCATCTTGGGGTAATACATATACCACACATCTTCATCAGTTAGAAGTTTTGCAAAAGCAGGCATTACGATTAATTGCATTCCAATCGCATACATATCCCTCTGCTCCAATATTCCGTTCCCTAAATGTTTTACCTTTACGCATGTTATTCAATCACAAGCTGTCGCTACTTATGTTTCGTCTTATAAATACCGAGTTTAATATTCCAGGTTTTAATCGCTCTAGCCTTATCAATTATAACAACACAAGATTTTCAGCTCAACTCAATCTTCTTCTTCCAAAAGCAAGAACTAACTATGGGAAATTTACCGTCGCGTTTTCAGGCATTTCTGTTTGGAATTCTATACCATCTGACATGAAGACATCTACATTATTATCATTCAAGCGTAGAACGAAGGAGCATTTCATGAACACTTTAACTGACGCGTAGCATAACTTAACAAACCTTGAATTAATTAGTATTGTTGTTCACTTTAACATTACGCAATGTACTTTTCAATTACCGTGTTACTAAATTTTGCCTTAATTGATACTTCTCCTCGTTGTTAGCTTTACGTGCCATTTATCCTCGTTTGAATTGTTGCATGTTATTTTTAAGATTTATTCAATTATTTTTCTTCTTTTTAACTATGTGAATATACCTGTGATATTGCTAACAGATTTTTTTCCTATCTTATCGTTTATTTCCGATGTAGAAACTGTATAATATATGACATTGACTCACTGTTTGCCACGATCTTACTATCCCCTTTTTATGTTTTGTTAGGAGGTCCCCCCGACAGTTGTTACTTCGGGACCTCCGAATGTGTACTTATACCCATCTTGTATTTGTTTTGTCAAAAATAAATATTGATAAATATTGATATACCAAAAAAAAAAAGGCTCCGCACAGGTAGACACCGTGATGGTGCTGCTGTTTTCTTCAATTGTCGCCGGGCTGGTCGCCACATTTCTGGTGCTTTGAAATATGAGATCACGGTCTTAGTAACATATTTCCCACGGTGTCATTTGGAGGCACACATTCTGTATGCAACCAAGACGGGCAGATAATACAACCGCTACTGAAATCAAGGGCACAAAAAAGTAAAAGCTTATAAAAGGGAAAGTAAGAAAAGGAATAAAAAGATTTTTTCAATCTCAAATGTACCATAAATCTGTACTCGGTTAGAATGAGTGTATTGGTAGACTTTTAACACCTTTTAAGGACTTCTACTGAAAAGTTTCAATTGCATCATAGAAAGTTCCCATGAAAGCACACACAGCGACACTTTTTGATCTTCACAGCTCTATTTCAAAAATGATAGCAATGGCCAAATGAATCCTGCCTAAGTGCATATTGGGCTCAGCAAAGACTGGACAACAGTCACAGTTATGCAACTAGGTAGCCAATACTTAACAACTATCTGCTTATTTTCATCCTCCATAATTATTTTCAATGATTTTAACTTTTATGAAATATATTATCCTCTATTATTTTTAACTTTGATAACAGTTTGCGAGTATAATAATCCATCTTACAGAACCTGTTTAGGTCTCAAAACATTCACATGCACCCGATTCTGGTGCATGCTGAACAACGCAGCAGAAAGAGTGGCAAAATATCAGGGAATCGATTGAAAAATATTCAAGACGCATTGCACATAGGAAAGTTTTGCAGACTGGATTAGTTTCGAATCAATAGTTTTCAAGATTGTGATTGCAATGTGCGCCATAAGTGAATAATTATAACAACAATTAACAAAATAACTCGCACTCTGAATTCTGCACAAAGCTGTAAGCATGACAAATCATACAGGGAAATGTGTATGTAATAATACCAGCACATCAACCGAACTAAATATTTTCACCACTACACGTACTTCAACTGCTATATATATAGATACACATATATATATATATATATATATATATATATATATATATATATATATATATATATATATATATATATATATATATATATATATATATATATATATATATATATATATATATATATTCCATTTCACTTGAAAGCACCAGCTCAGCCTGCGAGCGCCTCTACAACCATCGAGTAGCGGCCTCTAGAAATTCTGATTTGATCTAATAACTCTACAAGGAAGTGCTGCAATAAAAGCATTTTCTCCCGGCTCCATAGCTTAGATGTTCAAACGCAAAGCACAAGTTAGCTCACAGCTGCTGCACTTCGATACAACCGAAGGGCAGAAAACGCTGACGCCTAGCACAAATGCTTTAGTGCGTGTTAAGAAAGAATGAAGTAATCAAAATTTATCTACTAAGGCAAGTTTGGAGCCATTATGTTTTTCTGGCAGGTAAAAGCCCAGTAATCCAAGCAAGTTCAACGTGTGCATACTAACGGCGACTGTGCGGCGGTCTGGCGGTTCTTCACAGCTGACAGCTAGCAGTGATGTTGATCAGACATAAAAGAGCGCTATCGAACACGACATAAGGTGCCCCACGAAAGAAAATGTTCTCCAGCTAAAACACCGCTCAACACATAAGTGGTCACGGTGTGCGCCCTTCGTTGAGACACAACATAATGCAAGTAGAAAATGTGCATTTACTAGTTGTACCCCAGAAGAAATCTTCGGGAACAAAGTGAGCGCTGCACACCTTCATAGTTTTCGTGACAGGCTTGCCAATTCGCAATTTGGCTGTCCACTCCCTTTTCATTCGTTCGTCGCAAGGAAACGAGTGAAGACTTACTTTTGACTGCAGAAGACCTTTGACTGCAGGGTGCGTGCACTGAGGCACACAGCACATTTTGTTGCTCTTGTACGTCTTGCCCATTTCAGGAAACACGTAACCCGTGAAAACAGTGTCACTGCGAAAGGCAACCTGTGCCTCAGCTGTGTAGATAACTGCAGAGCTTGAAATACCGCTGTAAAAAGCGACCGAAATCAAACACAAAACAAAGGCTCCAGCGCACCACGCTAACTGAACACGGGCGACGCGGGTACGAAACGCGGGCATCCCCTCGTTGAGGCTTACGACGGCTGCCGCATGGCGTCGCCACCATCTGTGAAAGTTGCGAATAGAGGGAAACCGACTGTCTAGAACATGGCCTAGTTGTCTGTTATTGTCACGATTGAAAATGCTGATGTATTCGTGAACTGCTAAAGTCACTGTTTCTCGAAATGTAATAGTGCCTTAGTGCACGGGATTGTCTTATTCAGCTGTACGTTCTTGTGTCTTCGTTCCAGCAGCACAAACTCCACATTAGTCGCTTTTGAAGTTCGGAGCTTCGTCATTCAATGCTCTGGTATCGCGCTGCAACTTCAGCGTGCCCGCTTAAGGGACAGTTTTTGCAACGTGATAGCTGCGGACATGTTGCTCTTTGAACATACGAGCGGCAGCTATGAGCTGCGACATTGTCCGACCGCGTTAATAATTTCGCTCGTCAAGCTTTCTTTCTGGTACAGCATCAAGTATTTAAGTATTGTAACGCTGCATTTTTTTGCCATAATCGTAGCTGAGTGTTCAATCTAGCGATAACGGTGCAAATTTATTTGGCGTATGACATACTTCGGAATCAATGAACGAAGTCAAAAATGAAATGAAAAGGAGTAGTCTATAGTAAGGCTGCGCGAATACTATTTTTAAACCCAAATACAAGTAGAACTGTATGGACGATTAATTTTTATTCATATACGAAGCCCAATAATATTGGAATATATAACTAAAACTTTTTTCAGTAGCGTGCCAAGCTCCGCCAAATTCATAAAGAGAGACATTCATAAACTGTAACCTCCCCAAAAAAGAAAGAACATAGTACTTTGTACTGAAGTAAGCTCCTTATAACAGCAGTGATAGGACTTCACGTGTTAATTTTTCACTGTGCACAGAAATAAGCTGCCATATAACAGTGAATATAGTATTCAAGAGGCTACTTTGTCACCACCTCTTAAATATAAGTCGGGCATTAAAATTAAATAAACTATTTGTCTCTACAATATGGCAGCTTAACGAGCAAAATGAGAGTACCACAGTACCACCGAGAGATGGTCTATACAAATATCCACAATCGAATGCAATCTAGAATAACACCCCTAAATTTATGGTAAATGTATCCGATCGGTGGCATATCAGCATCGGTGTCACACGTGCATTACGCAGCAACATCGTCCCGAGATCAATACTCTGCAAGGTTTGAAGCTTGGGTGAGTTGAGCACTCCAGGCTTGGTCATATCCTAAGCCTGGGATCCAAGTTTTCCGCAGCGCTTTTTAATGCATTAGCATTCTTAGGATACTTCACGGACTTTCCGATGGCTAACTATCTATCATACCCGAAGATTTTCAGACATTTCAAGACAGAAATATGTTTACTGAAAGTTTTAAAGGATTACAGTCGGCTGTGCTGAAGATCATGTTTGAGTTTGTATACGTATCGTGAGGTTAAGGGATCACGACTACTGTTTCCATTAATAGTATTGTAACTATGTCATTAGAGAGTGAGGATATATGATTTTGTTTAAATAATGCACTTACTCACACAAACGCACAAATGTGCTGGCGAAGGATTTCATATATGCAGCTTCTGGTGTATAAGGCGGACACTCCACTGCAATATGGCCAGCCACGTATACGAAAACCTCTCTCCGGGCCGTCGACACTGCACGAAAAGAGCTTACTTTATACCTTTTTGAGGCTTCTCCGAAATATAAGCACTCTGAGGCATCAAAAGAAATTTAAATGAAGTGTCGAAGTACAAAGTATATCGTGATAGTTACAAGGCACAGGCTCCGGCCAGTTGTTTGGTGGGATATGATTGTACTAATGGTAGGGCGGGGGGGAAGCAAGGTATAACTTACAAAAAATTGAAAAAAACAACAACATAGGCATGCCTTATTCTTCCCTGTTTCTAAATCAATAAATGACTAAAAAGTCCACGCCGGATTCCTTTCTTCCACTTTCAGTTCATGTTTGCCTTCGCGCTGTTAGGTTATGTTTTTAATAATAATGATAATTTATGACTGCATAACGTATGACGCATTGTACGAGGAAAACATGGAATGATCATGTGAAGATAATCTCAGATGAACAATGTTTATGGCAAATAAAGTGCGTGATATACGCAAAAAACGTCCATTATTTTATGCGATGTGCACAGGTGCTCTGTCAGAGTTGTGGGACGAGGAGCGTTCAGAAAATCCGACAAACGACTTAGTCTTGTGAAATTCACTACTTACAGAGTGTCGCTGGGCAGGCGGATAGTGACAACGCATACTTTTTCGTATGCTCGCCGCATAAAACCATGGTGAACACCAACACGTCAGTGCGTACCCCGGTACAGCCACTCGCACTCACTAGTGCTTCGCTACGTGACATCAGCTAACAAGTCACCAAAGGTGCTAAGACAAGGAATGTCACCGGAACCAACGTTTCAACAAGAGGAGTTGCCTTCATCTGGGCTGTAACTTCTTTTCTTAGCAGCGTTTGTGTACGCGCAATTCACTCTCACCCATCTTTAATGCGGGAGAATAAGCTGGCATGTAGAGTTGTAGGAGAAGTTATAGTTAACATTGTAGCTGAAGTTGAAGCTTCCTATAGCACATTGCCGCTGCGGCATCAAATTGAATTTTAGTTTTTAAGCATGAAACCCCTTTCTTCCTTTGGCGCGTTTGGCCGAGGTTTGTATGTAGTAGCTTATGGGCTGCCACAATATAAGTGTGTTATTCAGTTATAATAAATGCACTGAATATCACGCGGTTTTATTAGCGGGTTTTTGTGCTTTGGAGATACCTATGATCCCAGTGCAGCCGAAGCACTCTTTTTGCTTCGAAACGATATAAAAGAAAAATGCATAGAGCGTGAAGAGAAGAGCCATTGGCCTTGATGCATGGCGAATTACAGTGTACAGGAACCTACCTAAAATGATACATTTATTAGCTGTTTAAAATTGCCTTTCGAACACATAATGTAATTGCCAACTTGAGGCAGGGCAGTAATGAACTGAAATATGTCTAGAAGAAAGCACAAATGTAGCGCCAAAATCAGCAAGAAGGATACATCGGCATTCCACTTAAGAACGTCCAGAATTGCTGGAATATCCCTCCAGGATACTGCAGTGTAGGGCGAATGTGTTTCATAGTACGTTTGCGCGTAAATCATTACTCATGCGTAGGTTGCAATGTGGTCCGAATTCGGATGCGTTGCTCACTCTGCCGTCGCGCAGTTTTAGGGTTTTGTGATGTGTGAAGGCTTCTTAAAGTGTGGTTGCGTCGGCGCGAGTACTTCGGAGGCCACCGAAGGCAATACTGAACCGGGTAATTGAGTAGGAAAGTGTGTGTATTATTGAAACACATCCCATACATTTCAGACAGAAAGCTACAGAACAATCATTGGTAGAACCCATCTCACCATGACTGTCGGCGGTATGCCTTTAGCATTGAATCAACATAGCGACACAACGTTACTGCCACCATCAAAAACGAGTTATGTATGACGCGTGTGCTGCATGGAGATCTCTCTTTCGTGCTTCCCTACGAACATTCAGCGCCATAGCGTCGCTTCCAAGAAACCCGGGGTGGCATTCGATATGCATGGTGCACCGGTGCGTGCGAACGATGAGAAACGCTTCATGCGGCAACCGGACTCCTCTCTTGCGCTTCTTTCTGGACACGCTGTGCCATCTAGTGGCGTGGCCGAGAAGTCTCACGTGGCCTCTGAGACCAGAAGCGCGGCGCGCCAGTGCCTGAGAACGCTGAGAATATTCCCTTCGCTTGCCCCACACTAAGTCGCACATACTCATTGAGCCATGTTCATTGAAGCGTGGAACATACCCAGTGTGTTCATGGCGGAGCTAACTAAAGCGTTGGCGCGAAATACGTTCATTGAAAAGTGGCACGTACTCAGGGAAATTGTGGCGCAGTCTGATAAAGACGCGGGTTGCTGTCCTTGAGGAACCTTTGTTACGTGAGTTCGATTCCGCTCAGCATCAAAGAAAGTTAAAGGATATTTTTCATCAATGTAGAGCGGTACAATGCCCAGTGACTACCCAGTGACTCAAGTTTGCATCAAGGAAGTTCATTGAAGACCTGCAAAGGCTAAGTGGGACGTACTCAATGAAAGATGTCGGAGTTTCATCGATCTGCGGCACCTGCCCAGTCCCGCATGTACAGTGACATACGTCGACGTTAAAGTGGTTCTTTGAAAAGCGACGGATATGCACACATTGCCACATACCCAGTGACCCAAGTTGGGCTGACACTTGGTTTAAGATCCTATTTCCTCAATATAAAAGGTCACTGCGCTACTCATTCGATCACGGGCAACCTAGTGACCCAGGTAAGCGTGAAAACGATCAGCTACAAAACATACATCTATAGCTGGCTTCCGGAAAAAGCATGAATCACCCTAAGAATGCTAACTCATTAAAAGGTGGCGGTTTCCGCTTTGAGATGCTGCTGCATCTATAGGTCAGACCAGAGCCGGAGTTCAGAACCACTGGGCTGCTGAATTTCTTTTATTATTATTAGTCCCCCCCGCGTATTAAGGCCAATACATTTTAAAGCGTAATATTTTGTTAGTTCATTGATCAGCTTCCCTTCATCGGTGCCGTCCGCACAGAGATAGGTAAATTAGAAAGGCGACATGAACGCAAAAGGTGCTTACGTTGGTGGAAGCGTACGGGATGCTGCATGCGCCTCTACGAATGAAAGACGGATGTTTGGTGACTTGACGCAAAGCTTCGTTCCCTCTAGCACCACCAGACGGTGCTGCCATCCGCGCACTACGGGCGGCGAAATCAAATGACTGCACCCGTTATTGTTCCTTCGACGTCATTTCTTTTTCGTCATTTCATCCTAATGATGCTCTCGTCGTTCAATAGCAATTGTCATCATTCTGTCGTCATCATACAGTCGTTGTCACACCTTCACCGTGATGTCATCGTCGTGGTTCTATCATCATCTTTGTACCTTCGTAATCCAATTCTCGCCATGCCGTCCTCGTCAGACCGTCATCATCCCACCATCGTCGTCATACAGTCGTGCTGATGTCATCTCACGCCGTCGTCGTCATATAATGATCTTCCTACTGAGATCTCTTCTAACATTCGATTGTTCGCAAACGATTGTGTAGTTTATCGACGCATAACTAACACTTCAGACATGGATTTGCTTCAAAATGACCTAAAACGCATTGAATTATGCTGTAACGAGTGGTTGATGTCCTTAAATACTAAAAAAAAAACCTCGCTAGTTTCTTTCCATCGCAGACAGCATCACCAGTCAGGGAAATACTCCGTATACGGCGCCGAAATCTCATCCGTAGACTCATATAAATACCTCGGCATAACCTTTTCAACTACCCTAACTTGGTCACATCATGTCATTAACTTAGCCAATGCCGCGTATCAAACCATCGGTTTTCTCCGCCGGAACCTAAGACTTGCTCCCCCATCAGTAAAATTGTTAGCTTATGTTACATATGTCTGCCCTAAGTTAGAATATGCATGTTCTGTCTGGGATCCTCATCAACATAACCTATCTAATACACCGGAATCAATTCAAAACCGTGCAGCCCGGTTTATCTACTCTTAATATTCTTATGATGCAAGCCTGTCTGAACTAAAAACCCGTGCCGGTCTTACTAATCTAGAATCGCGTTCTCTTATTTCTAGACTGTGTTTTTTTCACAAATTCTATAATTCACCACTCCACATTTCAGCTCTATTACCAGCTCATCGTCAGTCCAGCCGCATTAACCACAGCAAAGCCATGTATACTCCCCCGGCGCAGACTACCTCCCATCTACGATCATTTTTTGGGAAAACCGCCAGGGACTGGAACGGTCTGTCTGCCGACGTCACGCACCAGTCCGACGCTGATCACTTCAAGGCCGCTCTCGAATCATTGTTTCGTTAAACTAAGCCCATCCCTCATGTAATATCCCATCTGGGGCCTTTGAGGTATAATGAATAAATAAATAAATAAATAAATAAATAAATAAATAATCGCTGTCACGCCATGTTAAGCCTTCGTCGTCATTCCAGCCTTCGTCATCCAATTCTCTTCACGCAATCTCACGCCTTTGCCGTCATGCACTCGGGATCATCCCATCTGCTTATGCCGTCGTTGTACCGCTGCCGTCCTTATACCGCCATCCTCATTTCATAATGATCATTTCGCGGTCTTCATACAGTCGCTCTCATGCCTTCGTTGCCACACCATCGTCGTCATGCTAACTTGGCCGTTCATCGTCGTCACCACAGCCTTTTCAGCCGATAGTCATCATATAATCGTCGTCATACACTTGTCGTCATTCCATTGTCCTCAATCCTTCGTTATAATGGTGTCGTGGTTATACCACCGTCATCATTTCAGAGCTGTCTTTCATTGCCGTCTTGCCGCTGTCGTCCCACCACATTCGGCTGAGTCAGTCTATTCTCAGAAAGCCGGCGAGCTCTAAGGCACAGTTCTGAACTTGACGTTACAGCGCAAACACCTAAGACGAACCACAAAAGGAAGACACGACACGCACTGGCGCTGACTAACAACTTCTTTATTTCTTCGTCGTCGATGCACATATATATATATATACCTAGGCCACACAACCGCGCAGGCGCAGAGAATACATTATCTGCGAATACATTATATATACGTTGTGAGGCGCGACTTGATCGGACGTTAAAGGGAAGCTGAAGAGTCTGTCGAATTCAATAAGACGCTCATATACGGATGCGGGAACCTTATAAACCATGAAGGTAAAATTTTGGGGGGGATTTTTCACTTAGGAGCGACGCAATCGTCGGTTAAAATTGCACTGTAGCTCCGCCGCCCGTCGAGCGCCGCGCGCTGCTGCTGACGTTGACGATGCGAGCGGAGACCGGAAACGGCGGCGTAGTGACGTCAACACTGGTGTTCCGCTCCTTCGCAGCCTCCGCGACCGTGCCTGACCGGGCTTATTTCTGCGTGCGTGCCGTCCTAATCTGCTTCGCTCGACCCTACATTCCTTTATTTGTGTGTATATAGGAGTGGTAGTTGACGTGCGCAGCATCAATTGAACTTGTAGGCCGATCATGCCGGCGTTCTGTGCAGCCTACGCTCGCACGAACACCAGCGGCCGCGACGATGTTCCGATGTTCCATTAGTTCCTGCAAGACAAGAAGCTTTCAGCTAAGTGGGAGGCTGCTGGGAAGCGAAACAACTTCAAGCGCTCAAGAACAAGTGTTGTGCTCTAACCACTTCCGTGACGATTACTACCGGAGTATATCAATAATGCGTGCTTTGGGTTCTCCTAAAAAAAGATAGTTAGCACGCTGAACGGAAGGTGCATGTTTATCGCCCACCCTTGACGCAGGTTTCATCGCCAAGCGCCGCGAATTTTCTATTCGCACGTGTGTTGTGAAACAGCCTGCATGCAGCTACCATAACGCAGTGCAAGCGTAAAGTTTGCATGTGTTGGAAAGCCTGCTCACGCCAAGACGCTGCACTCCCCCTTCTCTCGCACACATAAGAAACCGACCATCTCACGTAGCCGACGGAATTCGCCTGTTACGAGTAGCGTGCGGATGGCGCGCTGATGAAGGTTCTATACTACACGTGCTACAACAGCCGGTAAACTTTTCCCGCGTTTAAACCGTCTGTGTAGATTGCCGACAGCTTTGGGGCAACGCACAAATGCTGAAGATCGCATCACCGCTTACGTTCTACGAGGAGGCATGCAGGAACATAACACTACAGTTGTTTGCCCGGAAACGTACTCACTGGAACGCTGAATGCAGCTTAGCAAAAAAACATACTCGCCAAAGAACATTTCCAACACAAGGAGATGCTAACACTTCGCCTTCGTTCGCGTGGAAAGCAGTGCTTGCACCAGCATTTTTTGCTTCTTGGAGAGGCCGACTCGTCGCAATCGGCTCGTACATGTAGTATGTACAAGTATGTACGTACGTGTAGTAAGTACAAGTATAAACCCCTTACAAGTGATCTTGCACGCGACAGCGACAGCGCTACAAGCGAGGCGATGGCTGTCGCATTCACTCGTCGTCTGCAAGCCGAACTGCACGGGAGCGACGGCTTTGAGCGACGACTTCCCGGAATGAGGGCAGCAATATACGCGCCGAAACTAGCGTGACGCACGCTTTATCAATTTAAGTTGATGTATTTTACTGAATAAGGAGCATAAAATATTTCTGAAGGTCTTGCACTAGGTTCTTATTCTTGGACGTGTAAAATTCAATAGTTTGCTCGTTCCGTGCGACAAACAGCAGTATTTGAGTTATGTACATCCAGTTTCGGCTTCGCACAATTGGCTAGTCGCTCATAGCATTTCCGGGCGACGAGCGACGAGTTCTAGATTTCTAGAAACGAGCGATCGAGCGACAACACCGAGCGATTTGTTCAAGCGACGGCCCGTTTTGTCGCTCGAAGCCGTCGCCCGTCACCGTCGCGCGCAAAATCGCTCTCGTAGAGTTTGGACTTAACGCCGATCTCCTCAGGGAAACGCAAGCTCTCGAAAATTTCCATGACCGTCTCAGCAAAACACTACCAAACTACTTTGCACCGTGCTTCGTGTGTAGCGGCAGCAGTCGGTCCGGACGAACACCATTGTTGACGTCACGAGGCGCCCGACCAATCACAGGCGGAAACGAGGCGCGCGAACTGGGCGTGTCTGCTACTGCACCTTTCGTCGAAATAAAATGTGTTTGCGCTTTCTTTCACTCAATTTCGATGCGATATTCGAATTCAGAGGGTTGAAAACCACGGCGTACTGCTCTTCACTCATTTTTTCTAGAAAACCTTTCATCTTCCCTTTAATTCTTGGCAAAAGCAAGAATGAGCATGCGCGGCTTGCCGTAGTGGCCCACCACATAAAAAGACAAGGCAAGATTGCATCAGTGACACATCTTTGTCCCTGCACTCATCTAAATTTGAATTCCTACGTTTGCGTATGCGATAAGTTGGCAGATGTCACTAATGTTTCTCTGCGCCTGCGCGGTTGTGTGGCCTAGGTGCATATATGCATCGACGACGAAGAAATAAAGAAGTTGTTAGTTAGCGCCAGTGTGTGTCGTGCCTTTCTTTTGTGGTTCGTCTTAGGTGTTTGCGCTGTAACGTTAAGTTTAGAATTATGTACCAACTAGGCCCAAATGAAGTTATTCTAAGGCATAGGAGAGCAGCGTAGTACCTTAAAATAGAACGTTATAAAACATCCTTAAACCGCAATGTTATGCAGGAACTATGACCCTTCGACCTCCAAGCGATTCGGAGAGCTCCAGATCCTGAACGAAAACGTCTAGCAGGCACGACAGCTAACGCCTAAATATTCGCGCTGCAAATCAACCTGTGAGTTTTTCTCTAGCACGCGCCGTGGTGGCACAGTGGCTATGATATTGCGCTAAACCCGAGGCCGCATTTTGACATGAGTGAAATGCAAAGACGCCTGTGCACCGTGCGTTGAGTGCGCGGTAAAGAACCCAAGGTGCTCATAATAATCCGTCCTGCTACGGCGCGCCTCAATATCGTATCGTGGTATTGGCCCGTAAAACCCAAGAATATGTCTGTTATTTCTAGTTTTTCTGTGCCGGAAATTTATAAAGCCACTGAAAGTAGTATTATTCGCATAGCAAGGAACGCTTACGACAAGCACTATAGTTGATGATCTCGGTTGTACGAAATTTCCACATAAAGCGATTGAAATACGTATGATTCTGACACCATACATTCTACTACTCGTCGCACATCCCCAGTACGTCAAAGGGGCTGGTTGTACACCCTCCGACCCCCCCCCCCCCCCGCAACCATAAGCGCACTTTATACATGGCATAGATTTTTCAGGCCAATGTAGGTTTCTGGCTTTATCGCTGCAAAGAGATCACCGTGCGCCAAACCGTTCAGCCTCTGCGAATGTATAGCGTCACCGCCGCGTCAACATGCAGATCCGGCGTCGGCCCAGTGCTGTGGCGTGTCGGTAGTTTATTTTAGTAACGCTCACACAATTGAACGTAAAACGAAATGAAAAAAACAGAAACATTGCGTGTGTAGTCAAAGACAATTTTTTCAGGAGCCCTTCATGATTTTAAAACACGTGTATCTTGTTTATTGGCACACTTAGAAAAGGAGCCTACTTTACTTCCCGGCAAAGCTGTACTCGTTACGACATCATGTTTGGCAGAGCGATATTCTGCCAGAGCTTATAAACAAGTGGCATATCAGATCTCAAAATACCATTTAAATGTCTCATACGTTTTCCAAAGCTATAGTATACCCTAGCGGGTTTTGACACATTCGATTACAAACCTTCGTTTGAGGCACTATACGCCAGGTTCTAATAAAATTGGCTTTCTTTCGGGCTCAATTGTTGCGTGAAAGTGCCGCAGCGTTTCGTCGGAACTGCTGTACACTTAGCGTTCAGAATTCGTCGTTTCCTCACAGTTAACAGCCCTTAAGTAACTCTCATTACCTTACATTGTGTTTGGCACTAAATTTCGATCTGTCTGACCTCTTTCCGTATATATATATATATATATATATATTGGAGAAGCCCCGTGGCTAACTTTGTTTTAGATAACTTTCAGTCTATAGCTATAGCCCTATTCCAAAAATCAGCGTTTTCCAGTGCCTTCCAGCGTGAAAACAGCGCGTTTTTTGACACTATGGCACTGGGGACGCTGGGACTCACTGGGACACGAGCAAGTACGCTGGATAAGAGCTGGGTCACACTGAACGAGGCGCTGGTCCCAACGCCATGACGCTGGGGCGCACTGATTTGTGCTGTACAGGCGCTGGTTCTCGCTGCAATTCGGTGGTTCGCGCTGGAAACTGCGCGGGTTGTGTTTGTGCGGCTCTGGTTCCAGTACGCAAGGACTAGCGCTCCTGAATATTAAATGCTTTATAACCCACCGTCGTTGGTCAGTGGCTATGGTGTTGGGCTGCTGAGCACGAGGTCGCGGGATCGAATCCCGGAGAGGGCACGCGTCCGTGCCGCGTCCCTCGCTCGCGCACGTGAGCTTGAACCGCATTCGCCGGCTCACCCTCACGCGCTTTCACTCATACGGAACCTCACAGCGACAGCGACGCCGACGGCAGGAATGAGCGCGGAGTATCTATATAATTGCTATCGCAATAAAATGGCGCTACAACAACAACCGCCTAGCGTAGAATCTGGTGTGTCGGATGCAGCATTGTACGAATGATAATTTCACAGTTTCCATCGCGTACTAATACGACATGTTATTGCGAAAATAATTCGAAGCCCACCGCACAGCCTTTTCCCGCAGCACCAGGGTAGTTTGGAAACATTAGCGTACTATTTGAAGGAAGTGTGCATGGCAGTTGCTGTTTCATTAGAGTACTTAAGGTAGTACGATTGTAAGGACGTAAATTGGGCAAGTTGCTACACCTTCATTTCATGAACAAGAAATGCGGAAATAAATACAATGGAGAGAAGGGCGCACGCGTTTTACTCATTGCTGTCGTGTTTTCAAATGCATTAAGCCGTCCAGAAATACAGGTATTAGACGTCTCAACGGAGAAATCGTCAATTGCGGGTATTTCATGCAATTTGGCTCACCAAAGGAGCTCTAATGCGCGCCTTCTTTTGCTTCGTTTCTTCTTACGCCGGCACACGTAATAAGGCAGCAGGATGCCCCAGCGTATTCCGGGCGGTTACGTAGCGTCCATGCCGAGGCACAACGTTCGCCTCCAAAACAGTCGACGCACCACGCGAAATGAGCATTTGGCCTCGAGCGCCGTTCCTTCTCGTCGCCTTCCGAAACTTTCACTCCCTCGTCGGATTCACGCAGGGTTGTTGTTTACAGTAGCCACCTTCCTCTCCGCCCGAAAGCCGTAAATAGAAAACACGGATCACTGCGAGATGCTTCGAGAGCGGGCGCGAATGCTAGCTGTAATAAGCCTCGGCGCAATACGGGGCGCCTGCAGCAACACGGGTCTCGATTGCCGATCTTGCGCGGCCAATTGATGGCGTGCCGCGAGCGGTAATTGCAGACGCGACAACAACATAACGAGCCTGTTTGGCCTGCGGCGTACTTGCACGAGTGTCGCCCCTCCGCGCCGTGGGCGAGCGGCCAGCAGCAGCACGCTTTCGGTTCGCGAAGGACGCCGGCTTCCCGAAGGTCAACGATCAGCCGGACACGTGCCGCACGTCCTGACCATCGCCGCTGCGCTAGGCGGCAGAGCCACGCTGCCCGTCTGTACCGCTTCCTGCGTGACCGCGATAACGCTCGGCGTGCCCGCTGCTCCCTGGGAGAGGGTTTTGCCCAGGGCCAAGGCGATGGCGCTTTATTTTGAGCCCCGGAGGTCGACGGACACGGCTAATGGCTGCAGGATGCATCGGCGTCGCTCAGCGGGACGAGCGGCGTGCGCCACGTGCGGATCACCGACGTAAGCAGCTTGCTTGCGCAACTGAACGAAACTGTCGCTCGCGCACGTGTACACGCTGTTACAGCGCCGCATTTACGCCCGCAGGCCGGTGGCTGCCGAAACGTGCCCGCTCCGAAAACGCTCTAAATTAAAACGCACTTCTTATTATGAATGCCCACTGGAAGAATAATTTCACCGAACATTTGGCAGGTCTAGAAAAGCTGCGGAGTGACAGCCTTCATGTAAATTAGCAATAGTGGTGCGCTAAGTGGTAAATATTGCTGCACACGATATATGTCGCGTAACAATATATTTATCCCAGCTAAATGTTTGTTTTAATTTCCTGAATTTACTTAAAACGTGTACTGTATTTCCTTTCAGTTTATGATTACGTTGCCATTTCCCTTATGCCGTTATGTTGCCGCAAAATTAAGTGTTCGCAACGCGCTAAACTGTCAGCACTGGCGTATGATTATGACTCGCTGCTGTGGCCATGCTGCAAGACGCCTTCTGGCTGTAAAGAATCATCTCCTTCGCTTCCGTCAGGTGGCACGAAAATACTGCTGTATTTCGTGCCTCCTACTGTCCGGGACGTGTCTTTGGCGAAAGGAGCTGGATTGTGAAGCGAAAATTACGCCATAAATGTTAATGTTTTGGTATACTATTGCCGCTTATTGAAATGAGAGCACAATACAGAAATACTGAGCGAGCGATGTCGGTCCTCGGCAATCAAAATGATTTCAGGCCGCTGGAAAATTATACATCAGTGGCATGATATTGTACAAGCTGTTGCTCATTATTAAGCCTTAGTTTTAGAGAAGAAGATCGGAAACTAGGATAGTTCGTGTTGGTTCATGCCTGATAACAAAAGCGCACTCAAAACAAACACGAAGAAAGGCGTAGACACAACACAGCGCTAAAATTTTCAATTATTTCTATTATTTACCTTCTTTATGTTAAATCATTCTATTTCGAAGTTCTTAAAAATATATTTTTTTCTTATTTCTAAAGCATATTTCTTCACCCTCGCTCTGCTATTGAAATTTAGTTTGGTTTTATATTAAGCATACCATAAACTGCCTCATTCCTGGCCAATACCAAGAAGTGAGTATGCGCCAATGTTTGGACATGAAACGAAACAGCACTCGCGTTGTGTCTCCGCTTTCCTTCGTCTTCTTTGTCAGTTAGCTATTTGTTATTAGCCATGACTACTTTGGAGCATTACAAAAACAAACTCGAATTGCCACAAAGCAGTGCGAAGTATTTTCGAGTAAATATACCTAGGCAAAAACTACGATAGTGGTTTGACAACGTACAAAAGATGGTGCGAGAACAGATGTTTGCCAAATATATGGCATCCGCTACAGAAGTACTGGAGCAGAGATGACGGTAACATTCGCGTAAACGAATTGACTCCGAGTAATGAATTCCTCCTTCTGGAAGCGCAGTAACAGGAAGTGGACCTGCAAGGATCCCAATTGGTAAAGGATAAAGGAAATTGATTTCATACTCAGTGGCGACCCAAGCTTTGTGCAGGATGTAGAAGTTAGGCATAGTGACGGGCAGTGACCATAGCTTAGTACATTCTATTATTGTTCTCAGTTTGAAGAGAGAAAGACCAAAATTGGCCATGAGAAAAAATGGCAACCTACACGCAGTCAGGGTAAAAGCAGACTAATTCAGGCTGGTGCTCGCAAACTAGTATGAAGCTTTAGAACAGGAAGATAAGGATAACATGGCTGTAATAAATGGAACCATAACTAGGCTGGTTTCAGAAGCAGCAATCGAAGTGAGCGGTGAGGCACCAAGGCAACCAGTAGGCAAGCTTTCCCAAGTATACCTAATAAAGAAACGGCAAAGCCATGAGTGTGTAACTCCAGCAGGGGCGTAGGCAGGGGGGGGGGGGACTTATGGGGCTTCAGCCCCTCCCCCCCGAAATCTTTTCGTGCTGTTACGCACCGCCGACGAAAACAACCCCCGGCGCCGGAAATCATTCTGGATTTCGTCTAGAACATAGATTTTTCACGCTCGAAAAGATATTTTGGCGTGAAGATTGTGAACTCGTGCTGCATTTCGTGTCAACGCCCATGCAGCTGGAGTCGCATAACGCAAAGAGCCCCATCCGCACAAAGTTTCAAGGGTGTTTTGATGGCGAGCGGGCTCGTCACGGCATCTCGCGGAGGCCGCGGAATCTACGGAGCGCATGGATTTCAATTCCGAAACTTTATGGGTATAAATATTACATAACCTTTTGATGCGAAAGGTGCAGTGACATTCTCAAAGTAGTGTTCTAGATTTTCAATTCCGTATCTTTGTGGGTTTAATGTTCTTATAAACATTTGAAGCCAAAAGTGATTTACTTTTTAAAAGTCGTACATCGAACCATACAACAAGACAAGCCAGATCAACACACTATCTGGAAAGTTGACAAAGAACGCAGCGAGGTCCGATGAGACGAAGCATTGTGATGGTTCATTTGTGCCGTCATGTTACAGAAAATAATATTTTTCTTTCACCTGCGCCAAAGCATCCATGTCAAGGCACTAAGAGAGCAAAGGTAACTACGTTCTTATTTATTTTTTCTACTTTGACTTTTATTCGTGAGG